>NC_073627.1:88706087-89024003 GCF_029407905.1 Bubalus kerabau
CCTTTGAGGAATTTAAAATACAAGGAAGCCGTGGGGAATGTCCAAGTTCTATGCATGCCCTCCATGTACCCATACAGTCTACCTGCGCTTCTCTGGGTCACTTCTTTAAATGTACCAGACAGCTCATGCTGTAGGGCCCCTCTATATGATGTGGGGGGGTTTGCCTTTTCTTTTTTTCAATTCGGGGAAAATGTACACCACCCTACATGTGAGAGTCTTACAAAGTAAGCCTTCTTTTTATGCCAACAAAATCTGGGCAAATTCCACTTAACTTATAAAATTCTTACTAAAGCAAATGAAAAATTCGGACCTTCTAAATGTCCTCAGTTGCTTGTACACTCCAACCCTTCCTTCCAACAACGTAGTCCTCACAAAGAGGTCTCAGGAACATGAGTCAAAAATTACTTAAGACTGTCTTGGGGGTCATTAGAAACTGTCAAAGATGCTAATTCACGCAAGTAAAAATAAGTGAAAAGTCATCTTGAAAATATTAAGTTTACATCCTTAAAGATAGAAAGTAAAACGATATTAAATACTTGTTTTGGTACACAGAAAATATAGCTGAAGTAAAGTTTAATAAATTGCTACTGTTATATACAAAATATATTTTAATATTCTATGCTTAAGATTTAAAACACCTTCTATAAATTTACTATAAAATTGGAAACGTGAAAACATTTCATTTAAAATACGTATATTTTATTATGAAAATATTCTATTATCGCCACGTCCAGGTTCCCCTGTGTGGACCACACGCATCCATCGTCGGGTAGTCTCATCCCTCCGTCGGGTTTAACTTTGTCGCAAAGCTGTCCAACCGTCCCACCACCACCAGTAGTTTTTCGCCACCGTCACGTTTCACTTTGTCCGCAACGCGGACTCAGCGTCTCAAAGCCAAGCAGGGCTCCCCTGTATGAGAAACGCCCTCCCATCACCCCATAGACGATAGTCTCCCAGCTTCCGCTGTGCTTCACTTTGAGCACCAAGCGCGCCCATCGTCCGACTGAGAATAATCTCAGCCACCGCCGCATCCACAGTGAGCGCCGCGCCGCCCCCGCTGCCCCACAGCCTCTCCTCTCCTCGTCGGCTTTCAGTCTGTCCGCAACACTTTCCAATCGTCTTATCTGCAACAGCCTCACCCCCCCCACCCCCACATCCCCCCACCCCACCCCCCCACCCCACCCCCACACCCCCACACCCCCCACCCCCACCCCCCCACCCCCCACCTCCACCCCCCCACCTCCAACCACCCTCCCACCCCCACCCCCACCCCCACCCCCCCACCCCCACCCCCACCCCCCCACCCCCACCCCCCCCGCCACCCCCGCCGCATTTCACGTGGTGCAGGACTCTGCCCCAGCGTCCTATCGCCAATATTCTCATCGCCTCCGCTGTTTTACACTCGCCGCAAGCCCTCCGACTTCTCAGCGCAAACATCGGTAGTTCCAACCGCCATCTCAGGGTCCCCGTTTGTCCGGTCTCATCCCTACTGCAGGGCTGAAATGCACTCCGTTCGCAACGCCTTCCCATCGTGCCATAGGCAATACTCTGCTAGCCACCGCCGGGTTCTCTTCCGTCTGCGACGTTCCGACAAGGTCTCACCGCCAGTAGGCATCGCCCCAAAGCTGGTAGTCTCCAAGCTGTCTATCTCAACGCGGGTGCTGGCGTTCGTTTTGTGCGCAACGCAGTCTATCCTCTGGAAACCAAGACTTCTAGCCGCCGCCGACTTCCCCTTTTTGCCCAACGACCTCCCATGGTCCCAGCGCCGATAGACAGGCTCATCGGCAAAGCGGTGTTGCACTTCAACTCCAAGGACATCGCCCAAGGGCTCATCCCACCGCCCTGTTTCACTTTGTGCAGAACGCCGTCCCATCGTGCCATCGGGAATAGTCTCCTGGCCAGCTCCAGGCTCCCCTACCTGAGCAACGCCCTCGCATAGTCCCGGTAGACGTCGTCTGTGCCGATACGTCTATACGATGAGACAGCGTCTCGTCGCCGATGCTGGCTTTCACGTTGTCCGCAACGCTTTCGTCCACTCTTCTCAAAGCCACCACCAGGTTCCCCTTTATGCCCAACGTCCGCCCGTGGTCCCATCGCCTAGAGGCTCACTGCCGCCGCCGGTTCCCCTTTGTGCACAACATCGCTGTCCTGCCTTCCCATCGCCAATAGTCCCATCGCCACCGCGGTGGTTCACTTTTCTTCAAACTGCTCAGATCACCCAAGGTCTCATCCCCACCGCCAGGTGTATATTTGACCTCAACAGCAAATAGCCTCATCGACACCGCGGGAATCGCCCGCGGTAGGCGATACTGTCACTGCGGCCACTGTGTTTCGTTTTGTTCCGAACTCCCTCCCATAGTCCCACAGCGAAGAGTGTCGGATCCACCGCGGGATTCCACCGTCCATCCCGGCCCCCACTCACCACCCCAATCCTGGTAAAGCCGGTCGTCTCATCGCGGCCACTGTGCTCCACGTTGTGCCGAACGCTCTCCCATCATCCCACAGCAACCGTCTCCTAGCCACCGCGGGATAGGTTGGTCATAACTTTCCTTCCAAGGAGTAAGCGTCTGTTAATTTTATGGCTGCAATCACCATCTGCAGTGATTTGGAGCCCCCCAAAATAAAGTCGGACACCGCTGCAACTGTTTCCGCATATATTTGCCATGGAGGGATGATGCCATGACCTTTGTTCTCTGAATGTTGAGCTTGAAGCCCAACTTTTCCAGTCTCCTCTTGCATAAAGAGGCTCTTTAGTTCCTCTTCACTTTCTGCCAAAGTTATAGAGGCAACGAATAATTTAAATGACAAAGGAAAACCGAAAGGGAGAACTGAAAGTGGGAAATTCCCCTCCGAGGGCCATCCTATATAAGTAGCCCACACTCAAGGAGGAAGGCCATTCACTCTGCAAACCCTTGAAGACTCAGCGTCAGCATCTACTAGCAGAACGGGCAGCCCCGTGCCTGTTTTCATCATGACCTACCGGTGCCTCCTCCCGATGGTTCTCCTGCTGTGTTTCTCCACCACAGCTCTTTCCGGGAGCTACAGCTTGCTCCGATTCCAGCAAAGGCGGAGCGCTGCGGTGTGTCAGAAACTCCTGGGGCAGTTACCTTCAACGCCTCAACATTGCCTCGAGGCCAGGATGGACTTCCAGGTCCCTGAGGAGATGAACCAAGCACAGCAGTTCCGGAAGGAAGATGCCATATTGGTCATCTATGAGATGCTCCAGCAGATCGTCAATATTCTCACCAGAGACTTCTCCAGCACTGGCTGGTCTGAGACCATCATTGAGGACCTCCTTGTGGAACTCTATGGGCAGATGAATCGTCTGCAGCCAATCCAGAAGGAAATAATGCAGGAGCAAAACTTCACCATGGGGGACACAACCGTTCTTCACCTGAAGAAGTACTACTTCAACCTCGTGCAGTACCTGGAGTCCAAGGAGTACAACAGGTGTGCCTGGACAGTCGTGCAAGTGCAAGTACTCACGAACTTTTCTTTCCTGACGAGACTAACAGCTTACCTCCGTGACTGAACATCTCCCACCTGTGGCTCTGGGAAGGGACAATGTGACTTTGAGCTGAGACTCTTCAGCCAGCAGAGGCTCTTAAAGTAACTGACAGTGCAGTGCACTGGATTTCAATGGACATTAAAGGCTAAGCTATTTTTAAATGGATTTATGCGTTATTCATTTATTTCAACTTTTATGTGAGAAATAAATTATTTATGAAACAAAAGTCAACGTGGCAGTTTCAATCTCAACTTGATTTAGGTGACAACACACATTAAAAATTGCAGAGCACCTTGGAGACATTCCTTGCAAAACAAGCCTGCAGAGTACTCGAGTTTCTGGCCCTGCCTTTGAGGAATTTAAAATACAAGGAAGCCGTGGGGAATGTCCAAGTTCTATGCATGCCCTCCATGTACCCATACAGTCTACCTGCGCTTCTCTGGGTCACTTCTTTAAATGTACCAGACAGCTCATGCTGTAGGGCCCCTCTATATGATGTGGGGGGGTTTGCCTTTTCTTTTTTTCAATTCGGGGAAAATGTACACCACCCTACATGTGAGAGTCTTACAAAGTAAGCCTTCTTTTTATGCCAACAAAATCTGGGCAAATTCCACTTAACTTATAAAATTCTTACTAAAGCAAATGAAAAATTCGGACCTTCTAAATGTCCTCAGTTGCTTGTACACTCCAACCCTTCCTTCCAACAACGTAGTCCTCACAAAGAGGTCTCAGGAACATGAGTCAAAAATTACTTAAGACTGTCTTGGGGGTCATTAGAAACTGTCAAAGATGCTAATTCACGCAAGTAAAAATAAGTGAAAAGTCATCTTGAAAATATTAAGTTTACATCCCTTAAAGATAGAAAGTAAAACGATATTAAATACTTGTTTTGGTACACAGAAAATATAGCTGAAGTAAAGTTTAATAAATTGCTACTGTTATATACAAAATATATTTTAATATTCTATGCTTAAGATTTAAAACACCTTCTATAAATTTACTATAAAATTGGAAACGTGAAAACATTTCATTTAAAATACGTATATTTTATTATGAAAATATTCTATTATCGCCACGTCCAGGTTCCCCTGTGTGGACCACACGCATCCATCGTCGGGTAGTCTCATCCCTCCGTCGGGTTTAACTTTGTCGCAAAGCTGTCCAACCGTCCCACCACCACCAGTAGTTTTTCGCCACCGTCACGTTTCACTTTGTCCGCAACGCGGACTCAGCGTCTCAAAGCCAAGCAGGGCTCCCCTGTATGAGAAACGCCCTCCCATCACCCCATAGACGATAGTCTCCCAGCTTCCGCTGTGCTTCACTTTGAGCACCAAGCGCGCCCATCGTCCGACTGAGAATAATCTCAGCCACCGCCGCATCCACAGTGAGCGCCGCGCCGCCCCCGCTGCCCCACAGCCTCTCCTCTCCTCGTCGGCTTTCAGTCTGTCCGCAACACTTTCCAATCGTCTTATCTGCAACAGCCTCACCCCCCCCACCCCCACCCCCCCCACCCCACCCCCCCACCCCCACACCCCCCCACCCCCACCCCCCACCCCCCACCTCCACCCCCCCCACCTCCAACCACCCTCCCACCCCCACCCCCACCCCCACCCCCCCCACCCCCACCCCCCCGCCACCCCCGCCGCATTTCACGTGGTGCAGGACTCTGCCCCAGCGTCCTATCGCCAATATTCTCATCGCCTCCGCTGTTTTACACTCGCCGCAAGCCCTCCGACTTCTCAGCGCAAACATCGGTAGTTCAACCGCCATCTCAGGGTCCCCGTTTGTCCGGTCTCATCCCTACTGCAGGGCTGAAATGCACTCCGTTCGCAACGCCTTCCCATCGTGCCATAGGCAATACTCTGCTAGCCACCGCCGGGTTCTCTTCCGTCTGCGACGTTCCGACAAGGTCTCACCGCCAGTAGGCATCGCCCCAAAGCTGGTAGTCTCCAAGCTGTCTATCTCAACGCGGGTGCTGGCGTTCGTTTTGTGCGCAACGCAGTCTATCCTCTGGAAACCAAGACTTCTAGCCGCCGCCGACTTCCCCTTTTTGCCCAACGACCTCCCATGGTCCCAGCGCCGATAGACAGGCTCATCGGCAAAGCGGTGTTGCACTTCAACTCCAAGGACATCGCCCAAGGGCTCATCCCACCGCCCTGTTTCACTTTGTGCAGAACGCCGTCCCATCGTGCCATCGGGAATAGTCTCCTGGCCAGCTCCAGGCTCCCCTACCTGAGCAACGCCCTCGCATAGTCCCGGTAGACGTCGTCTGTGCCGATACGTCTATACGATGAGACAGCGTCTCGTCGCCGATGCTGGCTTTCACGTTGTCCGCAACGCTTTCGTCCACTCTTCTCAAAGCCACCACCAGGTTCCCCTTTATGCCCAACGTCCGCCCGTGGTCCCATCGCCTAGAGGCTCACTGCCGCCGCCGGTTTCCCCTTTGTGCACAACATCGCTGTCCTGCCTTCCCATCGCCAATAGTCCCATCGCCACCGCGGTGGTTCACTTTTCTTCAAACTGCTCAGATCACCCAAGGTCTCATCCCCACCGCCAGGTGTATATTTGACCTCAACAGCAAATAGCCTCATCGACACCGCGGGAATCGCCCGCGGTAGGCGATACTGTCACTGCGGCCACTGTGTTTCGTTTTGTTCCGAACTCCCTCCCATAGTCCCACAGCGAAGAGTGTCGGATCCACCGCGGGATTCCACCGTCCATCCCGGCCCCCACTCCACCCCCCAATCCTGGTAAAGCCGGTCGTCTCATCGCGGCCACTGTGCTCCACGTTGTGCCGAACGCTCTCCCATCATCCCACAGCAACCGTCTCCTAGCCACCGCGGGATAGGTTGGTCATAACTTTCCTTCCAAGGAGTAAGCGTCTGTTAATTTTATGGCTGCAATCACCATCTGCAGTGATTTTGGAGCCCCCCAAAATAAAGTCGGACACCGCTGCAACTGTTTCCGCATATATTTGCCATGGAGGGATGATGCCATGACCTTTGTTCTCTGAATGTTGAGCTTGAAGCCAACTTTTCCAGTCTCCTCTTGCATAAAGAGGCTCTTTAGTTCCTCTTCACTTTCTGCCAAAGTTATAGAGGCAACGAATAATTTAAATGACAAAGGAAAACCGAAAGGGAGAACTGAAAGTGGGAAATTCCCCTCCGAGGGCCATCCTATATAAGTAGCCCACACTCAAGGAGGAAGGCCATTCACTCTGCAAACCCTTGAAGACTCAGCGTCAGCATCTACTAGCAGAACGGGCAGCCCCGTGCCTGTTTTCATCATGACCTACCGGTGCCTCCTCCCGATGGTTCTCCTGCTGTGTTTCTCCACCACAGCTCTTTCCGGGAGCTACAGCTTGCTCCGATTCCAGCAAAGGCGGAGCGCTGCGGTGTGTCAGAAACTCCTGGGGCAGTTACCTTCAACGCCTCAACATTGCCTCGAGGCCAGGATGGACTTCCAGGTCCCTGAGGAGATGAACCAAGCACAGCAGTTCCGGAAGGAAGATGCCATATTGGTCATCTATGAGATGCTCCAGCAGATCGTCAATATTCTCACCAGAGACTTCTCCAGCACTGGCTGGTCTGAGGCCATCATTGAGGACCTCCTTGTGGAACTCTATGGGCAGATGAATCGTCTGCAGCCAATCCAGAAGGAAATAATGCAGGAGCAAAACTTCACCATGGGGGACACAACCGTTCTTCACCTGAAGAAGTACTACTTCAACCTCGTGCAGTACCTGGAGTCCAAGGAGTACAACAGGTGTGCCTGGACAGTCGTGCAAGTGCAAATACTCACGAACTTTTCTTTCCTGACGAGACTAACAGCTTACCTCCGTGACTGAACATCTCCCACCTGTGGCTCTGGGAAGGGACAATGTGACTTTGAGCTGAGACTCTTCAGCCAGCAGAGGCTCTTAAAGTAACTGACAGTGCAGTGCACTGGATTTCAATGGACATTAAAGGCTAAGCTATTTTTAAATGGATTTATGCGTTATTCATTTATTTCAACTTTTATGTGAGAAATAAATTATTTATGAAACAAAAGTCAACGTGGCAGTTTCAATCTCAACTTGATTTAGGTGACAACACACATTAAAAATTGCAGAGCACCTTGGAGACATTCCTTGCAAAACAAGCCTGCAGAGTACTCGAGTTTCTGGCCCTGCCTTTGAGGAATTTAAAATACAAGGAAGCCGTGGGGAATGTCCAAGTTCTATGCATGCCCTCCATGTACCCATACAGTCTACCTGCGCTTCTCTGGGTCACTTCTTTAAATGTACCAGACAGCTCATGCTGTAGGGCCCCTCTATATGATGTGGGGGGGTTTGCCTTTTCTTTTTTTCAATTCGGGGAAAATGTACACCACCCTACATGTGAGAGTCTTACAAAGTAAGCCTTCTTTTTATGCCAACAAAATCTGGGCAAATTCCACTTAACTTATAAAATTCTTACTAAAGCAAATGAAAAATTCGGACCTTCTAAATGTCCTCAGTTGCTTGTACACTCCAACCCTTCCTTCCAACAACGTAGTCCTCACAAAGAGGTCTCAGGAACATGAGTCAAAAATTACTTAAGACTGTCTTGGGGGTCATTAGAAACTGTCAAAGATGCTAATTCACGCAAGTAAAAATAAGTGAAAAGTCATCTTGAAAATATTAAGTTTACATCCCTTAAAGATAGAAAGTAAAACGATATTAAATACTTGTTTTGGTACACAGAAAATATAGCTGAAGTAAAGTTTAATAAATTGCTACTGTTATATACAAAATATATTTTAATATTCTATGCTTAAGATTTAAAACACCTTCTATAAATTTACTATAAAATTGGAAACGTGAAAACATTTCATTTAAAATACGTATATTTTATTATGAAAATATTCTATTATCGCCACGTCCAGGTTCCCCTGTGTGGACCACACGCATCCATCGTCGGGTAGTCTCATCCCTCCGTCGGGTTTAACTTTGTCGCAAAGCTGTCCAACCGTCCCACCACCACCAGTAGTTTTTCGCCACCGTCACGTTTCACTTTGTCCGCAACGCGGACTCAGCGTCTCAAAGCCAAGCAGGGCTCCCCTGTATGAGAAACGCCCTCCCATCACCCCATAGACGATAGTCTCCCAGCTTCCGCTGTGCTTCACTTTGAGCACCAAGCGCGCCCATCGTCCGACTGAGAATAATCTCAGCCACCGCCGCATCCACAGTGAGCGCCGCGCCGCCCCCGCTGCCCCACAGCCTCTCCTCTCCTCGTCGGCTTTCAGTCTGTCCGCAACACTTTCCAATCGTCTTATCTGCAACAGCCTCACCCCCCCCACCCCCACCCCCCCCACCCCACCCCCCCACCCCCACACCCCCCCACCCCCACCCCCCACCCCCCACCTCCACCCCCCCCACCTCCAACCACCCTCCCACCCCCACCCCCACCCCCACCCCCCCCACCCCCACCCCCACCCCCACCCCCCCCACCCCCACCCCCCCGCCACCCCCGCCGCATTTCACGTGGTGCAGGACTCTGCCCCAGCGTCCTATCGCCAATATTCTCATCGCCTCCGCTGTTTTACACTCGCCGCAAGCCCTCCGACTTCTCAGCGCAAACATCGGTAGTTCAACCGCCATCTCAGGGTCCCCGTTTGTCCGGTCTCATCCCTACTGCAGGGCTGAAATGCACTCCGTTCGCAACGCCTTCCCATCGTGCCATAGGCAATACTCTGCTAGCCACCGCCGGGTTCTCTTCCGTCTGCGACGTTCCGACAAGGTCTCACCGCCAGTAGGCATCGCCCCAAAGCTGGTAGTCTCCAAGCTGTCTATCTCAACGCGGGTGCTGGCGTTCGTTTTGTGCGCAACGCAGTCTATCCTCTGGAAACCAAGACTTCTAGCCGCCGCCGACTTCCCCTTTTTGCCCAACGACCTCCCATGGTCCCAGCGCCGATAGACAGGCTCATCGGCAAAGCGGTGTTGCACTTCAACTCCAAGGACATCGCCCAAGGGCTCATCCCACCGCCCTGTTTCACTTTGTGCAGAACGCCGTCCCATCGTGCCATCGGGAATAGTCTCCTGGCCAGCTCCAGGCTCCCCTACCTGAGCAACGCCCTCGCATAGTCCCGGTAGACGTCGTCTGTGCCGATACGTCTATACGATGAGACAGCGTCTCGTCGCCGATGCTGGCTTTCACGTTGTCCGCAACGCTTTCGTCCACTCTTCTCAAAGCCACCACCAGGTTCCCCTTTATGCCCAACGTCCGCCCGTGGTCCCATCGCCTAGAGGCTCACTGCCGCCGCCGGTTTCCCCTTTGTGCACAACATCGCTGTCCTGCCTTCCCATCGCCAATAGTCCCATCGCCACCGCGGTGGTTCACTTTTCTTCAAACTGCTCAGATCACCCAAGGTCTCATCCCCACCGCCAGGTGTATATTTGACCTCAACAGCAAATAGCCTCATCGACACCGCGGGAATCGCCCGCGGTAGGCGATACTGTCACTGCGGCCACTGTGTTTCGTTTTGTTCCGAACTCCCTCCCATAGTCCCACAGCGAAGAGTGTCGGATCCACCGCGGGATTCCACCGTCCATCCCGGCCCCCACTCCACCCCCCAATCCTGGTAAAGCCGGTCGTCTCATCGCGGCCACTGTGCTCCACGTTGTGCCGAACGCTCTCCCATCATCCCACAGCAACCGTCTCCTAGCCACCGCGGGATAGGTTGGTCATAACTTTCCTTCCAAGGAGTAAGCGTCTGTTAATTTTATGGCTGCAATCACCATCTGCAGTGATTTTGGAGCCCCCCAAAATAAAGTCGGACACCGCTGCAACTGTTTCCGCATATATTTGCCATGGAGGGATGATGCCATGACCTTTGTTCTCTGAATGTTGAGCTTGAAGCCAACTTTTCCAGTCTCCTCTTGCATAAAGAGGCTCTTTAGTTCCTCTTCACTTTCTGCCAAAGTTATAGAGGCAACGAATAATTTAAATGACAAAGGAAAACCGAAAGGGAGAACTGAAAGTGGGAAATTCCCCTCCGAGGGCCATCCTATATAAGTAGCCCACACTCAAGGAGGAAGGCCATTCACTCTGCAAACCCTTGAAGACTCAGCGTCAGCATCTACTAGCAGAACGGGCAGCCCCGTGCCTGTTTTCATCATGACCTACCGGTGCCTCCTCCCGATGGTTCTCCTGCTGTGTTTCTCCACCACAGCTCTTTCCGGGAGCTACAGCTTGCTCCGATTCCAGCAAAGGCGGAGCGCTGCGGTGTGTCAGAAACTCCTGGGGCAGTTACCTTCAACGCCTCAACATTGCCTCGAGGCCAGGATGGACTTCCAGGTCCCTGAGGAGATGAACCAAGCACAGCAGTTCCGGAAGGAAGATGCCATATTGGTCATCTATGAGATGCTCCAGCAGATCGTCAATATTCTCACCAGAGACTTCTCCAGCACTGGCTGGTCTGAGGCCATCATTGAGGACCTCCTTGTGGAACTCTATGGGCAGATGAATCGTCTGCAGCCAATCCAGAAGGAAATAATGCAGGAGCAAAACTTCACCATGGGGGACACAACCGTTCTTCACCTGAAGAAGTACTACTTCAACCTCGTGCAGTACCTGGAGTCCAAGGAGTACAACAGGTGTGCCTGGACAGTCGTGCAAGTGCAAATACTCACGAACTTTTCTTTCCTGACGAGACTAACAGCTTACCTCCGTGACTGAACATCTCCCACCTGTGGCTCTGGGAAGGGACAATGTGACTTTGAGCTGAGACTCTTCAGCCAGCAGAGGCTCTTAAAGTAACTGACAGTGCAGTGCACTGGATTTCAATGGACATTAAAGGCTAAGCTATTTTTAAATGGATTTATGCGTTATTCATTTATTTCAACTTTTATGTGAGAAATAAATTATTTATGAAACAAAAGTCAACGTGGCAGTTTCAATCTCAACTTGATTTAGGTGACAACACACATTAAAAATTGCAGAGCACCTTGGAGACATTCCTTGCAAAACAAGCCTGCAGAGTACTCGAGTTTCTGGCCCTGCCTTTGAGGAATTTAAAATACAAGGAAGCCGTGGGGAATGTCCAAGTTCTATGCATGCCCTCCATGTACCCATACAGTCTACCTGCGCTTCTCTGGGTCACTTCTTTAAATGTACCAGACAGCTCATGCCGTAGGGCCCCTCTATATGATGTGGGGGGGTTTGCCTTTTCTTTTTTTCAATTCGGGGAAAATGTACACCACCCTACATGTGAGAGTCTTACAAAGTAAGCCTTCTTTTTATGCCAACAAAATCTGGGCAAATTCCACTTAACTTATAAAATTCTTACTAAAGCAAATGAAAAATTCGGACCTTCTAAATGTCCTCAGTTGCTTGTACACTCCAACCCTTCCTTCCAACAACGTAGTCCTCACAAAGAGGTCTCAGGAACATGAGTCAAAAATTACTTAAGACTGTCTTGGGGGTCATTAGAAACTGTCAAAGATGCTAATTCACGCAAGTAAAAATAAGTGAAAAGTCATCTTGAAAATATTAAGTTTACATCCCTTAAAGATAGAAAGTAAAACGATATTAAATACTTGTTTTGGTACACAGAAAATATAGCTGAAGTAAAGTTTAATAAATTGCTACTGTTATATACAAAATATATTTTAATATTCTATGCTTAAGATTTAAAACACCTTCTATAAATTTACTATAAAATTGGAAACGTGAAAACATTTCATTTAAAATACGTATATTTTATTATGAAAATATTCTATTATCGCCACGTCCAGGTTCCCCTGTGTGGACCACACGCATCCATCGTCGGGTAGTCTCATCCCTCCGTCGGGTTTAACTTTGTCGCAAAGCTGTCCAACCGTCCCACCACCACCAGTAGTTTTTCGCCACCGTCACGTTTCACTTTGTCCGCAACGCGGACTCAGCGTCTCAAAGCCAAGCAGGGCTCCCCTGTATGAGAAACGCCCTCCCATCACCCCATAGACGATAGTCTCCCAGCTTCCGCTGTGCTTCACTTTGAGCACCAAGCGCGCCCATCGTCCGACTGAGAATAATCTCAGCCACCGCCGCATCCACAGTGAGCGCCGCGCCGCCCCCGCTGCCCCACAGCCTCTCCTCTCCTCGTCGGCTTTCAGTCTGTCCGCAACACTTTCCAATCGTCTTATCTGCAACAGCCTCACCCCCCCCACCCCCACCCCCCCCACCCCACCCCCCCACCCCCACACCCCCCCACCCCCACCCCCCACCCCCCACCTCCACCCCCCCCACCTCCAACCACCCTCCCACCCCCACCCCCACCCCCACCCCCCCCACCCCCACCCCCCCGCCACCCCCGCCGCATTTCACGTGGTGCAGGACTCTGCCCCAGCGTCCTATCGCCAATATTCTCATCGCCTCCGCTGTTTTACACTCGCCGCAAGCCCTCCGACTTCTCAGCGCAAACATCGGTAGTTCAACCGCCATCTCAGGGTCCCCGTTTGTCCGGTCTCATCCCTACTGCAGGGCTGAAATGCACTCCGTTCGCAACGCCTTCCCATCGTGCCATAGGCAATACTCTGCTAGCCACCGCCGGGTTCTCTTCCGTCTGCGACGTTCCGACAAGGTCTCACCGCCAGTAGGCATCGCCCCAAAGCTGGTAGTCTCCAAGCTGTCTATCTCAACGCGGGTGCTGGCGTTCGTTTTGTGCGCAACGCAGTCTATCCTCTGGAAACCAAGACTTCTAGCCGCCGCCGACTTCCCCTTTTTGCCCAACGACCTCCCATGGTCCCAGCGCCGATAGACAGGCTCATCGGCAAAGCGGTGTTGCACTTCAACTCCAAGGACATCGCCCAAGGGCTCATCCCACCGCCCTGTTTCACTTTGTGCAGAACGCCGTCCCATCGTGCCATCGGGAATAGTCTCCTGGCCAGCTCCAGGCTCCCCTACCTGAGCAACGCCCTCGCATAGTCCCGGTAGACGTCGTCTGTGCCGATACGTCTATACGATGAGACAGCGTCTCGTCGCCGATGCTGGCTTTCACGTTGTCCGCAACGCTTTCGTCCACTCTTCTCAAAGCCACCACCAGGTTCCCCTTTATGCCCAACGTCCGCCCGTGGTCCCATCGCCTAGAGGCTCACTGCCGCCGCCGGTTTCCCCTTTGTGCACAACATCGCTGTCCTGCCTTCCCATCGCCAATAGTCCCATCGCCACCGCGGTGGTTCACTTTTCTTCAAACTGCTCAGATCACCCAAGGTCTCATCCCCACCGCCAGGTGTATATTTGACCTCAACAGCAAATAGCCTCATCGACACCGCGGGAATCGCCCGCGGTAGGCGATACTGTCACTGCGGCCACTGTGTTTCGTTTTGTTCCGAACTCCCTCCCATAGTCCCACAGCGAAGAGTGTCGGATCCACCGCGGGATTCCACCGTCCATCCCGGCCCCCACTCCACCCCCCAATCCTGGTAAAGCCGGTCGTCTCATCGCGGCCACTGTGCTCCACGTTGTGCCGAACGCTCTCCCATCATCCCACAGCAACCGTCTCCTAGCCACCGCGGGATAGGTTGGTCATAACTTTCCTTCCAAGGAGTAAGCGTCTGTTAATTTTATGGCTGCAATCACCATCTGCAGTGATTTTGGAGCCCCCCAAAATAAAGTCGGACACCGCTGCAACTGTTTCCGCATATATTTGCCATGGAGGGATGATGCCATGACCTTTGTTCTCTGAATGTTGAGCTTGAAGCCAACTTTTCCAGTCTCCTCTTGCATAAAGAGGCTCTTTAGTTCCTCTTCACTTTCTGCCAAAGTTATAGAGGCAACGAATAATTTAAATGACAAAGGAAAACCGAAAGGGAGAACTGAAAGTGGGAAATTCCCCTCCGAGGGCCATCCTATATAAGTAGCCCACACTCAAGGAGGAAGGCCATTCACTCTGCAAACCCTTGAAGACTCAGCGTCAGCATCTACTAGCAGAACGGGCAGCCCCGTGCCTGTTTTCATCATGACCTACCGGTGCCTCCTCCCGATGGTTCTCCTGCTGTGTTTCTCCACCACAGCTCTTTCCGGGAGCTACAGCTTGCTCCGATTCCAGCAAAGGCGGAGCGCTGCGGTGTGTCAGAAACTCCTGGGGCAGTTACCTTCAACGCCTCAACATTGCCTCGAGGCCAGGATGGACTTCCAGGTCCCTGAGGAGATGAACCAAGCACAGCAGTTCCGGAAGGAAGATGCCATATTGGTCATCTATGAGATGCTCCAGCAGATCGTCAATATTCTCACCAGAGACTTCTCCAGCACTGGCTGGTCTGAGGCCATCATTGAGGACCTCCTTGTGGAACTCTATGGGCAGATGAATCGTCTGCAGCCAATCCAGAAGGAAATAATGCAGGAGCAAAACTTCACCATGGGGGACACAACCGTTCTTCACCTGAAGAAGTACTACTTCAACCTCGTGCAGTACCTGGAGTCCAAGGAGTACAACAGGTGTGCCTGGACAGTCGTGCAAGTGCAAATACTCACGAACTTTTCTTTCCTGACGAGACTAACAGCTTACCTCCGTGACTGAACATCTCCCACCTGTGGCTCTGGGAAGGGACAATGTGACTTTGAGCTGAGACTCTTCAGCCAGCAGAGGCTCTTAAAGTAACTGACAGTGCAGTGCACTGGATTTCAATGGACATTAAAGGCTAAGCTATTTTTAAATGGATTTATGCGTTATTCATTTATTTCAACTTTTATGTGAGAAATAAATTATTTATGAAACAAAAGTCAACGTGGCAGTTTCAATCTCAACTTGATTTAGGTGACAACACACATTAAAAATTGCAGAGCACCTTGGAGACATTCCTTGCAAAACAAGCCTGCAGAGTACTCGAGTTTCTGGCCCTGCCTTTGAGGAATTTAAAATACAAGGAAGCCGTGGGGAATGTCCAAGTTCTATGCATGCCCTCCATGTACCCATACAGTCTACCTGCGCTTCTCTGGGTCACTTCTTTAAATGTACCAGACAGCTCATGCCGTAGGGCCCCTCTATATGATGTGGGGGGGTTTGCCTTTTCTTTTTTTCAATTCGGGGAAAATGTACACCACCCTACATGTGAGAGTCTTACAAAGTAAGCCTTCTTTTTATGCCAACAAAATCTGGGCAAATTCCACTTAACTTATAAAATTCTTACTAAAGCAAATGAAAAATTCGGACCTTCTAAATGTCCTCAGTTGCTTGTACACTCCAACCCTTCCTTCCAACAACGTAGTCCTCACAAAGAGGTCTCAGGAACATGAGTCAAAAATTACTTAAGACTGTCTTGGGGGTCATTAGAAACTGTCAAAGATGCTAATTCACGCAAGTAAAAATAAGTGAAAAGTCATCTTGAAAATATTAAGTTTACATCCCTTAAAGATAGAAAGTAAAACGATATTAAATACTTGTTTTGGTACACAGAAAATATAGCTGAAGTAAAGTTTAATAAATTGCTACTGTTATATACAAAATATATTTTAATATTCTATGCTTAAGATTTAAAACACCTTCTATAAATTTACTATAAAATTGGAAACGTGAAAACATTTCATTTAAAATACGTATATTTTATTATGAAAATATTCTATTATCGCCACGTCCAGGTTCCCCTGTGTGGACCACACGCATCCATCGTCGGGTAGTCTCATCCCTCCGTCGGGTTTAACTTTGTCGCAAAGCTGTCCAACCGTCCCACCACCACCAGTAGTTTTTCGCCACCGTCACGTTTCACTTTGTCCGCAACGCGGACTCAGCGTCTCAAAGCCAAGCAGGGCTCCCCTGTATGAGAAACGCCCTCCCATCACCCCATAGACGATAGTCTCCCAGCTTCCGCTGTGCTTCACTTTGAGCACCAAGCGCGCCCATCGTCCGACTGAGAATAATCTCAGCCACCGCCGCATCCACAGTGAGCGCCGCGCCGCCCCCGCTGCCCCACAGCCTCTCCTCTCCTCGTCGGCTTTCAGTCTGTCCGCAACACTTTCCAATCGTCTTATCTGCAACAGCCTCACCCCCCCCACCCCCACCCCCCCCACCCCACCCCCCCACCCCCACACCCCCATACCCCCACCCCCCCACCCCCACACCCCCCCACCCCCACCCCCCCACCCCCCACCTCCACCCCCCCCACCTCCAACCACCCTCCCACCCCCCCCACCCCCACCCCCCCGCCACCCCCGCCGCATTTCACGTGGTGCAGGACTCTGCCCCAGCGTCCTATCGCCAATATTCTCATCGCCTCCGCTGTTTTACACTCGCCGCAAGCCCTCCGACTTCTCAGCGCAAACATCGGTAGTTCAACCGCCATCTCAGGGTCCCCGTTTGTCCGGTCTCATCCCTACTGCAGGGCTGAAATGCACTCCGTTCGCAACGCCTTCCCATCGTGCCATAGGCAATACTCTGCTAGCCACCGCCGGGTTCTCTTCCGTCTGCGACGTTCCGACAAGGTCTCACCGCCAGTAGGCATCGCCCCAAAGCTGGTAGTCTCCAAGCTGTCTATCTCAACGCGGGTGCTGGCGTTCGTTTTGTGCGCAACGCAGTCTATCCTCTGGAAACCAAGACTTCTAGCCGCCGCCGACTTCCCCTTTTTGCCCAACGACCTCCCATGGTCCCAGCGCCGATAGACAGGCTCATCGGCAAAGCGGTGTTGCACTTCAACTCCAAGGACATCGCCCAAGGGCTCATCCCACCGCCCTGTTTCACTTTGTGCAGAACGCCGTCCCATCGTGCCATCGGGAATAGTCTCCTGGCCAGCTCCAGGCTCCCCTACCTGAGCAACGCCCTCGCATAGTCCCGGTAGACGTCGTCTGTGCCGATACGTCTATACGATGAGACAGCGTCTCGTCGCCGATGCTGGCTTTCACGTTGTCCGCAACGCTTTCGTCCACTCTTCTCAAAGCCACCACCAGGTTCCCCTTTATGCCCAACGTCCGCCCGTGGTCCCATCGCCTAGAGGCTCACTGCCGCCGCCGGTTTCCCCTTTGTGCACAACATCGCTGTCCTGCCTTCCCATCGCCAATAGTCCCATCGCCACCGCGGTGGTTCACTTTTCTTCAAACTGCTCAGATCACCCAAGGTCTCATCCCCACCGCCAGGTGTATATTTGACCTCAACAGCAAATAGCCTCATCGACACCGCGGGAATCGCCCGCGATAGGCGATACTGTCATTGCGGCCACTGTGTTTCGTTTTGTTCCGAACTCCCTCCCATAGTCCCACAGCGAAGAGTGTCGGATCCACCGCGGGATTCCACCGTCCATCCCGGCTCCCAGTCCGCCCCCAATCCTGGTAAAGCCGGTCGTCTCATCGCGGCCACTGTGCTCCACGTTGTGCCGAACGCTCTCCCATCATCCCACAGCAACCGTCTCCTAGCCACCGTGGGATTCGGCCGTGTGAGGGACGCCCCAGCAGGGTCCATAGCGAATAGTCTCTGAGCCACCGTGCTCCGTGTGCGCAACGCCCACTCCCCCGCATTTCACCTGGTGCAGGACGCCCTCCCATCCTTCCACAGCTTATGGTCTTCAAGTCAACGCTGGATTCCAGCGTGTTCGCCACGCTCCCCCCTACACCCCATCAACATGGCACACCTGGTTGTCTCATTCCGGATACCGTTTTTCACTTAGTCACTAACGGCCCGTATGAGCCGGCAACCAGTAGTCTCTTGCTTCCCCTCTAGTTTCACTTTGGGCACAACGCTGTCCATCCTCGCATCGCCAAGAATCCCATTACCGCTGGCCGGTGCCTTTCTCTGTGCTGTGGGTTCCCTCGCGCCGGAAGCGAGCGCCAATCTGTAAAATCAGCCTCATCTCGCTCAGAACCGCCGCCTTGGGGGTTCTTTTCCTCAAACATGACCAGTTCGGGTTGACATGTGGATAGAAAGCCCATTACTCAGGCGATCTTTCCGAATATGCAATATTCTGGCTTCCTACTCAGGACAGCGGAAACCAGCCCTTTTCCATCAAAGGGCTAATGATATGCGCACCCTTGAATCAGTGCTCCTATAAAATCTTTGTGGAAACTTTGCATCCTGTCTCTTCAGCAGCCCCACGAGAATCAATGCAAACTCGCCCAAGACTGCGATTCGAAGGCAAAAAACGATCGAAGCACAGTGTGCCTGCTCTCGCGGTGGCCGGGAGGAGCAGGCGGCCTGCATGTCCATCTCAGCGCTCTTGGCTCATCGTTTTGCGGTGCTCGCGCGCCCCCTGCCGGCCATCTGTAGAATTACTGACATTCTCTATGACCCACATCCACTTGCTGGTGGAAGGAGTGATGCTCTGCTGCATCCGTGCTCACTCTCTTCGCTGGACCGTGCATGGGGTCCCCTGCTAGAAAAACAAGAAATCTTCAAACACTTGAAATAGATGCAAAGGATCCGCCATTAGTCGCGCATAAAGGACAAAGCCGACTTCAGATTTCCTTGGAAAAGAGAGATGATCACTCCAATGCAGATGACTCAGGGCCCCTGCAACCATTATCTGAGGCTCCAGCAGAGCTTCCAACTCTTCACCACGGAGGACAGCCGTGCTACTCTGTAGCCAGGATCAGAGCCTGAAACAACTGGAGCCAATGGAAGAGACAATCTGTGCTGTTCTCATTGGGACTTCCTGCCCGGGAGTATTTCCATGGCATCCATCTCTACATCAGGGAGCTGGAATACAGCCACTTTGCCCGAGAGGCTGTCAGAGTGGAAATTAAAAGTGCCTTTCCCTCATGTAAGAATCTTCAAAGAAATGTCAACAATAAAGATGTCTATATTTGTAACACTCGCTAATGAATTCCATTATTGTTTGCTTCCTGTTCCAAAGCAATTGCAACTCATACTTCCTCAGGCACTGAAAACTGAAATGAAAATCGTGACTTTTCAGGAACAGGTGTGGACAGCAGAACAGAATGTCTTTTCTTGTATAAAGATCTTTTGATCATCGTTTAAAAGGTCTCTTGATGTCTGAGGGGCTGGTATTTTCTATACTCAGAGGTCAGTGTTACTTTCTCATGGACAGGTTTCCAGGATCCTCTGTTCTTAGAGATCTTTTTCAGTTAAGTCTAGGTGCTATAGAGATAAAGAATAAATTGTGCGGATTTTCATCATAATAGAAACTTATCTTTCCTTCTCTGAAGAGCACAATACAGGCCTTCCGTATCAGGTGAGTCTTCTGGTTTGCTCGCATTCAAAGAGTGATTCAGGGACATGGGTACCACCTGTTTTGTGGCTTTTTTCATCATCAATATGTGACTCCACGTTTGTCTGTGGTACTTGGATCTAGTACACTCGGCAGTAAAGAGATGAAGTCTGGTGGCTCACAGGGGATGTTTCCAAGGGCCAGGACTCTACAGGGTGAGAGCACTTCCTCTCACGTTCCATGGCCTGGATTTATCCTCATGGGAATCTCATCGCAAGCAAGTTGGGAAACTATTGGGTGATGAATGGATGAAGAGATAAGTTCAGGGTGCTGACTTTCAAAAATGCACAACATGATAGTTGAAAGTTAAGTGTCTCGGGGGCAAAATGAGGACTGCAGCCCAGGAGACAGCGCATCAGATAGCTCTGAGAAGCTGTTCCAAAGACACACAGAGGGATATATGTGATTTTGGTGAAGGGGCATTACATGTAATCATGTGCCTATTTTTTGTGGAAGTTTTCTGCCAGTGTCATGCAGGTTTCTTGGAGTCACAAGAAGCAGTCATCACCATGAAGGATGTCCATGCTTTTCTAGATATGAGGAGATAGAAGAACAACTGAGTTCTTAAAATGGGCTCCTGAAAATTGCTAACCTTCTGAAGTCTTGTTCTGCCAGTTTTCGCTGCACACAGCATGCCTCACTTCTGCTTTCCACCTTAGATTCCTTTCCAGGGGTGTTAAAAATCAGCAGCTGCAAGAACACGTGATTGAATCCTTGTAGGTAGATGGCAAGTGCCAATGGCACGTGCTAGTTTGTACTTGACAGGGCATAGGACCACATTTCACGTTTGCACTATTTGTCCAAATGAAGTTCTGGTGGGGTCGAGGGGAACAAGTATTGTTCTTGCTTGCAGACACTTCGTTAAAATACAATCTGACTCAAATGCTTTTTCTCCAAGTTCAGCTTTGGGGAGAATGACAAGAATGCCAGTCATAGTTCACAGTATCATCAACTGTTTGAAAGAAACATTCAAGCTGATCCCCAAAGGCATTGCCTACAGGAAAATATCCACAGTGTAGACACATTACAGGCTGTTTTCTTACTACCTGAGGGAGACAAGAAAAGAAGACTAGGCAGTTCCTTGCAACTACTTGAGGATGACTGAAGAAAATGTGATGAGTGAGTCTACCATTTGGGTCCAGGCCCAACAGCCTCATCCTGATCTTCTAAATATTGGAAATGGAAAGTTGAAGACAGTCTTCCTAAAAATGATCTTCAAAAAATATCTCACACATGCTGTGTGCACAGTACAAAAAAAACAAAACAAAACAAATTTTTGTATCCACAAAGAGTTAAGAGATAAAATTAATCGCAATTGATGAAACACTATATAAAATGTTTGACACATTACTGTGCTTAGTCTATTAATACCACAAACAGTCACTTAATTAGTCTTGCTGTTATCCTGCTGATTAGGTAACATTTATGGTGCAGGAAAATAAATAATACAGGATAAGATAGCAATTCAAGTAAACATTTCCTGTTTACCCTTTTATGTTAAAGTAGCAACACATGTGTGTACTTATTTAATATATATTGTACAAGTGTGTGTGTATTTATATATGTGTATATATTTTTGTTCAGTCGCTTAGTTATATCCGACTGTCTGTGACCCCATGAATGTAGCATGCCAGGCTTCTCTATCCTTCACTATCTCCCAAGTTTGCTCAAACTCATGTCCATTGAGTCAGTGATGCCAAGCAACCATTTCATCCTCTGTTGCCCCTTCTCCTCCTGCCCTCAATCTTGCACAGCATCAGGGTCATTTTCAAAGGGTCAGTTTCTTCTCAGCAGGTGGCCAACGTATTAGAGCTTCAGCTTCAGCACCGGTGCTTTCAACGCATATTCAGAGTTTATCTCCTTTAGGATTGACTGGTTTGATCTCCTTGCAGTCCAAGGGACTCTCAAGACTCTTCCTCAGTACCACAGTTCAAAAACATCAATTCTTCAGTGCTCAGCTTTCTTTATGGTCCATATCACATCCATACATGACTACTGGAAAAACCATAACATTGACTACATGGACTTTTGTTGGCAACATGGTATCTCTGCTTTTTAACACAGTGTCTATATTTCTCATATAATTTCTTCCAAGGAGAAAGAGTCTTTTAGTTTTGTGGCTGCATTCACCGTCCACAGTAATTATGGACCTCAAGAAAATGAAATCTAACAGTGTTTCCACTGTTTCCCCATATAGTTTCCATGAAGTGATGGGACTATATGCCATGATCTTCATTTTTTGAATGTTGATGCAACTGTATATGTATATGTATTTTTTGGGGAGGTCTGGTTTAGCTGTGCCTCAAACTGGTTCTCTAGAAACGTGGTTAATTTAGGTCAGGGAAACCACAGATGTTATAGAGATTCTGTTTTACATGATGGCTGAAGACTTTCAAAATTTGAATTTTTGAAATTGCTATTATAATGGAACATTTATTTATTGTGATTGGCATATTCATCCCAAAAAATCCTCTCTGTTTTGTTTTCCATGCATGCAAGCTGAATTGTGATACACAGAATCAAATATTCTAAACACAAAAGACATGTTTCAACAATTAGAACATTTAAATAGAATTTGTGACTACAACATTTCCATGTGAAATCCTGATGCTTTTCTAAGTTAAAATTAATGAAACTCTATGTGAACTTACAATTTAAGGGATGAGATGGCACTAGTGGTAAAGACTCTGCCTGCCACTACAGGAGACAGGCGATGCGGGTTCCATCCCTAGGGTGGGAAGATCCCCTCTATAAGGAAATGACAACCCACTCCAGTATTCTTGTCAGAGGACCCTGGCAGGCTACTGTTCATGGGGACACAAAGAGTCAGCAACGACTGATGGACCAAACAACAACAACCATGCGGAAAACTATAAAACTAGAGAAACACAAAGGAAAGTTTGTGTGTGATTTTCCATGTTATTATGGTTCACATAAGAAAACAATATACCTCTTGGAGTTCGCAAGTTATCACTGGAAGTTTCAATGCTGGAATGTTTCTACATTGAGTTAAAATCTAACGATGAAAATGAATCAGTGACTTATATGTGTAATAAAACTTAAAAAATTTTACAATCTTACTTGGAAACCATGTTAGATCTGAAATACTATCAAGAACATGAGAAAAGTACATTACCTTATTTTTAAAATTATATATCATTTGTAGCTCATCAAAAACAAATATATGAGTCAAGTATGTTTCATCAAAAAAAATAATAAAACAATAGAAAAATAATTTATTCACTTTATGGAAGTGAAAAAATGGATAGATTTAAGGTATGAAATTCATACATTGGAAAAAATGATATGGTCATAAAATGTCCATGGCTAAAGATATAAAAATAGAGGGAAAATGGCTAATGCATATAATAATGAAAATCCATTTTTTCCCATTATTGAAAAATAAGATGAATACGTGGGTCTAAGAACATACATTTCACATTGCTAGAATCACTACTGTGAAATAGAATTGCTTTTTCTTCACTTCTGTATTTGCTACTTTGTGTTTAAATTGTCAGGTCAGCTAACTGTTCTTTGATTCTAATTTCCTGCCTTCCTCCCAGCTGGAGTTCAGAGGAAACCAATATAGCCAATCTCTAAGCTCAATATGACAGGAAATTTGGAAAACTCAGCAGTGGCCACAGAACTGGAAAAGGTCAGTTTTCATTCCAATCTCTAAGAAAGGCAATGCCAAAGAATGCTCAAACTACTGCACAATTTACCTCATCTTACATGCTACAAAGGAATGCTCAAAATTCTCCAAGCCAGGCTTCAACAATACATGAACCGTGAACTTCCAGATGTTCAAACTGGTTTTAGAAAAGGCAGAGGAATCAGAGAACAAATTTCCAACATCCGCTGGATCATCGAAAAAGCAAGAGAGTTCCAGAAAAAACATCTATTTCTGCTTTATTGACTATGCCAAAGCCTTTGACTGTGTGGATCACAATAAATATGGAAATTTCTGAGAGAGATGGGAATCCCAGACCACCTGACTGCCTTTTGAGAAATCTGTATGCAGGTCAGGAAGCAACAGTTAGAACTGGACATGGAACAACAGACTGGTTCCAAATAGGAAAAGGAGTACGTCAAGGCTGTATATTATCACCCTGCCTATTAAACTTATATGCAGAGTACATCATGAGAAACACTGGGCCAGATGAAGCACAAGCTGGAATCAAGATTACCGGGAGAAATATCAATAACCTCAGATATGCAGATAACACCACCCTTAAGGCAGAAAGTGAAGAACTAAAGAGCCTCTTGAGAAAGTGAACAAGGAGAGTGAAAAAGTTGGCTTAAACCTCAACATTCAGAAAACTAAGATCATGGCATCTGGTCTCATCACTTCATGGCACATAGATAGGGAAAGAGTGGCAGACTTTATTTTGGGGGGCTCAAAAATCACTGCAGATGGTGACTGCAGCCATGGAATAAAAAGCTTACTCCTTGGAAGGAAAGTTAAGACCAACATAGATAGTATATTAAAAAGCAGAGACATACTTTGCTAACAATGGTCCATCTAGTCAAAGCTATGGTTTTTCCAGTAGTCATGTATGAATGTGAGAGTTGGACTATAAAGAAAGCTGAGCGCTGAAGAACTGATGCTCTTGAATTGTGGTGTTGGAGAAGATTCTTGAGAGTCCCTTGGACTGCAAGGAGTCCCAACCAGTCCATCCTAAAGGAGATCAGTCCTGAATATTCATTGGAAGGACTGATATTGAAGCTGAAACTCCAATACTTAGGCCACCTGATGCGAAGGGTTGACTCATTTGAAAAGACCTGGAAGCTGGGAAAAATTTATGGAGGGAGGGAAAGGGGATGACAGAAGATGAGATGGTTGGATGGCATCACCGACTCAATGGACATGAGTTTGCGTAAACTCTGGGAGTTGGTGATGGACAGGGAAGCCTGGCATGCTGCAGTCCATGGGGTCGCAAAGAGTAGGATTCAACTGAGCTGAGCCACTGAACTGAACTGAACTGAAGCCAGTATTTGACTATAGCCCATAGATGGAAGTGTAACTCCAGTTCATGTTTGTTCATAAATGCATCACTCACTAGTCAACCAAGACTACAAGGCTCAGGACCTAGAACACAGACATGGAGGTTGCCTCAGCTCTTCTTTCTCTCAGTACTGTAGCTTGCTCCTTGCTCTAGTCCAACGCTGGATAACGGATCCCTGAAGAAAGGCCATCAAAGACTTCCAGGAACAGATGGAGAGCCTGGTGTGATGAAGTAAGCCCTGCCGCTTAAACTCTCCTCTCAGACCTCACCTGCTTCACCTGCTTTCTTGGTTAAAGCTTGCGGGGTAGTTTTATGAGAGAGTCTGTGTGACACTGAACGTAGATTTCCCCGTGGTTTCCTTAGTTGTACATGTACCTGGACACAGTCTCAAGAGAAGTCTTGAAGAAGAGGTCAGGAGACATGATGTCTAATGATGGCAAGAGCATCGTCATCGTTCACAAAGATTTTGACTCCCAGGATGAGAACTGCCTTCAGAGCAAGTATACAAGCTAGATAGGAAGATGAAACTCATTGCTATATTCTCATATGCTTCCCCTTAAAGTGAGAATTGTTTCATTCAAATTGATTAGGGCCTTAGTAACCACAGGACTCCAAAAATTGCCAATCATCATATTTGGAATACATGGCACTCATTTTGCAAACTGCATCCAACTTTCCATCATTCTAACAGCATTCAAATTTAATGTGTTTTCATTTTCTTAAGTAAACAATGTGTTTTCCTTTAACTTTTAGACATTCCCCTGGGTTTACACTTGAACATAGCTTCACATGCATCTCTAGTCCTATCAAGTCTCTTGTGAGCATTTGCTGTGTTGATGAAAAGCAACAGTCCTAGTAAGAACTAAAAGTGAATAGTCCCATGAGTGGAAGGTACTTTAAAGAGTTTGTTCTTATTTTGGCTGTGCCACGTGGCTTAAGAGGCATTAGTTTCCTGACTGGGGATCGAACCCAGGCCCACAGCAGTGAAAACATTGAGTCCTAATCACTGACGGCCAAGGAAGTCTCAATTACTTTAAATTTTGCAGTTTTCGTCCTTCAGTTTTTCATTCAAGGATTCAGAGAAAGTCTAAATTGCTTTAACAATATATATTAACTAAAATAAATGGAGAACATAGGCAAAACACTCTCTGACATACATCACAGCAGGATCCTCTATGACCCACCTCCCAGAATATTGGAAATAAAAGCAAAAATAAACAAATGGGACCTAATTAACCTTAAAAGCTTCTGCACATCAAAGGAAACTATTAGCAAGCTGAAAAGACAGCCTTCAGAATGGGAGAAGATAATAGCAAATGAAGCAACTGACAAACAACTAATCTCGAGAATATACAAGCAACTCCTACAGCTCAACTCCAGAAAAATAAATGACCCAATCAAAAAATGGGCCAAAGAACTAAATAGACATTTCTCCAAAGAAGACATACAGATGGCTAACAAACACATGAAAAGATGCTCAACATCACTCATTATCAGAGAAATGCAAATCAAAACCACTATGAGGTACCATTTCACACCAGTCAGAATGGCTGCGATCCAAAAGTCTACAAGTAATAAATGCTGGAGAGGGTGTGGAGAAAAGGGAACCCTCTTACACTGTTGGTGGGAATGCAAACTAGTACAGCCACTATGGAGAACAGTGTGGAGAGTCCTTAAAAAACTGGAAATAGAACTGCCTTATGATCCAGCAATCCCACTGCTGGGCATACACACTGAGGAAACCAGAAGGGAAAGAGACACGTGTACCCCAATGTTCATCGCAGCACTGTTTATAATAGCCAGGACATGGAAGCAACCTAGATGTCCATCAGCAGACGAATGGATAAGAAAGCTGTGGTACATATACACAATGGAGTATTATTCAGCCATTAAAAAGAATACATTTGAATCAGTTCTAATGAGGGGGATGAAACTGGAGCCTATTATACAGAGTGAAGTAAGCCAGAAAGAAAAACACCAATACAGTATACTAACGCATATATATGGAATTTAGAAAGATGGTAACAATAACCCTGTGTACGAGACAGCAAAAGAGACACTGATGTATAGAACAGTCTTATGGACTCTGTGAGAGAGGGAGAGGGTGGGAAGATTTGGGAGAATGGCATTGAAACATGTGAAATATCATCTATGAAACGAGTTGCCAGTCCAGGTTCGATGCACGATACTGGATGCCTGGGGCTGGTGCACTGGGACGACCCAGAGGGATGGAATGGGGAGGGAGGAGGGAGGAGGGTTCAGGATGGGGAACACATGTATACCTGTGGTGGATTCATTTTGATATTTGGCAAAACTAATACAATTATGTAAAGTTTAAAAAAAAAAAAAAGAACCCCCCCCCAAAAAATAAATAAAATAAAATAAATGACTGTTGGAGAACTGAATGGAGTATGACAAGAGTCAAAAACCATGTAAAAGTCATGTTAAAATATAGCATAAATCCAACACATTTGAGACACAAAATGATAAAGGTTAAAATAATAAAAAATTAATAGAATCTGCTTAAACATAAAAGATGCTATCGATTGATTTAATACACAACCTCCATTATCACTTGAAAGAGGTAGAAAAACCTAAAATCAAATAATACTAAATACTTAATACCAAAATAGGGGCAACAGAAGGGGGCCAATACAGAGCATGAAAATATAATGTGGGAAATAATTAGAGGTGGCAACGTTATCTTTGTCATTAATATCAATATTCATACACATGAGAATTCCAGAAATAAACACATGAGAAAGAAATTATTCTTTGTTAGAAAGAAGTTCAATATACATAAGAAACACATTGAATCTATAATTAAATTTTTAAAATGCTTGAGCTAAATTTCAAATAGTATAAAACAATGAGTAAAAAATATAACATTATATAGCAATGTGAACAGAAACACCGGAGCACTGAAATTTTACCTCAATGCTGTGCTTGCGAGCTAAGTTGCTTCAGTCATGTCTGACTCTCTGTGACTCTGTGGACCATAGGCTGCCAGACTCTTCTGTCCATGGGATTCTCCAGGCAAGAATACTGGAGTGGGTTGCCATGCCCTCCTCCAGGGGATCTTCCTGACCCAGGCATCAAACTGGTGTCTCCTCTTGTCTCCTGAATTGGCAGGCAAGTTTTCTGCCATTAGCTCCACTAGAAGTCCAGTACAATGCTACTAGTCTGTAAAAAACCATATATAAAGTAGTAAAGAGAAGAATTGAAACTATCATTTAGAGGAGGAAATTATTGATTAACACTCTTGGGCCCTTAATCTACAATAGGAAATATAACTTGTTTCAAATATCTATAAATCATCCATGAAAATTATCATACATTAGACTTCACAGACGGAGAAGGCAATGGCACCCCATTCCAGTATTCTTGCCTGGAAAATCCCATGGACAGAGGAGCCTGGTAGGCTGCAGTCCATGGGGTCGCTAAGAGTCGGACACGACTGACCGACTTCACTTTCCCTTTTCCGTTTCATGCATTGGAGAAGGAAATGGCAACCCACTCCAGTGTTCTTGCCTGGAGAATCCCAGGGATGGCAGAACTGGTGGGCTGCCGTCTATGGGGTCGCACAGAGTCGGACACGACTGAAGTGATTTAGCAGCAGCTTAGCAGCAGCAGACTTCACAGAAAATATCCATGATTCCTCCAGGGTAAAAATATTTGTATAAGTTGTGTGCCCAGATCACAATGCCTGCAATTAATTTCAATATTATTTAAAGCATCATTTAAAGATGTAACATCATCCTGATAAATTATGTCAAGTCAAAATTAAACCATAGAATTAGAAATTTTGTAAGTAATGGAAATTAAATCACTACTCCTCAAATTTTCAGAAGCAAAGATACACATTGAGGTGCATTCATATCCTGGAGACATGAATTGAAAATAAATTAGCCTCATTCATTAAAGTCGACAAGAATATTCATATAACATTAATAGAATAGTATAAGAAAGCATCTGTCAAATGCCCACTTCTGAGTGACTGTGAGTAAAGTCATTCTGTGGAGTAAAGCTTGATCTTCTCAAGAGAGTGGTAGTCTAGCTCATAACTCACATAATCATCATCCAAGTGCTTCTCCTCAGAACAATCACCAGGCATGCAGCAGACATGCTTGTCATGCAACATGTTAAAAAGACTACAACGGAGAATATTTTTAAATGTGTACTCCAAAGTTAAGAGTTCTTAAAATTCATCATCTTGCTGTTTCACTAAGGATCTTCTTACGTGAAACTGTTCTTTTTTCAGACTTCAAGTATATGATACATAAAAGCATGACAATGACTAGGCACTGAGGTGCCCCTGCTCAGATCCACACTGCAGCTCTGTAGTCTTGCCCAGCGCTGTATTCGCACCACCAGCGGAAGTTGTTAGTGTGGTGGAAAAGACAGATAAGATCTAGATGTCACTATAGTAATTATTTTTCCTCACGAATCCCTGTGGAGTGTCCTGGGGATCTGCAGGGCCCACAGACCGCACTTTGAGACCTGCTGGTTTCGTGAATTTCCTGCATCTGCTTTGGTCCGAGTGGCTCTGTAGCTTTAAATTCGCAAGTAATTTCCTTGGTTCTTAAGATAAAATCTAACATCATTCAAAAGTCTATCTCTGGGCCCTTTTCCATATCTCCAGGGTCATGCCATGCTATCCCCTACATGCATGAGTACAGTCTACCGACTTCGGTTTTGTTCACATCTTTAAAAGTACCAGAACCATTCCTGTGCAGGGACACTCTATATGCTATGCTTTGTTTTGTATTATTGGTTTTTTTATTCTGGGAAATTTTGTTCTTCATGAGTTACTTGACAAATTCATACTCATTCTTCAAGTGTCATACTTCAAATTACTTCCCTGGGGAGACTGCTGCTGCTGCTACTGCTAAGTCGTTTAAAGGTGGTCTAAATGAGCTTCCCAGGACACTCACTGCCATCAGCATCTGATACTTCTGTGTAGCCCAGGGCCCAAATGTAAATACCTAATTACCTTCTAACTACTTCTTTCGTGGCAATGTCCTTGCTCCAGTGTGAGCTCTGTAAGGTCAGGGCCTCTGCCTCTCATACTCAAGACTCTCCACAAGGCCAGCAAATAAAGGAACGAACTGCACAACATCTTTCTATATGTAGTTTTACACCATTAGGCCTCGGGGCAAAGATTCAAAAGGAAGAGGAAGAAACATGTCTTCAAATACATTTCATGAGTAAATAAAAGGTACATTTTTATGAAAGAAAATTCTATATTCTTATGGAATATATTGGAGAAGGAAATGGCAACCCACTCCAGTATTCTTGCCTAGAGAACCTCTGGACAGAGGAGCCTGGGGGGCTGCTGTCCATAGGGTCAAATAGAGTCGGACATGACTGAAGGGACTTAGCATGCATAGTATGCATGCATGTAATAAATAGAACATATAAATGCAAGAATCATAAAAGTAAATAAATGACTTCAGTCAGTTCAGTTAGGTCTCCCAGTCGTGTCTGACTCTTTGTGACCCCATGAATCGCAGCACGCCAGGCCTCCCTGTCCATCACCAACTCCCAAAGTTCACTCAGACTCAGTCCATCGATTCAGTGATGCCATCCAGCCATCTCATCCTCTGTCATCCCCTTCTCCAATAAATGAGTTACATTCATACAAAAAGATGTTATTCCATAACATTCAGCCACAGGGCATCAGATATATTTCCTCTAATTCTAAAAGCAGCTGGATATTGATATTCTCAATATTAATGCCAATATCAAATGTCACTCAAACTATTTCATAGCTGAGGCAGAAATCAGAGTTTTGGAAATGACTGAACAATGAAGAGTCTGAGCTAGGACAGGAGTTACTGAGAATCATGTTCCTTCTTACTTCCTGAGTTTTCTTAGGAACTAGTTAACACAGAAAGCGCCTCGTGATTTCCACTCTGACAGTTTCCCAGGCCCAGCCACTATATTCCTTCTCTTTCAGGTAGACATAGATGCCCTGGAAGTACCACTTCATGGCCAGTGTGGGGCCCGTCCTTCCCAGGGCAGAGTCTTCCTCTCCCGACACCAAGCCCCGGCAGGCGTCCAGGTCGTCCAGCTGCTGATGGAGTCCAGTGCGGAGCTGCTCCAGGAGGGTGGTGTCCCAGGCAGCAGAGGAGTGCTCTGTGTGGAAGAGGTTGAAGCTCTGCTGGAGCATCTCATGGAGCACAGAGAAGGCCTGGGCCTCTGGAGCTGGCCGCCACTCACCTGCTCCTGAGGGAATCTGAAGTCTTTCCTGTAGCCCAGACAGAAAAGAGAGAGATTGTGTTTATTTGATTCAAATGTGAAGGCCTCCTGCTTTTCCAAGTCAAGGCTCTGAGGCAGTTCATGGGCTCAGAGGAAGAGATGGGGTTAGAGACCAGCATCATCAGTGTCATCACTGAGGAGATGAAGAACCATTGGTCAGTTCCTCAAGGAAGCATTCCGGTTGAGATGAGCGGTGTGAGCTTTGTTTCATCTTCATTTCATCTAAGGATCTTATGTTGTGTGCCTCTTAAATATTAAGTTCAAAATGTTCATATTCTGAATTTACCCAGATTCATGTACTACCTCATTTTGGGCTTGCCTTTCACTTCAAGAGCCTGGAAATCTGTCATGAGTTTCTGCTCTTCTGTATCTTTACATTGAAATAAAATGCATTCATTAAAAACATAGATATTCTAATTCAATGGAATGCTTATCATCTCAGTAACTTGGAACTAATGATATATTAAGAGCTATTGGATCTTTCTTCCTGATGCTAAGATCAACTTTTAAGGAAACTTTGTTAGACTTCTTTTTTCAAATCTTCTTTTGCTGCCTCTGCATAGTCCTCTTGAAAGACTTGATCAGATGTGAAAAATATCTGAGCTTTATATGCATGGATCTCACCTTATTCTCTTCAGCAGAACTTTTAATTTGTCAATTTTGGTTGTATTTACTCTCCATAACTGAGAAAATTACTAAACATTTATTATGTGCCAATCAAAATGCTGAGCTTGTTACAGAGTCCAAGTTGCTCTGTTTGCAGCAGGGTAAATCAATGAATCCAAGACGAGGTGTTGGGAGCAGGAAAGGACTTTATTCGGGAACTGGCTGACTGAGAAGAGGAAAGGCTAGTGCCTCAAAATAACCATCTTGGGGGGGGTCCTGGGTGTCAGACTCTTTTATGAATCAGAGATGGGGGGAGGTGAGGAAACAAAGTAAAGGACGTTTAATTCCTGAAAAGCTCTCCCAGAACAGCAGGCAAGCCTCAGGTAGGCGGATGTGTTAGTTGCACTTCCTGATAGGCATTTCATGGGTGGTGTGAAATGGAATATCTCGTGTCCTGTCAACAAACAAAGATGTCATATCTATCTGTGATTCTGGCCTTCCCAAATGTGAATTTCTGGGACAAAAAGAATTGAAGTCACAGAAGCAGATCCAGTGTAAATTCAAGATTGACTCTTCCTGGTTACAAACTAAGCCTATACCAAGATGAGGAATCCTCCAAAGTCACTCTCATGAAAGTAAAGTGTAACCACCACTCCTGTCCAAGTGTTCAAGTGGTTAGAATGTCCCTTTTTTAGCTCAGGCCATTGTCCTTGCCATATCCAAGCAACCCACTTTTTTATTAGCTCCTTTTATACGGTTTTCATATTGCTACCTCTTCTTTGACATTTGTATTCCAGTTTGTAAAAGCTGTGCTAATGCTCCTACAATCTTTTCTATTTCCACTTTGAGGTTTATCGCAAAAAAAGGAACAGAAATGTAAATGAATAGAATAGTTAATGTATTTCCTTTACGATTTTTCAAGAGATCAAAACTTTCCATCATTGAACATTCCTAGAAAGTAAAAGGAAGCAGTGAGTGAAGAAGTAACGCACAAAGGTAAAGAGAAAGTAAATGATGTAATGAAAAAACTATAGTGACCTCTGTCCAAATGACAAATGTCACTTAACCACACAAACAGGGATGAAGAGCTCTACAGAGTGACAGATGTCAGACCAGCTTATGTGAAGTGGCTTAGCTGCAGACAGAGCCAGAGGAGGGTAGCAGGCTCTTAGGCACAGTGTTACCTAAAAGGATAGTGGACAGCTTTGCTAACTCCAATTATCTATTTATTTATCTTTATTTGTCTGTTTACATTTCTCACTCTTCGTGGATGGTATTGGATTCTGAGGATGTAATCCTATTAACTCACCCTGAAAGGAGATTGCAGTACAGACTGGATGGTCATTTTATTCAGATCTGAGAGGTCAGCTGTTAGCTGGAAGCTACTAGATGTAGTGTTTGGACAGCACATCATGTTCACACAAGAGATGAGATTAGACGTTATAATGTTGACCAGTGAGCTGAGCATTAAGGGAAGGGAAGCAGGCCATCTCAGGGAAATTGTATCCAGTTTCCATAGTTGGATGTGTGAATTTTGTGCCTCATGGGAACAGTTAACAGATACTGAAATCTTATGTGTCCAAGCATTGTCAGAAGTACGTTACGTCCTACAATCTTCAGAAAAATCCAGAGAAACTTTTATGATTATCAGTTCCATATAAGAGGAGAAAACCCTAGTGCTGAAGGTCACATAGGCAGTGCAGGCTGGAGCTCTGACATCAACCCAGGAGTCTTGCCCCCATGTCCGCTGTCTCATGCACCGGACTGAGCTGTCTGCTCTGACAACGTGCTTCCTATTTTAAAGGAACACTTAGTAAGGTCTTCCTTTCCAGTTCCTATTCTTCATTGTCACAAAAGTGCCATTCGCTCATTCCAGGGACATGACAATCATTAGATGAGAGCTGAGTACACAGTTCCCTTTGCACCTGGTAAGTTCCAATCCTGTATTTCAAGTGGTGTTCTGTTGAGATCTACAGAGGAGCCTGGCAGATTATGGCAACTACACAACAACTCTGAGAGTCTCTGCTTCCACCTGAGATAGTATTTTGAGAAATTATCCAGAAAGTTAAAAAATCCATTTAAATTTACTCTTACTCTCTTTGTTTTCAGAAGATTATCATTTTCTGTAACAGTCTTCAAATACTAGGTCTACTCAAACTTTGGTGTGTATAGTTCTCTTAGAACTACTTCTGGGACAGAGCTGAAGCTCCAATACTTCAGGTGCCTGATGGGAAGAGCCCAGTCACTGGAAAAGACCCTGATGCTGGGAAAGATTGAAGGCAGGATGAGAAGGGGTCATCAGAGGATGAGATGCTTTGATTGCATTGGATCGACTCAATGAACATGAATTTTAACAACCTCTGAGAGATAGAGAAGGGCAGGGAAGCCTGGCGTGCTATAGTCCATGGGATCAAAGAGAGTAGACACGTCTTAGTGACGAACAACAATGGGACAGAGACCCCTCGGTGCACTTCCTCTGGGACAGACACCCTCCTGGATTCTCCACATGTGCCATTACTGCCTTTAGGGAGCTTACAATCTATCAGGGCAGTCAAATGTTACATAATTAGAGGGATTACTTAGTTCACTTCCTAGTGAAATATTTAAGCAGATGAGATTATCTGTACTATCTCACAAAGACTGAAGCAAAGTATCCTGTCAAATATTGTAGTGGTAGAGGAGAAAGAGAAATAAACACAGGCAAACATGAATGTTTTAGGACAACCAGCATCTTAAAAAGTGACTTGTGGATTACAGTTGCAAAATAACTCATTTTTAACAAATGATATTAGTGATATTGTTCCCTATAATGTCTGAGGAAGCTTAAGGCCTACTCAGGTGATACCGTAAAGGTACAATCACAACTGAAATTTTTTAAAGAAGGGAGAAAAGGGTAAATGAGGAAAACACGAGAAAAATCAAAAGCTTCTCTTAACAGCTCTTTTCATACTGAGCATTTCTTAGTCACCTGGAAAAGCCACCTTTTGTATGAATATTTCGTCCTTCTCTGACATTGACCAGACTCTTCTCCCAGGAACAACTAAGGAGGTCTAAAAAGCATAATATACGGCTGTGTAGCTATCAACCACAGTGGCACGCATGATTTGATGTTTCCCACCTAGGCACTCATGGTAAAAATTAGCACGTGTATAGATTTCATTACAAAGAGTAGAAAAAGAAAGGAAAGGGCAAACTGTGGAAAAACCTAGAAAATGAAAGTTTCTCTACTCACTCTTTAAGAGCCACCCATCACCCCAAGCCCTCAACCTTGCCTAGACCTCCCCTGCAGGCAGTCCTGCGAGCCCCCAGTGTCCCAGTGGCCCTCCCCGTCTCGGTGCTGCTGGCCCTGGTGATGCTCTGTTCCAGCCCCATGTGCTCCCTGGGCTGTGAGCTGCCTGTGAGCCACGGCAATCTGGAAAGCTTCACACGTTGGAGTCAGATGGAGAGAGTGCCCGTTGTGTCCTGTCTGAGGGACAGGACTGACTTCAGATAGCCTCAGACCCTGGTGCACGGGACCAGGCTTGAGAAGACAGAAGCCACAGCTGTTGTGCACGAGTTGCTCCAGCAGACCTTCCAGCTCTTCAGCACCACGGGCTCTTCTGCAGGTCGGGACGAGAGCCTCCTGGACAGATTCCTTGTGGGACTTGATCAGCGGCTGGAGGACCTGGACACGTGACTGAGGGAAAGAAGGACACCGGAACAGTCACCTCTAGGGAGTGAGAACTCCAGATTGGCTGTGAAGTGTTACTTCCAGCGAATCAGTGTGTATCTCAAAGAGAAAGAATACAGCCACTGTGCCTGGGAGGTTGTCAGCGTGGAAATCAGAAGGTGCTTGGTCTTTGCCTGCAAGCTCATCGGAAAACTCAGGAAATAAAGAAGGCGTTGAATATGAAAACAGTTCATCTGGTCAACTAAATGGCTATTTTCTATGACTCAAAGTGCAACCTTTAACTCTAGTTTTCTGTCAGATGACATATAAGTAATAGCTAATATATGGGATTATTTAAATGTATGTTAAAGGTTTTGTTACCATAACTTTTCAAAACAGATTTAAGAATCCATTTTCCATATCTTAAAAAGTTGTAATATTTATTTATTTATTTAAATTATCAGAAATATTTACGCCGTTAATAGCATTTAAACTTTATCATTCACATTTGCTTTGTATGTATTTTGTATAAGACTACTCTTGTTTTTCAGTAGAGAAAAAAAGTAATTTGAAAAAACAAATTGACTAGCACACACCTTTGAATAAAATCTAACCCAAAGTCTGATCCTACAAGATAAACCTATACTGAAGTCACCTGAATAAAAAGGGAATGGGGTTACCCACCTAGGGTCATAGAGGGAACAATGGAGAATGTGAGGAGGGATGAATGTGATTCTTGAGACATAGATCAGAGGTGGGAGGGAGATGAGTGGAGAAAAGCCCAGGTCATGGACACAGTTTCCTGCTTGGGGCCTGTAAGAATCGGAGCGCCTTCAAGGATTAGTGGAGAACCACATGCATCATGCAGAGAAGGCACTGGCGACCCACTCCAGGACTCTTGCCTGGGAAATCCCAGGAATGGGGGAGCCTGGTAGGTGCAGTCCATGGGGTCTCTAGGAGTTGGACTTGACTGAGTGACTTCACTTTCCCTTTTCATTTTCATGCATTGGAGAAGGAAATGGCAACCCACTCCATTGTTCTGCCTGAAGAATCCCAGTGACGGGGGAGCCTAGTGGCCTGCCGTGTATGGGGTCGCACGGAGTCAGACACGACTGAAGCAACTTAGCAGCAGCAGCACATACATCATGGGAGGTCAATCTGCATATGTGGAATCTAGGATCCTGGAGTAGGATGTGGAAGGGAGAGTAAGTTTTCTACACTTGGTCACTCCTGAGAAAAGAGTCTTCCTAAATTGTTCAAATGGAGGCAAGAAGAACAAGGCAGCCTGGGGATTGCAGAGACAGCTAAGAGATGTGAGAACCAGTAGCTGCCATGATAAATGTGACTCTAAAGAAGTAAAGGGGGTTTCTTAAGCTTATTTGTATATATTAAACACACATGTCATCCATAAACTTTTAAATAACTCATACAAAGGAAAGCCTACCCTTGACTTCTAGGAGGATGCACCCAAATCCTATACTGTTAACAATTTAATGGGTATCCTTCTAGACATTTTCATATGTTGTTAATAAATCTATACATACAGACATACTAATGTATATCACTAAATATCCATTTTTCATATACTTCAGTTTCTCATTTATTTATATTTCCTTGCAAATAGATATTTGAGATTTTTCTTCATTTATACATCAAAATAGATTGCCTAGTTAGAAATTGCTGCATTATGTCTTAACTGCAAAACTAAGATAATCATAAAGGCTTATCTTGAAAGTGTGGTAAGATTTATTGCCTTAATTTATAGCACAGTCTCAGAATGGTACCAGACACTTCCTAAGTGCCCTTGACCTACTAACTCTTTGGGTTTGAATCTGCTTAGAAGATTATTTCCTGATGTTCTGGGTCTGTACTCAGGAAGATGAGGCAGTTCGCAGAGAGCTGGTCAGAGACAGATTCCTGCAGCTCACCCACCACTCAGTGAGAGGAGAAATAGCCATTCACTGGGATGACGAGGCCAAGCCTGTTGCAACAATACCCAGAGCTCTAGACGGAAACATTCCTACCTGGCACACAGGCCAGCTGTCTACAAGGACTCACCCCCACCCTCACTGGATTCTTTGTTTTCCCTGGACTTTAGGAGCTCAGAGTTTCAGCCAGGAAGACACAGGTGTCTGGCAGGCAGTCAGGATGATCCTCTGCTCTTTGCACTCAACTCAGGCAGGAGGCCAGGCCAGAGGGGATTCCCAGGCTGGATCCTAAAATTCCTTTTGGCAGCTTGCATTTAGTTTCCTTTTCACTTGTTGCATCAACTTCATTGCTATTTTTGCCTTCTGGGGTTCATTACGCAATCTCTGATGATGTAACAAAATTCAAGTCACTTGTTGGTTTTGAGTATGCAGATGGCCTTGCTTTGGGCTGTTTCACTTTAAGGAAGATTCAGAAACTGCCTCAGAGACAGGAAACTAACCCATAACCTACACAGTGGGACTTGCTCACGTGTCAGCAGAGAGCCTCTGAGGCTTGTTCAGCAGCTGCAGCCAATGTATTGTCCCTTTTAACCGTTTCTCAACCTTGGGTTAGCCTGACTCACTGCACCCCTGATAGTGATTCTGAGGATTAAAGTCCAGCTCAGAGAACGGCCTGGGATCTGAAGTAAACGCAGGCTTGATGCAGACCGGCAGGTTCTGAAAGGGCAGGTCTGAGTGTCCAGCAGCAGCAGGTCCTGGCAGCAAACAGTGAAAACAAGGCCTGGGCTGCTCCTGCCTGTTCCTGGGCCATCGACCCTCTGATGGGCGCATTCTGAGAGTGACAGTGTGGGATCCTCTGGTTGGGTATGTTCTGGAGGAGTTAGGAGAGCTAGGCAGAGAGGCCTTCAGCGGAGTACCTAGTTCCAGCTGCATCCTGAAGTGAGCTAGAAAAAAAGTGCACAATGAGTCTATCCAAGGCCTGTGACAAGATGTCCAGGGTGTGAGAAAGGGGAAGAGAGAAGACTGCAACCAAGGGCACTTAGATCTCTCTGCATATTGTCCCTCTCCACACCAGGTGGGAGGCCTGAGGACGGGCTCTGGGCCCACCACCAGGTGTTGGCTGTGAGCACAGGGCAACCCCAGCCTGGGCAGAGTCAGCCTCAGGTGCTGAGAGAGGGCGGGAGCAGGGCCGCAGCTGGAAGGTGGGAAGACATGCTCTTCCCTCAAGTTGGAGACAGACTCTCCATTGTGGTCCTGAAGCTTCACAGGCGCTCTCTAGGTTGCTGAGCAAAATGTCTCCAGTTAGACTGGCCTATTTTTAAATTTTTATACATTTATACAAATGGTTTGGTTTTCTTTTGAGTTGAGTTTCTCTTACTACTATGTTTGTGCATTTATTGTGCTTCTTACATCTTGTTATTAACAACCCTATTATAAGCATAGACATCAACTTATTTATTTATGCCATTGTAAGGGATTTTATGTCATTTCATGTTTGGTACTGTTATCAATAGTGCTGGTATAAGTATTCTTTACTTATATCCTGATGCATATTCACTTGATTTTTTTCCCAGGCTGATTGCTGCAGTTACTAGATCATAGGCTATGCATATTTCAACTATGCTACAAAATGTTTTTAATTTACAATTTATACACCAAATAGCAGTTGCTCTATATGAACATCACCCTTGACATTGTCAATCCTTTAAAATTTTTATTTGCAGACAATATACATTTAAACATTTGAAAATCCAACCAAATACTTTTAGATATAGCATTTGTAACTTAGCCAGATTAAAAACCAAAATTATTTTGTTATGTGTTTGTGTATGAAAATGCAAGGAAAACCCAGTCCATTAAAAAGTAGAAAATAATGAAAAAACTGTTTCATTCATTCTTGCAACAACAGTAAATAATAAATATGTTGGGGAAAAAAAAAACCCCAGAAAGAATGTGAAAAATTTACAATCCAGCCATTAGTTAAAGTTTATTGAGAGACATTTTAAAAAGAGTCCAATACGTTGGCAGCATTTGCTTCTTTTGTTTATGAAATGATTAAGAAACATTTCTAAATAAATATTTAGTCATTGAATGACAGTGTGCATCTCAGTAGGAGGTGGCCTTGGCAGTCTCCTATTGTAGACTCTGTATTCCCTTCTCACTGATGCTGACCACCTCATCACATGCTTACATGTCTTTTGCTCTCTCAGAAAAGAGTTACTTGAACAAGTTGCTTAATCTTTATTGATGATCAAGATTGAAAACAAAAGACAATCTGAATGTAACAGAAAGCTTCCATTTTTCATTAGTTTCTGGCCATCTAATTTGAATCAAATTTCAATTATAGCCTTGTACTTAGAGGCCAAAAGTGAAGGTAATTGGGCCTGTCAATGCTACACTCAAAAGGATTAAAGTCTCGGACTTCCCTGGTGGGCCAGTGTTTAAGAATCCACCTGCGAATACAGGGGACATGGGTTCCATCCCCGGCCAGGGAGAATTACATGTGCTGTGAGGCAATTAAGCCTGTGCACCCCAACTACTGAACCGGTGCCCTAGAGTCTGTGCTCTGCAGCCAGAGAAAGCTCCACAGTGAGAAGCCTGAGCACCTCAACTAGAGATCAGCCCACGCTTGCTCCCACTAGAGAAAGCCCACCTGCTGCAACAAAGAGCCAGTCCAGTCATACATTAATTAATTAAAAATTACCTAGTCTACACTTTATTAAGAACTCCTTAATGCCTCTCCCCCACCCCTACCCACCCCCACCCCCACCCCCACACACACACACTCTGATTGGAGCAACTTTTTATTTATTTTCTTATTTTTGGTTCTGAGACTTGTGGGATCTTAGTTCTCTGACCAGGGATTGAACTCGGGCCTGCTGCCCTGAAAGCATGGAGTCCCAACCACTAGATCTCCAGGGAATTCCCAGATCTCCTTCGTTTTTTACCTAATGTTCTTTTTCTGTTCTGGAATGTCATTTAGGATGCTCCATTACCTTTAATTGCCACGTCTTCTTAGGCACCTCTGGCTATGACAGTTTCTCAGTAGTAGACATTTTATGTTATTGTCAATGGTATCATTTTTAAATGTCATTTTCCATCTTTAAGCTTATATAAAACGAAGTGGTTGATTTTTAACATTGATCTTGATTTCCTACTGCTCCCTCCATCTTGAGCTGTGTTGGTCACCATGGAGCCGACAACCCCATGTGGCCCACTGAGCGCTTGCCTAGTCCAGCCTGAGCTGTACTGTGACTAACAGCATATACTGTATTTTGAAGGCACTATGAAAAAGAAGAATGTAACTGTCTCACTACTAATTTCGTATTGTTTTATGGTGAAATGATAACATTTAGATATATTGTTAAATAAAATATACTGTTCAAATTAACTTTTTTCTTTTCACCCTTTTGATGTGGCCTCCAGAAAAATTTAAATTGCACATTCATATAAAAAGAAGTGGTCTTTTAATTTCCTAGCTGCAGTCACCATCTGCACTGGTTTTGGAGCCCCAGCAAATAAAGTCTGTCATTGTTTCCATTGTTTCCCCATCTATTTACCATGAAGTGATAATGAGTTTGAACACACTCCGGGAGGTACTGAAGGACAGGGAAGCCTGGCATTCTGCCTTCCATGGGGTTGCAAAAAGTCGGACCTGACCTAGCGACTGAAAAACAACAACAAGGTTGATAAAGTTATGTGATGTCTTGCTCCTTATGGCTAAGGCCTCCAAAAAAATTCAGAACAACTTAGTTTAACAGCATTCTATGTTGTTTTCTATATACATTATTTTTTATTTTATTTAAATATATGTATTTTTAGTTGAATGATAATTGCTTTACAATATTGTGTTGGTTTCTGCCATATATCAACATGAATCATCCATAGGTATACGAATATCCCCTCCCTCTGGAACCTCCCTGACCCCACCCCCGCCTCTAGGAACATCACTCTATTTTAGATAGAAAAAAATAGGTATCTTTTTTAAAATCACAAACTGCAAGTATTATTGTTTGGTAATAGCAGATTTCTGAATTAAACCTAATTCTTATGAAAAAGAAAACTCTTACAAACAAGGCCCCCTCTCCCCAAATCTCATAATATGAAAAGAAAAAAAGAACAATCTTTTTGAAATGAAAGGATCCTGTAATAATCTAGTTTAAAAGATTTGGCTTATATTTTTCTTTAAGATTCAGCAATTCATTGAAATTTTAAAAAACATTAGAAATTCTCGGTTTCTAGATCTTTTTTCCCCATGGTATATATAAATTAAAATAGCAAGGAGCTTAAAGAAAAGAGTTTGAGAGGCAACTAATAATTTAAATGACATGGGAAAAATGAAAGGGAGAACTGAAAGTGGGAAATTCCTCTCAAATAGAAAGAATGAAGGGCCATGCTGTATAAGTAGCCCACACTCAAGGACGAAGGACATTCACTCTGCAAACCCTTGAAGACTCAGCTTCAGCACCTACTAGCAGAACAGGTAGCCCTGTGCCTGATTTCATCATGACCTACCGGTGCCTCCTCCCCATGGTTCTCCTGCTGTGTTTCTCCACCACAGCTCTTTCCAGGAGCTACAGCTTGCTTCGATTCCAACAAAGTCAGAGCCTTGCAAAGTGTCAGAAACTCCTGGGGCAGTTACCTTCAACTCCTCATCATTGCCTCGAGTTCAGGATGGACTTCCAGATGCCTGAGGAGATGAACCAAGCACAGCAGTTCCAGAAGGAAGATGCCATATTGGTCATGTATGAGATGCTCCAGAAGATCTTCAATATTCTCACCAGAGACTTCTCCAGCACTGGCTGGTCTGAGACCATCATCGAGGACCTCCTTGCGGAACTCTATGGGCAGATGAAACGTCTGCAGCCAATCCAGAAGGAAATAATGCAGAAGCAAAACTCCACTATGGGAGACACGACCGTTCCCCACCTAGGGAAATATTACTTCAACCTCGTGCAGTACCTGGAGTCCAAGGAGTACAACAGGTGTGCCTGGACAGCCGTGCAAGTGCAAATACTCACCAACTTTTCTTTCCTGATGGGACTAACAGGTTGCCTCCGTGACTGAACATCTCCCACCTGTGGCTCTGGGAAGGGACAATGTGACTTTGAGGTGAGACTCTTCAGCCAGCAGAGGCCCTTGAAGTAACTGACAACGCAATGCACTGGATCTCAATGGACAGTTAAAGACTAAGCTGTTTTTAAATTGATTTATGCATTATTTATTTATTTAAACTTTTGTATGAGAAATAAATTATTTATGAAACAAAAGTCAACGTGGCAGTTTCAATGTCAACTTGATTTATGTGACAACACATATTAAAAATTGCAGAGCACCCTGGAGACATTCATTGCAAATCAAGCCTGCAGAGTAGTCGAGTTTCTGGCCCTGCCTTTGAGGCATTTAAAATACAAGGAAGCTGTGTGGAATGTCCAAGTTCTATGCATGCTCTTCATGTACCCATACAGTCTACCTGCGCTTGTCTTGTTCACTTCTTTAAATGTACCAGATAGCTCATGCCGGAGGGCCCCTCTATATGATGTGGGGGTTCTTTCCTCTCTCTTTTTTTTTCAATTCGGGGAAAATGTAAACCACGTTACATTTGAGAGTCTTTATGTAAGTAAGTAAGTAAGCCATCTTTATGCCAAAAAAATTTGGGCAAATGCCACTTAATTTATAAAATTCTTACTCAAGTAAATGAAAAATTCAGACCTTCTAAATGTTCTCAGTTGCTTGTACACTCCAACCCTTATTTCCAACAACGTAGTCCTCACAAAGAGGTTTCAGGAACATGAGTCGAATTACTTAAGACTGTCTTTGGGGTCATTAGAAATTGTAAAAAATGCTAAGTCACTCGATTAAAAGTAAGTGAAAAGTCATCTTGAAAATATTAAGTTTACATCCATCCATGAAAGATAGAAAAGTAAAATGATATTAAATACTTGTTTTAGTACACAGAAAATATAGTTTAAATAAAGTTTAATAAAATGCTACTGTTATATACAAAATATATTTTAATATTCTATGCTTAGTATTTAAAATACTTTCTATAAAGTTATTATAAAATTGGAAACGTGAGATATTTCATTTAAAATAAGTATATAATTCAATATAAAATTAATTCAAAAAAATCAAGTGCTGTGCTTTCTAAAATATTCCTAGTTTTCAGCTATTCAACACTTACTCCCCCCACTTCAAGGCCGAATCCTTGAAAGACCCTGAAAATTCCAGAGCATTCCAGGGGCGCACAGTTCTTTGGTCCCTGACCCAGGTGGTAGCCGCGTTCCGTCTCACCCCCAGAAAGTCCCCCAAACCGTCCCATGGTTATTTGTCCCCTGGCCACCGCCGAGTTCTCCTCTGTCTGCAACGCACTCCCAGGGTCCCACAGCCAGTCTCGTCGCCTTGGCTGTTTCTCACGTTGTCCAAAATGGCTCCAAGCCTATAGTCTCACTGACTCCACCTGGCTCCGCTTTGTGCGCAAGGTCCTCCCATCGTCCCATCTCTCACACTCTCACCCCCACCGCCGGGTTTTCTTGGTCCACACCGCGGTGCCACCGCCCCAAGCCCATTGTCTCCTCACCTACGCGCGCTTTCACTTTGTCCGCAAAGCCGTCCCATCAACTCGAAGCCAAAAGCCTCAGCGCTGCCACCGTGTTTCATTTTGTGCCCAACGCCTTTCCGTCTTGCCACAGCGAATAGTCTCGTCGCCACTTCCAGGTTGCCCTGTGTGGACCACACCCATCCATCGTCTGGTAGTCTCATCCCTCAGCCGGGTTTAACTTTGTCGCAAAGCTGTCCAATCGTCCCACCGTCAGTAGTTTTTCGCCACCGTCACGTTTCACTTTGTCCGCAACGCGGACTCAGCGTCTCAAAGCCAAGTAGATTCCCCAGTATGAGAAACGCCCTCCCATCACCCCATAGCCAATAGTCTCCTCGCTTCCGCTGTGCTTCTCTTTGAGCACCAAGCCCGCCCATCGTCGGACAGCGAATAATCTTAGCCACCGCGGCATCTAAAGTGAGCGCAACACCGCCCCCAGTGCCCCACAGCCTCTGGTCTCATGGAGACATCGGCTTTCACTCTGTCCGCAACACTTTGCAACCGTCTGATCTGCAACAGCCTCACCCTCCCGCCACCCCCGCCGGATTTCACGTGGTGCAGGACTCTGTCCCAGCGTCCTCTCGCCAATATTCTCATCGCCTCCGCTGTGTTACACTTGCCTCAAGCCCTCCGACTTCTCAGCGCCTCATCTCGCTCAGAACCCCCGCCTTGGGGGTTCTTTTCTTCAAACACGGCCAGTTCGGGTTGACGTATGGAAAGAAAGCCCACTACTCAGGCGATCTTTCCGAACATGCAATATTCTGGCTCCCTACTCAGGACAGCGGAAACCAGCTCTTTTCCATCAAAGGGCTAATGATATGCGCACCCTTGAATCAGTGCTCCTATAAAAAGCTCTGTGGAAACTGCGTTCTGTCTCTCCCACACCACCACGAGAGTCATCTGCTAACTCTCAAGACTGCAATTCGAAAGCTAAAACGATGGAACCACAGCGTGCGCGCTCTCGCGGTCGCCAGGAGAAGCAGGAGGTCTGCGGTTCCATCTCAGCGCTCTTTGCTCATCGTTTCGCGGTGCCCGCGCCCCCCCCTGCGGGCCATATTCAGAATCACTGACATTTTCTATGGCCCCCATCCCCTTGCTGGTGGAAGGAGTGATGCTCTGCTGCATCCCTGCTTGCTCTCTTCGCTGGACTGGGATCCACTGCCAGAAAGACAAGGTAATGTTCAAACACTTGAAATAGATGTAAAGGATCCGCCATCAGTCGCGCCTAAAGGACAAAGCCCGGATCAGAGTCTAAAACAACTGGAGCAGATGGAAGGAGACATTCTGTGCTGTTCTCATTGGAACTTGGTGCCCCTGAGTATTTCCATGGCATCCATCTTTACCTCAGGGAGCTGGAATACAGCCACTTTGCCTGAGACGCTGTCACAGTGGAAATTAAAAGTGCTTTTCCCTCATGTAAGAATCCTCAAAGAAATTGCAACAATGAAGATCTTTATATTTGAACTCTCGCTAATGAATTCCATTTCGTTTCTTCCTGTTCTAAAGCAATTGCAGCTCGTATTTCCTCAGGCACTGAAAACGGAAATGAAAATCATGATTTTTCAGAAACAGGTGTGGAAAGCAGAAGAGAATGTCTTTTCTTCTATAAAGATCTTTTGATCATCCTTTAAAAGATCTCTTGATGTCTGCGGGACTAGTATTTTCCATGCTCAGAGTTCAGAGTTTCTTTCTCATGGCCAGGTCTTCAGGATCCTGTTCTTAAAAATCTTTCTAGTTAATTCTAGGTGCTATAGAGATAAAGAATAAACTGTGAGGATTTTCATCATAATAGAAACTTATCTTTTCTTCCTGAAGAGCACCTTCCGGATCAGGTGAGTCTTCTGGTTTGCTCACATTCAAAGGGTGATTCAGGGACATGAGTACCTTCTGTTTTGTGGCTTTTTCCATCATCAATATGTGACTCCACGTTTGTCTGTGGTACTTGGATCTAGTACACCCGGCAGTAAAGGGATGAAGTCTGGTGGCTCACAGGGGATGTTTCCAAGCGCCAGGACTATACAGGGTGAGAGCACTTCCTCTCACGTTCCATGGCCTGGATTTGTCCTCATGGGAATCTCATTGCAAGCAAGTTGGGAAACTATTGGGTGATGAATGGATGAAGAGATAAGTTCAGGGTGCTGACTTTCAAAAATGCACAACATGATAGTTGAAAGTTAAGTGTCTCGGGGGCAAAATGAGGACTGCAGCCCAGGAGACAGCGCATCAGATAGCTCTGAGAAGCTGTTCCAAAGACACACAGAGGGATATATGTGATTTTGGTGAAGGGGCAATACATGTAATCATGTGCCTGTTTTTTGTGGAAGTTTTCTGCCAGTGTCATGAAGGTTTCCTGGAGTCACAAGAAGTAGTCATCACCATGAAGGATTTCCATGCTTTTCTAGATATGAGGAGATAGAAGAACAATTGAGTTCTTAAAATGGGCTCCTGAAAATTGCTAACCTTCTGAAGACTTGTTCCGTCAGTTTTCGCTGCACACAGCATGCCTCACTTCTGCTTTCCACCTTAGATTCCTTTCCAGGGGTGTTAAAAATCAGCAGCTGCGAGAACACGTGACTGAATCCTTGTAGGTAGATGGCAAGTGCCAATGGCACGTGCTAGTTTGTACTTGACAGGGCATGAGACCACGTTCACGTTTGTACTATTTGTTCAAATGAAGTTCTGATGGGGGTCGAGGGGAATAAGTATTGTTCTTGCTTCCACACACTTCGTTAAAATACAATCTGATCCAAATGCTTTTCTTCCAAGTTCAGCTTTGGGGAGAATGACAAGAATGCCAGTCATAGTTCACAGTATCATCCGCTGTTTGAAAGAAATATTCAAGCTGATCCCCAAAGGCATTGCCTACAGGAAAATATCCACAGTGTAGACACATTATGGGCTGTTTTCTTACTACCTGAGGGAGACAAGAAAAGAAGAATCAGGCAGTTCCTTGCAACTACTTGAGGATGACTGAAGAAAATGTGATGAGTGAGTCTTCCATTTGGGTCCAGGCCCAAGAGCCTCATCCTGATCTTCTAAATATTGGAAATGGAAAGTTGAAGACAGTCTTCCTAAAAATGAGCTTCAAAAAATATCTCACAGATGCTCTGTGAGAGGACAAAAAAACAAAAACAAATTTTTTATCCACAAAGAGTTAAGAGATAAAACTAATCGCAATTGATGAAACACTTCATAAAATATTTGACACATTACTATGCTTCGTCTATTAATACCACTAACAGTCACTGAATTAGTCTTGCTGTTATCCTGCTGATGAGTAACATTTATGGTGCAGGAGAATAAATAATAGAGGATAAGATAGCAATTCAAGTAACCATTTGCTTTTCACCCTTTTATGTTAAAGTAGCAAGACACATGTATATACTTATTTAATATATATTGTACAAGTGCGTGTATTTGTATATGTGTATGTATTTTTGTTCAGTCGCTTAGTTATATCCGACTGTCTGTGACCCCATGAACTGTAGCATGCCAGGCTTCCCTGTCCTTCACTATCTCCCAAGTTTGCTCAAACTCATGTCCATTGAGTCAGTGATGCCAAGCAACCAACTCATCCTCTGTCGCCCCCTTCTCCTCCTGCCCTCAATCTTCCACAGCATCAGGGTCATTTTCAAAGGGTCGGTTTCTTCTCAGCAGGTGGCCAAAGTATTAGAGCTGCAGCTTCAGCACCGGTGCTTTCAATGCATATTCAGGGTTGATCTCTTTGAGGATTGACTGGTTTGATCTCCTTGCAGTCCAAGAGACTCTCAAGAATCTTCTTCAGTACCATAGTTCAAAAACATGAATTGTTCGGCACTCAGCTTTCTTTTTGGTCCAAATGACATCCATTCATGACTACTGTAAAAACCATAACTTTGACTACGTGGACCTTTGTTGGCAACATGGTATCTCTGCTTTTTAACACACTGTCTATATTTCTCATATAATTTCTTCCAAGAAGAAAGAGTCTTTTAATTTTGTGGCTGCATTCACCGTCCCTAGTAATTGTGGACCCCAAGAAAATAAATCTGACAGTGTTGCCTCTTTTTCCCCATCTATTTGCCATGAAGTGATGGGACTGTATGCCATGATCTTCATTTTTTGAATGTTGATACAACTATATATGTATATGTATTTTTTGAGGGGGTCTGATTTAGCTGTACCTCAAACTGGTTCTCTAGAAACGTGGTTAATTTAGGTCAGGGAAACCACAGATGTTATAGAGATTCTGTTTTACATGATGGCTGAAGATTTTAAAAATTTGAAAATTTGAAATTGCTATTATAATGGAAAATTTATGTACTGCGATTGGCATATTCATTCCAAAAAATCCTCTCTGTTTTGTTTTCCATGCATGCAAGCTGAATTGTGATACACAGAATCAAATATTCTAAACACAAAAGACATGTTTCAACAATTAGAACATTTAAATAGAATTTGTGACTACAACATTTCCATGTGAAATCCTGATGCTTTTCTAAGTTAAAATTAATGAAACTCTATGTGAACTTACAATTTAAGGGATGAGATGGCACTAGTGGTAAAGAATCTGCCTGCCACTGCAGGAGACAGGCGACGCGGGTTCCATCCCTAGGGTGGGAAGATCCCCTCTATAAGGAAATGACAACCCACTCCAGTATTCTTGCCAGAGGACCCTGGCAGGCTACTGTTCATGGGGACACAAAGAGTCAGCAATGACTGATGGACCAAACAACAACAACCATGCGGAAAACTATAAAACTAGAGAAACACAAAGGAAAGCTTGTGTGTGATTTTCGATGTTCTTATGGTTCACATACGAAAACAATATACCTCTTGGAGTTCGCAAGTTATCACTGGAAGTCCCAATGCTGGAATGTTTCTACATTTAGTTAAAATATAATAACGAAAATGATTCAGTGTCTGATATGTGTTCAGTTCGGTTCAGTCGCTCAGTCGTGTCTGACTCTATACAACCCCATGAATTGCCGCACACCAGGCCTTGCTGTCCATCACCAAATCCCGGAGTTCACTAAAATCACGTCCATCAAGTCAGTGATGCCATCCAGCCATCTCATCCTCTGTTGTCCCCTTCTCCTCCTGCCTGCAATCCATCCTGCATCAGAGTCTTTTCCAATGAGTCAATACTTCGCATGAGGTGGCCAAAGTACTGGAGCTTCAGCTTTAGCATCATTCCTTCCAAAGAACTCCCAGGGCTGATCTCCTTCAGAATGGACTGGTTGGACCTCCTTGCAGTCCAGGGGACTCTCAGGAGTCTTCTCCAACATCACAGTTCAAAAGCATCAATTCTTCGGCGCTCAGCTTCCTTCCAGTCCTACTTTCACATCCATAATAACCAATGGAAAAACCATAGCCTTGACTAGACGGACCTTTGTTGACAAAGTAATGTCTCTGCTTTTCAATATGCTATCTAGGTTGGTCATAACATTTCTTCCAAGGAGTAAGCGTCTTTTAATTTCATGGTTGCAGTCACCATCTGCAGTGATTTTGGAGCCCCAAAAAATAAAGTCTGACACTGTTTCCACTGTTTCCCCATCCTTTTGACATGAAGTGATGGGACCAGATGCCATGATCTTCGTTTTCTGAATGTTGAGCTCAAAGCCAACTTTTTCACTCTCCTCTTTTACTTTCATCAAGAGGCTTTTTAGCTCCTCTTCACTTTCTGTCATAAGGGTGGTGTCATCTGCATATCTGAGGTTACTGATATTTCTCCCGGCAATCTTGATTCCAGCTTGTGCTTTTTCCAGCCCAGCGTTTCTCATATGTGTAATAAAATTCAAAAAATTTATAATCCTACTTGGAAACCATGTTAGATCTGAAATACTATCAAGAACATGAGAAAAGTACCTTACCTTATTTTTTAAATTGTACATCATTTGTAGCTCATCAAAAACAAATATATGAGTCAAGTATGTTTCATCAAGAAAAATAATAAAACAATAGAAAAATATGTAATTCACTTTATGGAAGTGAAAAAATGCATAGGTTTAATGTATGAAATTCATACTTTGGAAAAAATGATATGGTCATAAAATGTCCATGGCTAAGGATATAAAAATAGAGGGAAAATGGCAAATGCATGTAATAATAAAAATCCATTTTTTCACATTATTGAAAAAGAAGATGAATGCGTGTGTCTAGGAACATACATTTCGCATTACTAGAATCACTAGTGTGAATGCGAATTGTTTTTTCTTCACTTCTGTATTTGCTACTTTGTGTTAATTGGCAGGACAGCTAACTGTTCTTCGATTCTAATTTCCTACCTTCTTCCCAGCTGGAGTTCAGAGGAAACCAATATAGCCAATCTCTAAACTCAATATGCCAGGAAATTTGGAAAACTCAGCAGTGGCCACGGGCCTGGAGAAGCTCAGTTTTCATTCCAGTCCCTAAGAAAGGCAATGCCAAAGAATGCTCAAACTACTGAACAATTGCATTCATCTTACACACTAGCAAAGGAATACTCAAAATTCTCGAAGCCAGGCTTCAGCAATACATGAACTGTGAACTACCAGATGTTCGAGCTGGTTTTAGAAAAGACAGAGGAACCAGAGAATAAATTGCCAACATCCGCTGGATCATCAAAAAAGCAAGAGAGTTCCAGAAAAAACATCTATTTCTGCTTTATTGACTATGCCAAAGCCTTTGACTGTATAGATCACAACAAATTGTGGAAAATTCTTCAAGAGATGGGAATAGCAGACCACCTGACTGCCTCTTGAGAAATCTGTATGCAGGTCAGGAAGCAACAGTTAGAACTGGACATGGAAAAACAGACAGGTTCCAAATAGGAAAAGGAGTATGTCAAGGCTGTATATTATCACCCTGCTTATTTAACTTATACATAGAGTACATCATGAGAAACACTGGGCCAGATGAAGCACAAGCTGGAATCAAGATTGCCGGCAGAAATATCAATAACCTCAGATATGCAGATAACACCACCCTTAAGGCAGAAAGTGAAGAACAAAACAGCCTCTTGGGAACGTGAAAAAGGAGAGTGAAAGAGTCGGCTTAAACCTCAACTTTCAGAAAACTAAGATCATGGTATCCAGTCTCATCATTTCATGGCACATAGTGGAGAAACAGTGGAAACTGTGGCAGACTTTATTTTCTGGGCCTCCAAAATCACTGCAGATGGTGACTGCAGACATGGAATAAAAAGCTTACTCCTTGGAAGAAAAGTTCTGACCAACCTAGACAGCATATTAAAAAGTAGAGACATACTTTGCCAAACAGTCCATCTAGTTAAAGCTATGGTTTTTCCAGTAGTCATGTATGAATGTGAGAGTTGGACTATAAAGAAAGCTGAGTGCTGAAGAACTGATGTGCTTGAACTGTGGTGTTGGAGAAGATTCTTGAGAGTCCCTTGGACTGCAAGGAGATGAAACCAGTCCATCCTAAAGGCAATCAGTTGAATGTTCATTGGAAGGACTGATATTGAAGCTGAAATGTGAATACTTTGGCCACTTGATGGGATGAGTTGACTCATTTGAAAGACCTTGATGCTGGGAAAGATTTATGGAAGGAGGAGAAGGGGACGACAGAAGATGAGATGGTTGGATGGCATCACCGACTCAATGGACATGAGTTTGCATAAACTCTGGGAGTTGGTGATGGACAGGGAAGCCTGGCATGCTGCAGTCCATGGGGTCGCAAAGAGTAGGAATCGACTGAGCTGAGCCACTGAACTGAACTGAACTGAAGCCAGTATTTGACTATAGCCCATAGATGGAAGTGTAACTCCAGTTCATGTTTGTTCATCAATGCATCACTCAGTAGTCTACCAAGACTACAAGGCTGAGGACCTAGAACACAGAGATGGAGGTTGCCTCAGCTTCTTTCTCTCAGTACTGTAGCTTGCTCCTTGCTCTAGTCCAACGCTGAATAACAGATCCCTGAAGAAAGGCCATCAAAGACTTCCAGGAACAGATGGAGAGCCTGGTGTGATGAAGTAAGCCCTGCCGCTTAAACTCTTCTCTCAGACCTCACCTGCTTCACCTGCTTTCTTGGTTAAAGCTTGCGGGGTAGTTTTATGAGAGAGTCTGTGTGACACTGAACGTAGATTTCCCCGTGGTTTCCTTAGTTGTACATGTACCTGCATGCAGTCTCAAGAGAAGTCTTGAAGAAGAGGTCAGGAGATATGATGTCTAATGATGGCAAGAGCATCATCATCATTCAAAAAGATTTTGAGTCCCAGGATGAGAACTGCCTTCAGAGCAAGTTTACAAGCTAGATAAGAAGATGAAACTCATTGCTGTATTCTCATATGCTTCCCCTTAAAGTGAGAATTGTTTCATTCAAATTGATTAGGGCCTTAGTAACCACAGGACTCCAAAAATTGCCAATCATCATATTTGGAATACATGGCACTCATTTTGCAAACTGCATCCAACTTTCCATCATTCTAACAGCATTCAAATTTAATGTGTTTTCTTTTTCTTAAGTAAACAATGTGTTTTCCTTTAACTTTTAGACATTCCCCTGGGTTTACACTTCACCATAGCTTCACATGCATCTCTAGTCCTATCAAGTCTCTTGTGAGCATTTGCTGTGTTGATTAAAAGCAACAGTCCTAGTAAGAACTAGAAGTGAATATTCCCATTAGTGGAAGGTACTTTAAAGAGTTTGTTCTTATTTTGGCTGTGCCACGTGGCTTAAGAGGCATTAGTTTCCTGACTGGGGATCAAACCCAGGCCCACAGCAGTAAAAATATTGAGTCCTAACCACTGACGGCCAAGGAAGTCTCAATTACTTTAAATTTTGCAGTTTTCGTCCTTCAGTTTTTCATTCAAGGCTTCAGAGAAAGTCTAAATGGCTTTAACATTACATATTTACTAAAATAAATGTTGGACAACTGAATGGAGTATGACAAGAGTCAAAAACCATGTAAAAGTCATGTTAAAAATAAAGCATAAATCCGACACATTAGAGACACAAAATGATAAAGGTTAAAATAATAAAAAAAAATTAATAGAATCTGCTTAAACATAAAAGATGCTATTGATTGATTTAATACACAAACTCCATTATTACTTGGAAGAGGAAGAAAAACCTAAAATCAAATAATCAGATCAGATCAGATCAGTCGCTCAGTCGTGTCCAACTCTTTGTGACCCCATGAATTGCAGCAGGCCAGGCCTCCCTGTCCATCACCAACTCCCGGAGTTCACTCAGACTCACGTCCATCGAGTCAGTGATGCCATCCAGCCATCTCATCCTCTGTCGTCCTCTTCTCCTCCTGCCCCCAATGCCTCCTAGCATCAGAGTCTTTTCCAATGAGTCAACTCTTCACATGAGGTGGCCAAAGTACTGGAGTTTCAGCTTTAGCATCATTCCTTCCAAAGAAATCCCAGGGCTGATCTCCTTCGGAATGGACTGGTTGGATCTCCTTGCAGTCCAAGGGACTCTGAAGAGTCTTCTCCAACACCACAGTTCAAAAGCATCAATTCTTCGGTGCTCAGCCTTCTTCACAGTCCAACTCTCACATCCATACATGACCACAGGAAAAACTATAGCCTTGACTAGATGGACCTTTGTTGGCAAAGTAATGTCTCTGCTTTTGAATATGCTATCCAGGTTGGTCATAACTTTCCTTCCAAGGAATAAGCGTCTTTTAATTTCATGGCTGCAGTCACCATCTGTAGTGATTTTGGAGCCCAGAAAAATAAACTCTGACACTGTTTCCACTGTTTCCCTGTCTATTTCCCATGAAGTGGTGGGACCGGATGCCATGATCTTCGTTTTTTGAATGTTGAGCTTTAAGCCAACTTTTTCACTCTCCACTTTCACTTTCATCAAGAGGCTTTTGAGTTCCTCTTCACTTTCTGCCATAAGGGTGGTGTCATCTGCATATCTGAGGTTATTGATATTTCTCCCGGCAATCTTGATTCCAGTTTGTGTTTCTTCCAGTCCAGTATTTCTCATGATGTACTCTGCATATAAGTTAAATAAACAGGGTGACAATATACAGCCTTGACGTACTCCTTTTCCCATTTGGAACCAGTCTGTTGTTCCATGTCCAGTTCTAACTGTTGCTTCCTGACCTGTATACAAATTTCTCAAGAGGCAGATCAGGTGGTCTGGTATTCCCATCTCTTTCAGAATTTTCCACAGTTTATTGTGATCCACACAGTCAAAGGCTTTGGCATAGTCAATAAAGCAGACATAGATGTTTCTCTGGAACTCTCATGCTTCTTCCATGATCCAGCGGATGTTAGCAATTTGATCTCTAGTTCCTCTGCCTTTTCTAAAACCCGCTTGAACATCAGGAAGTTCACGGTTCACATATTGCTAAAGCCTGGCTTGGAGAATTTTGAGCATTACTTTACTAGCGTGTGAGATGAGTGCAATTGTGGGGTAGTTTGAGCATTCTCTGGCATTGACTTTCTTTGGGATTGGAATGAAAACTGACCTTTTCCAGTCCTGTGGCCACTGCTGAGTTTTCCAAATTTGCTGGCATATTGAGTGCAGCACTTTCACAGCATCATCTTTCAGGATTTGGAATAGCTCAACTGGAATTCCATCACCTCCACTAGCTTTGTTCGTAGTGATGCTTTCTAAGGCCCACTTGACTTCACATTCCAGGATGTCTGGCTCTAGGTCAGTGATCACACCATCGTGATTATCTGGGTCATGAAGATCTTTTTTGTACAGTTCTTCTGTGTATTTGTGCCATCTCTTCTTAATATCTTCTGCTTCTGTTAGGTCCATACCATTTCTGTCCTTTATCGAGCTCATCTTTGCATGAAATATTCCTTTGGTATCTCATTTTCTTGAAGAGATCCCTAGTCTTTCCCATTCTGTTGTTTTCCTCTATTTCTTTGCATTGATCGCTGAAGAAGGCTTTCTTATCTCTTCTTGCTATTCTTTGGAACTCTGCATTCAGATGTTTATATCTTTCCTTTTCTCCTTTGCTTTTCACAGCTATTTATAAGGCCTCCCCAGACAGCTATTTTGCTTTTTTGCATTTCTTTTCTATGGGAATGGTTTTGATTCCTGTCTCCTGTACAATGTCACGAACCTCATACCATAGTTCATCAGGCACTCTATCTATCAGATCTAGGCTCTTAAATCTATTTCTCACTTCCACTGTATAATCATAAGGAATTTGATTTAGATCATACCTGAATGGTCTAGTGGTTTTCCCTACTTTCTTCAATTTAAGTCTGACTTTGGCAATAATACTAAATACTTCATACCAAAACAGGGGCAACACAGAAGGGGGCCAATACAGAGCCCGAAAAAATAATGTAGGAAATAATTAGAGGTGGCAATGTTAACATCAATGAGATCTTTGTCATTAATATCAATATTCATACACTTGAGAATTCCAGAAACAAACACGTGACAAAGAAATTATTCTTCGTGAGAAAGAAGTTCAATATACATAGGAAACACATTGAATCTGTAATTAAATTTTAAAAATGCTTGAGCTAAATTTCAAATAGTATAAAACAATGAGTAAAAAATATAACATTATATAGCAATGTGAACAGCAACACCGGAGCACTGAAGTTTTACCTCAATGCTGTGCTTGCGAGCTAAGTTGCTTCAGTCGTGTCTGACTCTTTTTGACTCTGTGGACCATAGGCTGCCAGGCTCTTCTGTCCATGGGATTCTCCAGGCAAGAATACTGGAGTGCGTTGCCATGCCCTCCTCCAGGGGACCTTCCTGACCCAGGGATCAAACTGGTGTCTTCTCTTGTCTCCTGAATTGGCAGGCAAGTTCTCTACCATTAGCTCCACCTGGGAAGCCCAGTAGAATGCTGCTGCTGCTGCTGCTAAGTCACTTCAGTCATGTCCGACTCTGTGCGACCCCATAGATGGCAGCCCACCAGTATCCCCCGTCCCTGGGATTCTCTAGGCAAGAACACTGGAGTGGGTTGCCATTTCCTTCTCCAATGCATGAAAGGGAAAAGGGAAAGTGACACGACTCTTATTGACCCCATGGACTGCAGCCTACTAGACTCCTGTGTCCATGGGATTTTCCAGGCAAGAGTACTGGAGTGGGGTGCCAGTACCTTCTCCACAGTACAATGCTACTAGTCTGTAAAACACCATATATAATGTAGTAAAGAGAAGAATTGAAACTATCATTTAGAGGAGGAAATTAGCAATGAACACTCTTGGGCCCTTAACCTACAATAGGAAATATAACTTGTTTCAAATATCTCTAAACCATCCATGAAAATTATCATACATTAGACTTCACAGAAAATATCCATAATTTCTCCAGGGGAAAAATATTTGTTTAAGTTGTGTGCCCAGATCACAATGCCTGCAATTAATTGTAATATTATTTTAAAGCATCATTTAAAGATGTAACATCAGCCTGATAAATTCTGTCAAGTCAGAATTAAACCATAGAATTAGAAATTTTGTAAGTAATGGAAATTAAATCACTACTGCTCAAATTTTCAGAAGCAAAGATACACACTGAGATGAATTCATATCCTGGAAACATTAATTGAAAATACATTGGCCTCATTCATTAAAGTCAACAAGAATATTCATATAACATTAATAGAAATAGTATACGAAAATATCTGTCAAGTGCCCACTTCTGAGTGACCACAATTTGACTGTCATTCTGTGGAGTAAAGCTTGATCTTATCAAGAGAGTGGTAGTCTAGCTCATAACTCACATAATCATCATCCAAGGGCTTCTCCTCAGAACAATCACCAGGCCTGCAGCAGACGTGCCTGTCACACACCATGTTAAAAACACTACAACGGAGAATATTTTTAAATGTGTACTCCAAAGTTAAGAGTTCTTAAAATTCATCATCTTGCTGTTTCACTAAGGATCTTCTTACGTGAAACTGTCCTTTTTCCAAACTTCAAGTATATGATACGTAAAAGCATGACAATGACTAGGCACTGAGGTGCCCCTGCTCAGATCCACACTGCAGCTCTGTAGTCTTGCCCAGCGCTGTATTTGCACCACCAGCAGAAGTTGTTAGTGTGGTGGAAAAGACAGATAAGATCTCGATGTCACTACAGTAATTATTTTTCCTCACGAATCCCTGTGGAGTGTCCTGGGGATCTGCAGGGCCCACAGACCGCACTTGGAGACCTGCTGGTTTCGTGAATTTCCTGCATCTGCTTTGGTCCGAGTGGCTCTGTAGCTTTAAATTCGCAAGTAATTTCCTTGGTTCTTAAGATAAAATCTAACACCATTCAGAAGTCTATCACTGGGCCCTTTTCCATATCTCCAGCGTCATGCCATGATAGCCCCTACATGCATGAGTACAGTCTACCGACTTCGGTCTTGTTCACGTCTTTAAAAGTACCAGAACCATTCCTGCTGCAGGGACACTCTATATGCTATGCTTTGTTTTGTATTATTGGTTTTTTTATTCTGGGAAATTTTGTTCTTCATGAGTTACTTGACAAATTCATACTCATTCTTCAAGTCTCATACTTCGCATTACTTCCCTGGGGAGACTGCTGCTGCTGCTACTGCTAAGTCGTTTAAAGGTGGTCTAAATGAGCTTCCCAGGATACTCACTGCCATCAGCATCTGATACTTCTGTGTAGCCCAGGGCCCAAATGTAAATACCTAATTATCTTCTAACTACTTCTTTCGTGGCAATGTCCTTGCTCCAGTGTGAGCTCTGTAAGGTCAGGGCCTCTGCCTCTCATACTCAAGACTCTCCACAAGGCCAGCAAATAAAGGAATGAACTGCACAACATCTTTCTGTAAAAATGTAGTTTTACAGCATTAGGCCTCGGGGCAAAGATTCAAAAGGAAGAGGAAGAAACATGTCTTCAAATACATTTCATGAGTAAATAAAAGGTACATTTTTATGAAAGAAAATTCTATATTCTTAGGGAATAAACTGGAGAAGGAAATGGCAACCCACTCCAGTATTCTTGCCTCGAGAATCCTGTGGACAGAGGAGCCTGGGGGGCTGCTGTCCGTAGGATTGCATAGAGTCGGACACGACTGAACTGACTTAGCATGAATAGCATGCATGCATGCAATAAATATAACATATAAATGCAAGTACCATAAAAGTAAATAAATTAATATAAATAAATGAGTTCAGTCAGTTCAGTTCAGTCGCTCAGTCCTGACTGACTCTTTGTGACCCCATGAATCGCAGCATACCAGGCCTCCCTGTCCATCACCAACTCCCGAAGTTCACTCAGACTCAGGTCCATCGAGTCAGTGATGCCATCCAGCCATCTCATCCTCTGTCGGTCCCCTTCTCCAATAAATGAGTTACATTCATAGAAAAACATGTTATTCCATAACATTCAGCCACAGGGCATCAGATATATTTCCTCTAATTCTAAAAGCAGATGGATATTGATATTCTCAATATTAATGCCAATATCAAATGTCACTCAAACTATTTCATAGCTGAGGCAGAAATCAGAGTTTTGGAAATGACTGAAAATGAAGAGTCTGAGCTAGGACACGAGTCACTGAGAGTCAGGTTCCTTCTTACTTCTTGAGTTTTCTTAGGAACTTGTTAACACAGAAAGTGCCTCGTGATTTCCACTCTGACAGTTTCCCAGGCACAGTCACTGTATTCCTTCTCTTTCAGGTAGACATGGATGCCCTGGAAGTACCACTTCACGGCCAGTCTGTGGCCCTCCCTTCCCAGGGCAGATCTTCCTCTCCTGCCGCCGGGGTCAGGCAGGCGTCCAGGTCGCCCAGTTGCAGATAGAGTCTAGTGCGGAGCTGCTCCAGGAGGGTGGTGTCCCAGGCAGCAGAGGAGCGCTCTGTGTGGAAGAGGTTGAAGCTCTGCTAGAGCATCTCGTGGATCACAGAGATGGCCTGGGCCTCCTGGAGCTGGCTGCCACTCACCTGCTCCTGAGGAAATCTGAAGTCTTTCCTATAGCCCAGACAGGAAAGAGAGAGATTGTGTTTATTTGATCCAAATGTGAAGGTCTCCTGCTTTTCCAAGTCAAGGCTCTGAGGCAGTTCATGGATTCATTGGAAGAGATGGGGTTAGAGATGAGCATCATCAGTATCATCATTGAGGAGATAAAGAACCATTGGTCAATTCCTCAAGGAAGCATTCCGGTTGAGATGAGCGGTTGTGAGCTTTGTTTCATCTTCATTTCATCTAAGGACATTCTGTTGTGTGCCTTTTAAATATTAAGTGCAAAATGTTCATATTCTGAGTTTACCCAGATACATGTACTACCTCATTTTGGGCTTGCCTTTCACTTCAACAGCCTGGAAATCAGTCATGAGTTTCTGCTCTTCTGTATCCTTACATTGAAGTAAAATGCATTCATTAAAAACGTAGATGTTCTAATTCCGTGGAATGCTTATCATGTCAGTAACTTGGAATTAATGATATATTAAGAGCTATTGGATCTTTCTTCCTGATGCTAAGATCAACTTTTAAGGAAACTTTATTAGACTTCTTTTTCAAATCTTCTTTTGCTGCCTCTGCATATTCCTCTTGAAAGACTTGATCAGATGTGAAAAATATCTGAGCTTTATGCATTGATATCACCTTATTCTCTTCAGAAGAACTTTTAATTTGTCAATTTTGGTTTTATTTACTTTCCATAACTGAAGAAATTACTAAACATTTATTATGTGCCAATCAAAATGCTGAGCTTGTTACAGAGTCCAAGTTGCTCTGCTTGCAGCTGGGTAAATCAATGAATCCAAAACGAGGTGTTGGGAGCAGGAAAGGACTTTATTCAGGAACTGGCTGACTGAAAAGAGGAAAGGCTAGTGCCTCAAAATAACCATCTTGGGGGGGTCCTGGGTGTCAGACTCTTTTATGAATCAGAGATGGGGGGGAGGTGAGGAAACAAAGTAAAGGACGTTTAATTCCTGAAAATCTCTCCCAGAACAGCAGGCAAGCCTCAGGTAGGCGGATTTGTTAGTTGCACTTCCTGATAGGCATTTCATGGGTGGTGTGAAATGGAATATCTCGTGTCATGTCAACAAACAAAGATGTCATATCTATCTGTGATTCTGGCCTTCCCAAATGTGAACTTCGGACAAAAAGAATTGAAGTCACAGAAGCAGATCCAGTGTAAATTCAAAATTGACCCTTCCTGGTTACAAACTAAGCGTAAACCAAGATGAGGAATCCTCCAAAGTCACTCTCATGAAAATAAAGTGTAACCACCGCTCCTGTCCAAGTGTTCAAGTGGTTAGAATGTCCCTTTCTTTGCCCAGGCCATGTCCTTGCCATGTCCAAGCAACCCACTTTTTTATTAGGTCCTTTTATACAGTTTTCATATTGCTACCTCTTCTTTGTCATTTGTATTCCAGTTTGTAAAAGCTGTGCTAATGCTCCTACAATCTTTTCTATTTCCACTTTGAGGTTTATGGGAAAAAAAGGAACAGAAATGTAAATGAATAGAATAGTTAATGTATTTCCTCGGTGATTTTTCAAGAGATGAAAACTTTGCACTCATTGAACATTCCTAGAAAGTAAAAGGAAGCAGTGAGTGAAGAAGTAACGCACAAAGGTAAAGAGAAAGTAAATGATGTAATGAAAAAACTACAGTGAGGTCTCTGTCCAAATGACAAATGTCACTTAACTACACAAACAGGGATGAAGAGCTCTACAGAGTGACAGATGTCAGACCAGCTTATGTGAAATGGCTTAGCTGCAGACAGAGCCAGAGGAGGGTAGCAGGCTCTAAGGCACAGTGTTACCTAAAAGGATAGTGGACTGCTTTGCTAACTCCCAGTGTCTATTTATCTTTATTTGTCTGTTTACATTTCTCACTCTTTGTGAATGGTATTGGATTTTGAGGATGTAATCCTATTAACTCACCCTGAAAGGAGACTGGGGTATAGACTGGACGGTCATTTTATTCATGTGTGAGGGGTCAGCTGTTAGCTGGAAGCTACTAGATGTAGTGTTTGGACAGCACATCATGTTCATGCAAGAGATGAGATTAGACGTTATAATGCTGACCAGTGAGCTGAGCATTAAGGGAAGGGAAGCAGGTCATCTCAGGGAAATTCTATCCAGTTTCCATAGTTGGATGAGTGAATTTTCTGCCTCGTGGGAACAGATACTGAAATCTTATATGTCCAGCATTGTCAGAAGTATGTTATGTCCTACAAACTTCAGAAAAATCCAGAGAAACTTTTATGATTATCAGTTCCATATAAGAGGAGACAACCGTAGTGCCGAAGGTCACATAGGCAGTGCAGGCTGCAGCTGTGACCTCAACCCAGGAGTCTTGCCCCCATGTCCACTGTCTCATGCACCGGACCGAGCTGTCTGCTCTGACAATGTGCTTCCTTTTTTAGAGGAACACTTAGCAAGGTCTTCCTTTCCAGTTCCTATTCTTCATTGTCACAAAAGTGCCATTCGCTCATTCCAGGGACATGACAATCATTAGATGAGAGCTGAGTACACAGTTCCCTTTCCACCTGATAAGTTCCAATCCTGTATTTCAAGTGGTGTTCTGTTGAGATCTACAGAGGAGCCTGGCAGATTATGGCAACTACACAACAACTCTGAGAGTCTCTGCTTCCACCTGAGATAATATTCTGAGAAATTATCCAGAAAGTTAAAAAATCCATTTAGATTTACTCTTACTATCTTTGTTTTCAGAAGATTATCATTTTCTTAAACAGTCTTCAAATACTAGGTCTACTCAAACTTTGGTGTGTATAGTTCTCTTAGAACTACTTCTGGGACAGAGCTGAAGCTCCAATACTTCAGGTGCCTGATGGGAAGAGCCCACTCACTGGAAAAGACCCTGATGCTGGGAAAGATTGAAGGCAGGATGAGAAGGGGTCATCAGAGGATGAGATGCTTCGATTGCATTGGATCGACTCAATGAACATGAATTTTAACAATCTCTGAGAGACAGAGAAGGACAGGGAAGCCTGGCGTGCTATAGTCCATGGGATCAAAGAGAGTAGACACGCCTTAGTGACGAACGACAATGGGACAGAGACCCCTCGGTGCACTTCCTCTGGGACAGACACCCTCCTGGATTCTCCACATGTGCCATTACTGCCTTTAGGGAGCTTACAATCTATCAGGGCGGTCAAATGTTACATAATTAGAGGAATTACTTAGTTCACTTCCTAGTGAAATATTTAAGCAGATGAGATTATCTGTACTATCTCACAAAGACTGAAGCAAAGTATCCTGTGAAATATTGTAGTGGTAGAGGAGAAAGAGAAATAAACCCAGGCAAACATGAATGTTTTAGGAAAACCAGCACCTTAAAAAGTGACTTGTGGATTATAGTTGCAAAATAACTCATTGTAAACAAATGATATCAGTGATATTGTTCCCTATAATGTCTGAGGAAGCTTAAGGCCTACTCAGGTGATACCATAAAGGTACAATCACAACTGAAATTTTTTAAAGAAGGGAGAAAAGGGTAAATGAAGAAAACACGAGAAAAATCAAAAGCTTCTCTTATAAGCTCTTTTCGTACTGAGCATTTCTTAGTCACCTGGAAAAGCCACCTTTTGTATGAATATTTGGTCCTTCTCTGACATTGACCAGACTCTTCTCCCAGGAACAACTAAGGAGGTCTAAAAAGCATAATATACGGCTGTGTAGCTATCAACCACAGTGGCATGCATGATTTGATGTCCCCCACCTAGGCACTCATGGCAAAAATTAGCACTTTTATTGATTTCATTACAAAGAGTAGAAAAAGAAAGGAAAGGGCAAACTGTGGAAAAACCTAGAAAATGAAAGTTTCTCTACTCACTCTTTAAGAGCCACCCATCACCCCAAGCCCTCAGACCTTGCCTAGACCTCCCCTGCAGGCAGTCCTGCGAGCCCCCAGTGTCCCAATGGCCCTCCCGGTCTCTGTGCTGCTGGCCCTGGTGATGCTCTGCTCCAGCCCCATGTGCTCCCTGGGCTGTGAGCTGCCTGCGAGCCGCCACGGCAATCTGGAAAGCTTCACACGTTGGAGTCAGATGGAGAGAGTGCCCGTTGTGTCCTGTCTGAGGGACAGGACTGACTTCAGATAGCCTCAGACCCTGGTGCACGGGACCAGGCTTGAGAAGACAGAAGCCACAGCTGTTGTGCAGGAGTTGCTCCAGCAGACCTTCCAGCTCTTCAGCACCATGGGCTCTTCTGCAGGTCGGGACGAGAGCCTCCTGGACAGATTCCTTGTGGGACTTGATCAGCAGCTGGAGGACCTGGACACGTGACTGAGGGAAAGAAGGACACCGGAACAGTCACCTCTAGGGAGTGAGAACTCCAGATTGGCTGTGAAGAGTTACTTCCAGCGAATCAGTGTGTATCTCAAAGAGAAAGAATACAGCCACTGTGCCTGGGAGGTTGTCAGCGTGGAAATCAGAAGGTGCTTGGTCTTTGCCTGCAAGCTCATCGGAAAACTCAGGAAATAAAGAAGGCGTTGAATATGAAAACAGTTCATCTGGTCAACTAAATGGCTATTTTCTATGACTCAAAGTGCAACCTTTAACTCTAGTTTTGTGTCAGATGACATATAAGTAATAGCTAATATATGGGATTATTTAAATGTATGTTAAAGGTTTTGTTACCATAACTGTTTAAAACAGATTTAAGAATCCATTTTCCATATCTTAAAAAGTTGTAATATTTATTTATTTATTTAAATTATTGGAAATATTTACGCCATTCATAGCATTTAAACTTTATCATTCACATTTGCTTTGTATATATTTTGTATAAGACTACTCTTGTTTTTCAGTAGAGAAAAAAAGTAATTTGAAAAAACAAATTGACTAGCACACACCTTGAATAAAATCTAACCCAAAGGCTGATCCTACAAGATAAACCTATACTGAAGTCACCTGAATAAAAAGGGAATGGGGTTACCCACCTAGGGTCATAGAGGGAACAATGGAGAATGTAAGGAGGGATGAATGTGATTCTTGAGACATAGATCAGAGGTGGGAGGGAGATGAGTGGAGAAAAGCGCAGGTCATGGACACAGTTTCCTGCTTGGGGCCTGTAAGAATCGGAGCGCCTTCAAGGATTAGTGGAGAACCACATGCATCATGCAGAGAAGGCACTGGCGACCCACTCCAGGACTCTTGCCTAGGAAATCCCAGGAATGGGGGAGCCTGGTAGGTGCAGTCCATGGGGTCTCTAGGAGTTGGACTTGACTGAGTGACTTCACTTTCCCTTTTCATTTTCATGCATTGGAGAAGGAAATGGCAACCCACTCCATTGTTCTTGCCTGAAGAATCCCAGTGATGGGGGAGCCTGGTGGCCTGCTGTGTATGTGGTTACATGGAGTTGGACAAGACTGAAGCAACTTAGCAGCAGCACATACATCATGGGAGGTCAATCTGCATATGTGGAATCTAGGATCCTGGAGTAGGATGTGGAAGGGAGAGTAAGTTTTCTATACTTGGTCACTCCTGAGAAAAGAGTCTTCCTAAATTGTTCAAATGGAGGCAAGAAGAACAAGGCAGCCTAGGGATTGCAGAGACAACTAAGAGATGTGAGAACCAGTAGCTGCCATGTGACTCTAAAGAAGTAAAGAGGGTTTCTTAAGCTTATTTATATATATTAAACACACATCATCGCTAAACTTTTAAATAACTCATACAAAGGAATGCCTACCCTTGACTTCTAGGAGGATGCACCCAAATCCTATACTGTTAACAATTTAATGGCTATCCTTCTAAACATTTTCATATGTTGTTAATAAATCTATACATATGGACATACTAATGTATATCACATAAATATCCATTTTTCATATACTTCAGTTTCTCATTTATTTATATTTCCTTGCAAATAGATCTTTGAGATTTTTCTTCATTTATACATCAAAATAGATTGCCTAGTTATAAAATCCTGCATTATGTCTTAACTGCAAAACTAAGAGAATCATAAAAGCTCCTCTTGAAAGTGTGGTAAGATTAATTGCCTTAATTTATAGCACACGCTCAGAATGTGCTACCAGACACTTCCCAAGTGCTCCAGACGTACAAACTCTTTGGGTTTGAATCTGGTTAGAAGATTTTTTCCTGATGTTCTGGGTCTGTGCTCAGGAAGATGAGGCAGTTCGCAGAGAGCTGGTCAGAGACAGATTCCTGCAGCTCACCCACCACTCAGTGAGAGGAGAAATAGCCATTCACTGGGATGACGAGGCCAAGCCTGTTGCAACAATACCCAGAGTTCTAGACGGAAACATTCCTACCTGGCACACAGGCCAGCTGTCTACAAGGACTCACCCCCACCCTCACTGGATTCTTTGTTTTCCCTGGACTTTAGGAGCTCAGAGTTTCAGCCAGGAAGACACAGGTGTCTGGCAGGCAGTCAGGACGATCCTCTGCTCTGTGCACTCAACTCAGCCAGGAGGCCAGGCCAGAGGGGATTCCCAGGCTGGATCCTGAAATTCCTTTTGGCAGCTTGCATTTAGTTTCCTTTTCACTTGTTGCATCAACTTCATTGCTATTTTTGCCTTCTGGGGTTCATTACGCAATCTCTGATGATGTAACAAAATTCAAGTCACTTGTCAGTTTTGAGTATGCAGATGGCTTTGCTTTGGGCTGTTTCACTTTAAGGAAGATTCAGAAACTGCCTCAGAGAAAAGGAAACTAACCCAGAACCCACACAGTGGGACTTGATCGCCTGTCAGCAGAGAGCCTCTGAAGCTTGTTCAGCAGCTGCCGCCAATGTGTTGTAATTTTAACGGTTTTCTCAACCTTGGGTTAGCCTGCCTCACTGCACCCCTGATAGAGATTATGAGGATTGAAGTCCAGCTCAGAGAACGGCCTGGGATCTGAAGTAAAAGCAGGCTTGATGCTGACCGGCACGTTCTGAAAGGGCAGGTCTGAGTGTCCAGCAGCAGCGGGTCCGGGCAGCAAACAGTGAAAACAAGGCCTGGGCTGCTCCTGCCTGTTCCTGGGCCATCGACCCTCTGATGGGCGCATTCTGAGAGTGACAGCGGAGCACAGTGTGGGATCCTCTGGTTGGGTATGTTCTGGAGAAGTTAGGAGAGCTAGGCAGAGAGGCCTTCAGCGGAGTACCTAGTTCCAGCTGCATCCTGAAGTGAGCTAGAAAAAAGTGCACAATGAGTCTATCCAAGGCCTGTGACAAGATGTGCAGGGTGTGAGAAAGGGGAAGAGAGAAGACTGCAACCAAGGGCACTTAGATCTCTCTGCATATTGTCCCTCTCCACACCAGGTGGGAGGCCTGAGGAGGGGTTCTGGGCCCACCACCAGGTGTTGGCTGTGAGCACAGGGCAACCCCAGCCTGGGCAGAGTCAGCCTCAGGTGCTGAGAGAGGGCTAGAGAGAGGCCGCAGCTGGAAGGTGGGAAGACATGCTCTTCCCTCAAGTTGGAGACAGACTCTCCATTGTGGTCCTGAAGCTTCACAGGCGCTCTCTAGGTTGCTGAGCAAAATGTCTCCAGTTAGGTTGGCCTATTTTTAAATTTTGTATACACTTATACAAATGGTTTGTTTTTCTTTTGAGTTGAGTTTCTCTTACTCACTACTATGTTTGTGCATTTATTGTGCTTCTTACATCTTATTATTAACAACCCTATTATAAGCCTAGACAACAACTTATTTATTTATGCCATTTTAAGGGATTTTACGTCATTTCGTGTCTGGTACTGTTATCAATAGTGCTGGTATAAGTATTCTTTACTTATATCCTGATGCATATTCACTTGATTTTTATCCCAGGCTGATTGCTGCAGTTACTAGATCATAGGCTATGCATATATCAACTATGCTACAAAATGTTTTTAATTTACAATTTATACACCAAATAGCAGTTGCTCTATATGAACATGACCTTTGACATTGTCAATCCTTTAAAATTTTTATTTGCAGACAATACACATTCATTTAAACATTTGAAAATCCAACCAAATACTTTTAGATATAGCATTTGTAAACTTAGCCAGATTAAAAACCAAAATTATTTTGTTATGTGTTTGTGTATGAAAATGCAAGGAAAACCAAGTCCAATAAAAAGTAGAAAATAATGAAAAAACTGTTTCATTCATTCTTGTAACAACACTAAATAATACATATGTTGGGAAAAAAAAACACCCCAGAAAGAATGTGAAAAATATATAATCCAGCAATTAGTTAAAGTTTATTGAGAGACATTTTTAAAATAGTCCAATAAGTTACAGCATTTGCTTCTTTTGTTTATGAAGTGGTTAAGAAACATTTCTAAATAAATATTTGCTCATTAAATGACAGTGTGAGTCTCAGTAGGAGGTAGCCTTGATAGTCTCCTATTGTAGACTCTGTATTCACTTCTCACTGATGCCGACCACCTCATCACACGCTTACATGTCTTTTGCTCTCTCAGAAAAGAATTAGTTGGACAAGTTGCTTAATCTTTATTGATGATCAAGATTGAAAAAATAAGACAATCTGAATGTAACAGAGAAACCTTCTATTTTTCATTAATTTCTGGCCATCTAATTTGAATCAAATTTCAATTATAGCCTTGTACTTAGAGGCCAAAAGTGAAGGTAATTGGGCCTGTCAATGCTACACTCAAAAGGATTAAAGTCTGGGACTTCCCTGGTGGGCCACTGGTAAGAATCCACCTGCCAATGCAGGGGACATGGATTCCATCCCCAGCCAGAGAGGATTACATGTGCTGTGAGGCAACTAAGCCTGTGCACCCCAACTACTGAGCCCGTGCCCTAGAGTCTGTGCTCTGCAACCAGAGAAAGCTCCACAGTGAGAAGCCTGAGCACCTCAACTAGAGATCAGCCCACGCTTGCTCCAACTAGAGAAAGCCCACCTGCTGCAACAAAGAGCCAGTCCGGTCATACATTAATTAATTAAAAATTACCTAGTCTACACTTTATTAAGAACTCCTTAATGCCTCTCCCCAACCCCCACTCCCCACCCCCACCACCTCACACACACACTCTAGTTGGAGCAACTTTTTATTTATTTTCTTATTTTTGGTTCTGAGACTTGTGGGATCTTAGTTCTCTGACCAGGGCTGGAACTCCAGCCTCCTACCCTGAAAGCATAGAGTCTCAACCACTAGATCTCCAGGGAATTCCCAGATCTCCTTCGTTTTTTACCTAATGTTCTTTTTCTGTTCTGGAATGTCATTTAGGATGCCCCATTACCTTTAATTGCCACGTCTTCTTAGGCACCTCTGGCTATGACAGTTTCTCAGTAGTAGACATTTTATGTTATTCACAATGGTATCATTTTTAAATGTCATTTTCCAACTTTAAGCTCATATAAAATGAAGTGGTTGATTTTTAACATTGATCTTGATTTCCTACTGCTCCCTCCATCTTGAGCTGTGTTGGTCACCATGGAGCCGACAACCCCACGTGGCCAACTAAGCGCTTGCCTAGTCCAGCCTGAGCTGTACTGTGACTAACAGCATGTACTGTATTTTGAAGGCACTATGAAAAAGAAGAATGTAACTGTCTCACTACTAATTTCGTATTGTTTTATGGTGAAATGATAACATTTAGATATATTGTTAAAGAAAATATACTGTTCAAATTAACTTTTTTCTTTTTACCCTTTGGATGTGGCCTCCAGAAAAATTTAAATTGCACATTCATATAAAAAGAAGTGGTCTTTTAAATTCCTAGCTGCAGTCACCATCTGCACTGGTTTTGGAGCCCTAGCAAATAAAGTCTGTCATTGTTTCCATTGTTTCCCCATCTATTTACCATGAAGTGATAATGAGTTTGAACACACTCCAGGAGGTACTGAAGGACAGGGAAGCCTGGCATTCTGCCTTCCATGGGGTCGCAAAAAGTTGGACCTGACCTAGCGACTGAAAAACAACAACAAGGTTGATAAAGTTATGTGATGTCTTGCTCCTTATGGCTAAGGCCTCCAAAAAAATTCAGAACAACTTAGTTTAACAGCATTCTATGTTGTTTTCTATATACATTATTTTTTATTTAAATATATTTATTTTTAGTTGAATGATAATTGCTTTACAATATTGTGTTGGTTTCTGCCATATATCAACATGAATCAGCCACAGGTATACGTATATCCCCTCCCTCTGGAACCTCCCTGACCCCACCCCCGCCTCTAGGAACATCACTCTATTTTAGATAGAAAAAAATAGGTATTTTTTTTAAAATCACAAACTGCAAGTATTATTGTTTGGTAATAGCAGATTTCTGAATTAAACCTAATTCTTATGAAAAAGAAAACTCTTACACACAAGGCCCCCTCTCCCCAAATCTCATAATATGAAAAGAAAAAAAGAACAATCTTTTCGAAATGAAAGGATCCTGTAATAATCTAGTTTAAAAGATTTGGCTTATATTTTTCTTTAAGATTCAGCAATTCATTGAAATTTTAAAAAACATTAGAAATTCTCGGTTTCTAGATCTTTTTTCTCCATGGTATATATAAATTAAAATAGCAAGGAGCTTAAAGAAAAGAGTTTGAGAGGCAACTAATAATTTAAATGACATGGGAAAAATGAAAGGGAGAACTGAAAGTGGGAAATTCCTCTCAAATAGAAAGAATGGAGGGCCATGCTGTATAAGTAGCCCACACTCAAGGACGAAGGACATTCACTCTGCAAACCCTTGAAGACTCAGCGTCAGCATCTACTAGCAGAACAGGTAGCCCTGTGCCTGATTTCATCATGACCTACCGGTGCCTCCTCCCCATGGTTCTCCTGCTGTGTTTCTCCACCACAGCTCTTTCCAGGAGCTACAGCTTGCTTCGATTCCAACAAAGTCAGAGCCTTGCAGAGTGTCAGAAACTCCTGGGGCAGTTACCTTCAACTCCTCATCATTGCCTCGAGTTCAGGATGGACTTCCAGATGCCTGAGGAGATGAACCAAGCACAGCAGTTCCGGAAGGAAGATGCCATATTGGTCATGTATGAGATGCTCCAGAAGATCTTCAATATTCTCACCAGAGACTTCTCCAGCACTGGCTGGTCTGAGACCATCATCGAGGACCTCCTTGCGGAACTCTATGGGCAGATGAAACGTCTGCAGCCAATCCAGAAGGAAATAATGCAGAAGCAAAACTCCACTATGGGAGACACGACCATTCCCCACCTAGGGAAATACTACTTCAACCTCGTGCAGTACCTGGAGTCCAAGGAGTACAACAGGTGTGCCTGGACAGTCGTGCGAGTGCAAATACTCACGAACTTTTCTTTCCTGATGGGACTAACAGGTTGCCTCCGTGACTGAACATCTCCCACCTGTGGCTCTGGGAAGGGACAATGTGACTTTGAGGTGAGACTCTTCAGCCAGCAGAGGCTCTTGAAGTAACTGACAATGCAATGCACTGGATCTCAATGGACAGTTAAAGACTAAGCTGTTTTTAAATTGATTTATGCATTATTTATTTATTTAAACTTTTGTATGAGAAATAAATTATTTATGAAACAAAAGTCAACGTGGCAGTTTCAATGTCAATTTGATTTATGTGACAACACATATTAAAAATTGCAGAGCACCTTGGAGACATTCCTTGCAAAACAAGCCTGCAGAGTAGTCGAGTTTCTGGCCCTGCCTTTGAGGCATTTAAAATACAAGGAAGCCATGGGGAATGTCCAAGTTCTATGCATGCTCTTCATGTACCCATACAGTCTACCTGAGCTTGTCTTGTTCACTTCTTTAAATGTACCAGATAGCTCATGCCGGAGGGCCCCTCTATATGATGTGGGGGTTCTTTCCTCTCTCTTTTTTCTTCAATTCGGGGAAAATGTAAACCACGTTACATTTGAGAGTCTTTATGTAAGTAAGTAAGTAAGTAAGCCGTCTTTATGCCAAAAAAATTTGGGCAAATGCCACTTAATTTATAAAATTCTTACTCAAGTAAATGAAAAATTCGGACCTTCTAAATGTTCTCAGTTGCTTGTACACTCCAACCCTTATTTCCAACAACGTAGTCCTCACAAAGAGGTTTCAGGAACATGAGTCGAATTACTTAAGACTGTCTTTGGGGTCATTAGAAATTGTAAAAAATGCTAAGTCGCTCAATTAAAAGTAAGTGAAAAGTCATCTTGAAAATATTAAGTTTACATCCATCCATGAAAGATAGAAAAGTAAAATGATATTAAATACTTGTTTTAGTACACAGAAAATATAGTTTAAATAAAGTTTAATAAAATGCTACTGTTATATACAAAATATATTTTAATATTCTATGCTTAATATTTAAAATTTTCTATAAATTTATTATAAAATTGGAAACGTGAGATATTTCATTTAAAATAAGTATATAATTCAATATAAAATTAATTCAAAAAAATCAAGTGCTGTGCTTTTTAAAATATTCCTAGTTTTCAGCTATTCAACACTTACTCCCCCCACTTCAAGGCCGAATCCTTGAAAGACCCTGAAAATTCCAGAGCATTCCAGGGGCGCACAGATCTTTGGTCCCTGACCCAGGTGGTAGCCGCGTTCCGTCTCACCCCCAGAAAGTCCCCCAAACCGTCCCATGGTTATTTGTCCCCTGGCCACCGCTGAGTTCTCCTCTGTCTGCAACGCACTCCCAGGGTCCCACAGCCAGTCTCGTCGCCTTGGCTGTTTCTCACGTTGTCCAAAATGGCTCCAAGCCTATAGTCTCACTGACTCCACCTGGCTCCGCTTTGTGCGCAAGGTCCTCCCATCGTCCCATCTCTCACACTCTCACCCCCACCGCCGGGTTTTCTTGGTCCACACCGCGGTGCCACCGCCCCAAGACGATTGTCTCCTCACCTACGCGCGCTTTCACTTTGTCCGCAAAGCCGTCCCATCAACTCGAAGCCAAAAGCCTCAGCGCTGCCACCGTGTTTCATTTTGTGCCCAACGCCTTTCCGTCTTGCCACAGCGAATAGTCTCGTCGCCACTTCCAGGTTGCCCTGTGTGGACCACACCCATCCATCGTCCGGTAGTCTCATCCCTCAGCCGGGTTTAACTTTGTCGCAAAGCTGTCCAATCGTCCCACCGTCAGTAGTTTTTCGCCACCGTCACGTTTCACCGTGTCCGCAACGCGGACTCAGCATCTCAAAGCGAAAGCAGGTTCCCCAGTATAAGAAACGCCCTCCCATCACCCCATAGCCAATAGTCTCATCGCCTCCGCTGTGCTTCACTTTGAGCACCAAGCCCGCCCATCGTCCGACAGCGAATAATCTTAGCCACCGCGGCATCTAAAGTGAGCGCAACACCGCCCCCAGTGCCCCACAGCCTCTGGTCTCAGGGCGACATCGGCTTTCACTCTGTCCGCAACACTTTGCAACCGTCTGATCTGCAACAGCCTCACCCTCCCGCCACCCCCGCCGGATTTCACGTGGTGCAGGACTCTGTCCCAGCGTCCTCTCGCCAATATTCTCATCGCCTCCGCTGTGTTACACTTGCCTCAAGCCCTCCGACTTCTCAGCGCCTCACCTCACTCAGAACCCCCGCCTTGGGGGTTCTTTTCTTCAAACATGGCCAGTTCGGGTTGACGTGTGGAAAGAAAGCCCACTACTCAGGCGATCTTTCCGAACATGCAATATTCTGGCTCCCTACTCAGGACAGCGGAAACCAGCCCTTTTCCATCAAAGGGCTAATGATATGCGCACCCTTGAATCAGTGCTCCTATAAAAAGCTCTGTGGAAACTGCGTTCTGTCTCTCCAGCACCACCACGCGAGTCATCTGCTAACTCTCAAGACTGCGATTCGAAAGCAAAAACGGTCGAACCACAGCGTGCGCGCTCTCGCAGTTGCCAGGAGAAGCAGGCGTCTGCGGTTCCATCTCAGCGCTCTTTGCTCATCGTTTCGCGGTGCCCGCGCGCCCCCTCCCGGCCATCTGCAGAATCACTGACATTCTCTATGGCCCCCATCCCCTTGCTGGTGGAAGGAGTGATGCTCTGCTGCATCCCTGCTTGCTCTCTTCGCTGGACTGGGATCCACTGCCAGAAAGACGAGGAAATCTTCAAACACTTGAAATAGATGCAAAGGATCCGCTCTCAGTCGCGCCTAAAGGACAAAGCCGACTTCAGATTTCCTTGGAAAAGAGAGATGATCACTCCACTGCAGATGACTCAGGGCCCCAGCAACCACTATCTGATGCTCCAGCAGAGCTTCCAATTCTTCACCACAGAGGACAGCCGTGCTACTCTGTAGCCCGGATCAGAGCCTGAAACAACTGGAGCATATGCAAGGAGACATTCTGTGCTGTTCTCATTGGAACTTGGTGCCCCGGAGTATTTCCATGACATCCATCTTTACCTCAGGGAGCTGGAATATAGCCACTTTGCCTAAGACGCTGTCACAGTGGAAATTAAAAGTGCTTTTCCCTCATGTAAGAATCCTCAAAAAAATGGCAACAATGAAGGTGTTTATATTTGTAACTCTCGCTAATGAATTCCATTTCGTTTCTTCCCGTTCTAAAGCAATTGCAGCTCATATTTCCTCAGGCACTGAAAACTGAAATGAAAATCATGATTTTTCAAAAACAGGTGTGGAAGCAGAAGAGTGTCTTTTCTTCTATAAAGATCTTTTGATCATCCTTTAAAAGATCTCTTGATGTCTGCGGGACTAGTATTTTCTATATTCAGAGTTCAGAGTATCTTTCTCATGGACAGGTCTTCAGGATCCTCTGTTCTTAAAGATGTTTCTCAGTTAATTCTAGGTGCTATAGAGATAAAGAATAAACTGTGCGGATTTTCATCATAATAGAAACTTATCTTTTCTTCCTGAAGAGCACCTTCCGGATCAGGTGAGTCTTCTGGTTTGCTCACATTCAAAGGGTGATTCAGGGACATGGGTGCCTTCTGTTTTGTGGCTTTTTCCATCATCAATATGTGACTGCACGTTTGTCTGTGGTACTTGGATCTAGTACACTTGACAGTAAAGGGATGATGTCTGGTGGCTCACAGGGGATGTTTCCAAGCGCCAGGACTATACAGGGTGAGAGCACTTCCTCTCACGTTCCATGGCCTGGATTTATCCTCATGGGAATCTCATTGCAAGCAAGTTGGGAAACTATTGGGTGATGAATGGATGAAGAGAGAAGTTCAGGGTGCTGACTTTCAAAAATGCACAACACGATAGTTGAAAGTTAAGTGTCTCGGGGGCAAAATGAGGACTGCAGCCCAGGAGACAGCACATCAGATAGCTCTGAGAAGCTGTTCCAAAGACACACAGAGGGATATATGTGATTTTGGTGAAGGGGCAATACATGTAATCATGTGCCTGTTTTTTGTGGAAGTTTTCTGCCAGTGTCATGAAGGTTTCCTGGAGTCACAAGAAGCAGTTGTCACCATGAAGGAGTTCCATGCCTTTCTAGATATGAGGAGATAGAAGAATAATGGAGTTCTTAAAATGGGCTCCTGAAAATCGCTAACCTTCTGAAGACTTGTTCCGTCAGTTTTCGCTGCACACAGCATGCCTCACTTCTGCTTTCCACCTTAGATTCCTTTCCAGGGGTGTTAAAAATTAAGCAGCTGCAAGAACACGTGACTGAATCCTTGTAGGTAGATGGCAAGTGCCAATGGCACGTGCTAGTTTGTACTTAACAGGGCATAAGACCACGTTCACGTTTGTACTATTTGTTCAAATGAAGTTCTGATGGGGGTCGAGGGGAATAAGTATTGTTCTTGCTTCCACACACTTCGTTAAAATACAATCTGACCCAAATGCTCTTTCTCCAAGTTCAGCTTTGGGGAGAATGACAAGAATGCCAGTCATAGTTCACAGTATCATCCGCTGTTTGAAAGAAATATTCAAGATGATCCCCAAAGGCATTGCCTACAGGAAAATATCCACAGTGTAGACACATTATGGGCTGTTTCCTTACTACCTGAGGGAGACAAGAAAAGAAGAATCAGTCGGTTCCTTGCAACTACTTGAGGATTACTGAAGAAAACGTGAGGAGTGAGTCTTCCATTTGGGTCCAGGCCCAAGAGCCTCATCCTGATCTTCTAAATATTGGAAATGGAAAGTTGAAGACAGTCTTCCTAAAAATGAGCTTCAAAAAATATCTCACAGATGCTCTGTGAGAGGACAAAAAAACAAAAACAAATTTTTGTATCCACAAAGAGTTAAGAGAGAAAATTAATCGCAATTGATGAAACACTTTATAAAATATTTGACACATTACTTTGCTTAGTCTATTAATACCACTAACAGTCACCTAATTAGTCTTGCTGTTATCCTGCTGATGAGGTAACATTTATGGTGCAGGAGAATAAATAATAGAGGATAAGATAGCAATTCAAGTAACCATTTGCTTTTCACCCTTTTATGTTAAAGTAGCAAGACACATGTATATACTTATTTAATATATATTGTACAAGTGTGTGTATTTATATATGTGTATGTATTTTTGTTCAGTCGCTTAGTTATATCCGACTGTCTGTGACCCCATGAACTGTAGCATGCCAGGCTTCCCTGTCCTTCACTATCTCCCAAGTTTGCTCAAACTCATGTCCATTGAGTCAGTGATGCCAAGCAACCAACTCATCCTCTGTCGCCCCCTTCTCCTCCTGCCCTCAATCTTCCACAGCATCAGGGTCATTTTCAAAGGGTCGGTTTCTTCTCAGCAGGTGGCCAAAGTATTAGAGCTGCAGCTTCAGCACCGGTGCTTTCAATGCATATTCAGGGTTGATCTCTTTGAGGATTGACTGGTTTGATCTCCTTGCAGTCCAAGAGACTCTCAAGAATCTTCTTCAGTACCACAGTTCAAAAACATGAATTCTTCAGCGCTCAGCTTTCTTTTTGGTCCAAATGACATCCATTCATGACTACTGGAAAAACCAGAACTTTGACTACGTGGACCTTTGTTGGCAACATGGTATCTCTGCTTTTTAACACACTGTCTATATTTCTCATATAATTTCTTCCAAGGAGAAAGAGTCTTTTAATTTTGTGGCTGCAGTCACCATCCGTCGTAATTGTGGACCCCAAGAAAATAAAATCTGACAGTGTTGCCGCTTTTTCCCCATCTATTTGCCATGAAGTGATGGGACTGTATGCCATGATCCTCATTTTTTGAATGTTGATACAACTATATATGTATATGTATTTTTTGAGGGGGTCTGATTTAGCTGTACCTCAAACTGGTTCTCTAGAAACATGGTTAATTTAGGTCAGGGAAACCATAGATGTTATAGAGATTCTGTTTTACATGATAGCTGAAGATTTTCAAAATTTGAATTTTTGGAATTGCTATTATGATGGAAAATTTATGTACTGCGATTGGCATATTCATTCCAAAAAATCCTCTCTGTTTTGTTTTCCATGCATGCAAGCTGAATTGTGATACACAGAATGAAATATTCTAAATACAAAAGACATGTTTCAACAATTAGAACATTTAAATAGAATTTGTGACTACAACAGTTCCATGTGAAATCCTGATGCTTTTCTAAGTTAAAATTAATGAAACTCTATGTGAACTTACAATTTAAGGGATGAGATGGCACTAGTGGTAAAGACTCTGCCTGCCACTGCAGGAGACAGGCGATGCGGGTTCCATCCCTAGGGTGGGAAGATCCCCTCTATAAGGAAATGACAACCCACTCCAGTGTTCTTGTCAGAGGACCCTGGCAGGCTACTGTTCATGGGGACACAAAGAGTCAGCAACGACTGATGGACCAAACAACAACAACCATGCGGAAAACTATAAAACTAGAGAAACACAAAGGAAAGGTTGTGTGTGATTTTTGATGTTACTATGTTTCACATAAGAAAACAATATACCTCTTGGAGTTCCCAAGTTATCACTGGAAGTCCCAATGCTGGAATGTTTCTACATTTAGTTAAAATATAATAACGAAAATGATTCAGTGTCTTATATGTGTTCAGTTCAGTTCAGTCGCTCACTTGTGTCCGACTACAGTTCAGTCGCTCAGTCCTGTCCGACTCTATACGACCTCATGAACTGCCGCACACCAGGCCTCGCTGTCCATCACCAACTCCCGGAGTTCACTAAAATCACATCCATCAAGTCAGTGATGCCATCCAGCCATCTCATCCTCTGTTGTCCCCTTCTCCTCCTGCCCGAAATCCATCCTGCATCAGAGTCTTTTCCAATGAGTCAATACTTCGCATGAGGTGGCCAAAGTACTGGAGTTTCAGTGTTAGCATCATTCCCTCCAAAGAACTCCCAGGGCTGATCTCCTTCAGAATGGACTGGTTGGATCTCCTTGCAGTCCAGGGGACTCTCAGGAGTCTTCTCCAACACCACAGTTCAAAAGCATCAATTCTTCGGTGCTCAGCTTCCTTCACAGTCCAACTCTCACATCCATAATGACCAATGGGAAAACCATAGCCTTGACTAGACAGACCTTTGTTGACAAAGTAATGTCTCTGCTTTTCAATATGCTATCTAGGCTGGTCATAACTTTTCTTCCAAGGAGTAAGTGTCTTTTAATTTCGTGGTTGCAGTCACCATCTGCAGTGATTTTGGAGCCCAAAAAAATAAAGTCTGACACTGTTTCCACAGTTTCCCCATCTATTTGCCATGAAGTGATGAGACCAGATGCCATGGTCTTCGTTTTCTGAATGTTGAGCTCAAAGCCAACTTTTTCACTCTCTTCTTTTACTTTCATCAAGAGGCTTTTTAGCTCCTCTTCACTTTCTGTCATAAGGGTGGTGTCATCTGCATATCTGAGGTTACTGATATTTCTCCCAGCAATCTTGATTCCAGCTTGTGCTTTTTCCAGCCCAGTGTTTCTCATATGTGTAATAAAATTCAAAAAATTTATAATCCTACTTGGAAACCATGTTAGATCTGAAATACTATCAAGAACATGAGAAAAGTACCTTACCTTATTTTTTAAATTGTACATCATTTGTAGCTCATCAAAAACAAATATATGAGTCAAGTGTATTTCATCAAGAAAAATAATAAAATAGAAAAATATGTAATTCACTTTATGGAAGTGAAAAAATGCATAGGTTTAATATATGAAATTCATAGTTTGGAAAAAATGATATGGTCATAAAATGTCCTTGGCTAAGGATATAAAAAGAGAGGGAAAATGGCTAATGCATGTAATAATGAAAATCCATTTTTTCACATTATTGAAAAAGAAGATGAATGCGTGCGTCTAGGAACATACATTTCACATTACTAGAATCACTAGTGTGAATGTGAATTGGTTTTTCTTCACTTCTGTATTTGCTACTTTGTGTTAATTGGCAGGACAGCTAACTGTTCTTTGATTCTAATTTCCTGCCTTCTTCCCAGCTGGAGTTCAGAGGAAACCAATATAGCCAATCTCTAAACTCAATATGCCAGGAAACTTGGAAAACTCAGCAGTGGCCATGGGCCTGGAAAAGCTCAGTTTTCATTCCAGTCCCTAAGAAAGGCAATGCCAAAGAATGCTCAAACTACTGCACAATTGCATTCATCTTACACACTAGCAAAGGAATGCTCAAAATTCTCGAAGCCAGGCTTCAACAATACATGAACTGTGAACTCCCAGATGTTCGAGCTGGTTTTAGAAAAGACAGAGGAACCAGAGAATAAATTTCCAACATCCGCTGGGTCATCGAAAAAGCAAGAGAGTTCCAGAAAAAACATCTATTTCTGCTTTATTGACTATGCCAAAGCCTTTGACTATGTGGATCACAATAAACTGTGGAAACTTCTGAAAGAGATGGGAATCCCAGACCACCTGACTGCCTCTTGAGAAATCTGTATGCAGGTCAGGAAGCAACAGTTAGAACTGGACATGGAACAACAGACAGGTTCCAAATGGGAAAAGGAGTACGTCAAGGCTGTATATTATCACCCTGCTTATTTAACTTATATATAGAGTACATCATGAGAAACACTGGGCCAGGTGAAGCACAAGCTGGAATCAAGATTGCCAGGAGAAATATCAATAACCTCAGATATGCAGATGTCACCACCCTTAAGGCAGAAAGTGAAGAACAAAAGAGTCTCTTGAGAACGTGAAAAAGGAGAGTGAAAGAGTCGGCTTAAACCTCAACTTTCAGAAAACTAAGATCATGGCATCCAGTCTCATCACTTCATGGCACATAGAGGATAAACAGTGGAAACTATGGCAGACTTTATTTTCTGGGCCTCCAAAATCACTGCAGATGGTGACTGCAGACATGGAATAAAAAGCTTACTCCTTGGAAGAAAAGTTCTGACCAACCTAGACAGCATATTAAAAAGTAGAGACATACTTTGCCAAACAGTCCATCTAGTCAAAGCTATGATTTTTCCAGTAGTCATGTATGAATGTGAGAGTTGGACTATAAAGAAAGCTGAGCACTGAAGAACTGATGTGCTTGAACTCTGGTGTTGGAGAAGATTCTTGAGAGTCCCTTGGACTGCAAGGAGATGAAACCAGTCCATCCTAAAGGAAATCAGTTGAATGTTCATTGGAAGGACTGACATTGAAGCTGAAACGTGAATACTTTGGCCACTTGATGTGAAGAGTTGACTCATTTGAAAAGACATTGATGCTGGGAAAGATTTATGGAGGGAGGAGAAGGGGACGACAGAAGATGAGATGGTTGGATGACATCACCGACTCAATGGACATGAGTTTGTGTAAACTCTGGGAGTTGGTGATGGACAGGGAAGCCTGGCGTGCTGCAGTCCATGGGATCGCAAAGAGCGGGATACGACTGAGCTGAGCCACTGAACTGAACTGAACTGAAGCCAGTATTTGACTATAGCCCATAGATGGAAGTGTAACTCCAGTTCATGTTTGTTCATGAATGCATCACTCACTAGTCAACCAAGACTACAAGGCTCAGGACCTAGAACACAGACATGGAGGTTGCCTCAGCTCTTCATTCTCTCAGTACTGTAGCTTGCTCCTTGCTCTAGTCCAACGCTGGATAACGGATCCCTGAAGAAAGGCCATCAAAGACTTCCAGGAACAGATGGAGAGCCTGGTGTGATGAAGTAAGCCCTGCCGCTTAAACTCTCCTCTCAGACCTCACCTGCTTCACCTGCTTTCTTGGTTAAAGCTTGCGGGGTAGTTTTATGAGAGAGTCTGTGTGACACTGAACGTAGATTTCCCCGTGGTTTCCTTAGTTGTACATGTACCTGGATGCAGTCTCAAGAGAAGTCTTGAAGAAGAGGTCAGGAGATATGATGTCTAATGATGGCAAGAGCATCGTCATCATTCAAAAAGATTTTGACTCGCAGGATGAGAACTGCCTTCAGAGCACGTTTACAAGCTAGATAAGAAGATGAAACTCATTGCTATATTCTCATATGCTTCACCTAAAAGTGAGAATTGTTTCATTCAAATTGATTAGGGCCTTAGTAACCACAGGACTCCAAAAATTGCCAATCATCATATTTGGAATACATGGCACTCATTTTGCAAACTGCATCCAACTTTCCATCATTCTAACAGCATTCAAATTTAATGTGTTTTCATTTTCTTAAGTAAACAATGTGTTTTCCTTTAACTTTTAGACATTCCCCTGGGGTTACACTTGAACATAGCTTCACATGCATCTCTAGTCCTATCAAGTCTCTTGTGAGCATTTGCTGTGTTGATTAAAAGAAACAGTCCTAGTAAGAACTAGATGTGAATAGTCCCATGAGTGGAAGGTACTTTAAAGAGTTTGTTGTTATTTTGGCTGTGCCACATGGCTTAAGAGGCATTAGTTTCCTGACTGGGGATCGAACCCAGGCCCCAGCAGTGAAAACATTGAGTCCTAACCACTGATGGCCAAGGAAGTCTCAATTACTTTAAATTTTTCAGTTTTCGTTCTTCAGTTTTTCATTCAAGGATTCAGAGAAAGTCTAAATTGCTTTAACATTACATATTTACTAAAATAAATGACTGTAGGAGAAGTGAATGGAGTATGACAAGAGTCAAAAACCATGTAAAAGTCATGTTAAAAGTAAAGCATAAATCCAACATATTTGAGACACAAAATGGTAAAGGTTAAAATAAAAAAATTAATAGAATCTGCTTAAACATTAAAGATGCTATCGATTGATTTAATACACAAACTCCATTATTACTTGGAAGAGGAAGAAAAACCTAAAATCAAATAATCAGATCAGATCAGATCAGTCGCTCAGTCGTTTCCGACTCTTTGCAACCCCATGAATCGCAGCACGACAGGCCTCCCTGTCCATCACCAACTCCCGGAGTTCACTCAGACTGACGTCCATCAAGTCAGTGATGCCATCCAGCCATCTCATCCTCTGTCTTCCTCTTCTCCTCCTGCCCACAATCCCTCCCGGCATCAGAGTCTTTTCCAATGAGTCAACTCTTCGAATGAGGTGACCAAAGTACTGGAGTTTCAGCTTTAGCATCATTCCTTCCAAAGAAATCCCAGGGCTGATCTCCTTCAGAATGGAATGGTTGGATCTCCTTGCAGTCCAAGGGACTCTCAAGAGTCTTCTCCAACACCACAGTTCAAAAGCATCAATTCTTCAGCACTTAGCTTTCTTTATACTCCAACTCTCACATCCATACATGACCACAGAAAAAAACCATAGCCTTGACTAGACGAACCTTTGTTGGCAAAGTAATGTCTCTGCTTTTGAATATGCTATCTAGGTTGGTCATATCTTTCCTTCCAAGAAGTAAACGTCTTTTAATTTCATGGCTGCAGTCACCATCTGTAGTGATTTTGGAGCCCAGAAAAATAAAGTCTGACACTGTTTCCACTGTTTCCCCATCTATTTCCCATGAAGTGGTGGGACCAGATGCCATGATCTTCGTTTTCTGAATGTTGAGCTTTAAGCCAACTTTTTCACTCTCCTCTTTCACTTTCATCAAGAGGCTTTTGAGTTCCTCTTCACTTTCTGCCATAAGGGTGGTGTCATCTGCATATCTGAGGTTATTGATATTTCTCCCGGCAATCTTGATTCCAGCTTGTGTTTCTTCCAGTCCAGCATTTCTCATGATGTACTCTGCATATAAGTTAAATAAACAGGGTGACAATATACAGCCTTGACGAACTCCTTTTCCTATTTGGAGCCAGTCTGTTGTTCCTGTCCAGTTCTAACTGTTGCTTCCTGACCTGCATACAAATTTCTCAAGAGGCAGATCAGGTGGTCTGATATTCCCATCTCTTTCAGAATTTTCCACAGTTTATTGTTATCCACACAGTCAAAGGCTTTGGCATAATCAATAAAGCAGAAATAGATGTTTTTCTGGAACTCTCTTGCTTTTTCAATGATCCAGCAGATGTTGGCAATTTCATCTCTGGTTCCTCTGCCTTTTCTAAAACCAGCTTGAACATCAGGAAGTTCACGGTTCACATATTGCTAAAGCCTGGCTTGGAGAATTTTGAGCATTACTTTACTAGCGTGTGAGATGACTGCAATTGTGCGGTAGTTTGAGCATTCTTTGGCATTGCCTTTCTTTGGGATTGGAATGAAAACTGACCTTTTCCAGTCCTGTGGCCACTGCTGAGTTTTCCAAATTTGCTGGCATATTGAGTGCAGCACTTTCACAGCATCATCTTTCAGGATTTGGAATAGCTCAACTGGAATTCCATCACCTCCACTAGCTTTGTTCATAGTGATGCTTTCTAAGGCCTACTTGACTTCACATTCCAGGATGTCTGGCTCTAGGTCAGTGATCACACCATTGTGATTATCTTGGTCGTGAAGATCTTTTTTGTACAGTTCTTCTGTGTATTCTTGCCATCTGTTCTTAATATCTTCTGCTTCTGTTAGGTCCATACCATTTCTGTCCTTTATCGAGCTCATCTTTGCATAAAATGTTCCTTTGGTATCTCTGATTTTCTTGAAGAGATCCCTAGTCTTTCCCATTCTGTTGTTTTCCTCTATTTCTTTGCATTGATCGCTGAAGAAGGCTTTCTTATCTCTTCTTGCTATTCTTTGGAACTCTGCATTCAGATGTTTATATCTTTCCTTTTCTCCTTTGTTTTTTGCTTCTCTTCTTTTCACAGCTATTTGTAAGGCCTCCCCAGACAGCCATTTTGCTTTTTTGCATTTCTTTTCTATGGGAATGCTCTTGATCCCTGTCTCCTGTACAATGTCACGAACCTCATTCCATAGTTCATCAGGCACTCTATCTATCAGATCTAGGCTCTTAAATCTATTTCTCATTTCCACTGTATAATCATAAGGGATTTGATTTAGGTCATACCTGAATGGTCTAGTGGTTTTCCCTACTTTCTTCAATTAAAGTCTGAATTTGGCAATAACACTAAATACTTAGTACCAAAACAGGGGCAACACAGAAGGGGGCCAATACACAGCCTGAAAATGTAGGAAATAATTAGAGGTGGCAATGTTAACATCAACGAGATCTTTGTCATTAATATCAATATTCATACACTTGAGAATTCCAGAAACAAACACATGAGAAAGAAATTATTCTTCGTGAGAAAGAAGTTCAATATACATAGGAAACACATTGAATCTATAATTAAATTTTAAAAATGCTTGAGCTAAATTTCAAATAGTATAAAACAATGAGTAAAAAATATAACATTATATAGCAATGTCAACAGCAACACCGGAGCACTGAAGTTTTACCTCAATGCTGTGCCTGCGAGCTAAGTTGCTTCAGTCATGTCTGACTCTTTTTGACTCTGTGGACCATAGGCTGCCAGGCTCTTCTGTCCATGGGATTCTCCAGGCAAGAATACTGGAGTGGGTTGCCATGCCCTCCTCCAGGGGATCTTCCTGACCCAGGCATCAAACTGGTGTCTCCCCTTGTCTCCTGAATTGGCAGGCAAGTTCTCTACCATTAGCTCCACCTGGGAAGCCCAGTAGAATGCTGCTGCTGCTGCTGCTGCTAAGTCGCTTCATTCGTGTCCGACTCTGTGCGACCCCATAGACGGCAGCCCACCAGGATCCCCCGTCCCTGGGATTCTCTAGGCAAGAACACTGGAGTGGATTGCCATTTCCTTCTCCAATGCATGAAAGGGAAAAGGGAAAGTGACACGACTCTTATTGACCCCATGGACTGCAGCCTACTAGACTCCTGTGTCCATGGGATTTTCCAGGCAAGAGTACTGGAGTGGGGTGCCAGTACCTTCTCCACAGTACAAGGCTACTAGTCTGTAAAACACCATATATAAGGTAGTAAAGAGAAGAATTGAAACTATCATTTAGAGGAGGAAATTAGCAATGAACACTCTTGGGCCCTTAACCTACAATAGGAAATATAACTTGTTTCAAGTATCTATAAACCATCCATGAAAATTATCATACAGTAGACTTCACAGAAAATACCCATAATTCCTCCAGGGGAAAAATATTTGTTTAAGTTGTGTGCCCAGATCACAATGCCTACAATTAATTTTAATATTATATTAAAGCATCATTTAAAGATGTAACATCATCCTGATAAATTATGTCAGGTCAAAATTAAACCATAGAATTAGAAATGTTGTAAGTAATGGAAATTAAATCACTACTGCTCAAATTTTCAGAAGCAAAGATACACACTGAGATGAATTCATATCCTGGAGACATTAATTGAAAATAGATTGGCCTAATTCATTAAAATCAACAAGAATATTCATATAACATTAATAGAAATTGTATAAGAAAGTATCTGTCAAATGGGCACTTCTGAGTGACCACGATTTGACTGTCATTCTGTGGAGTAAAGCTTGATCTTATCAAGAGAGTGGTAGTCTAGCTCATAACTCACATAATCATCATCCAAGTGCTTCTCAGAACAATCACCAGGCATGCAGCAGATGTGCCTGTCACACACCATGTTAAAAACACTACAACGGAGAATATTTTTAAATGTGTACTCCAAAGTTAAGATTTCATAAAATTCATCATCATGCTGTTTCACTAAGGATCTTCTTACGTGAAACTGTCCTTTTTCCAAACTTCAAGTATATGATACGTAAAAGCATGACAATGACTAGGCACTGAGGTGCCCCTGCTCAGATCCACACTGCAGCTCTGTAGTCTTGCCCAGCACTGTATTCGCACCACCAGCAGAAGTTGTTAGTGTGGTGGAAAAGACAGATAAGATCTTGATGTCACTACAGTAATTATTTTTCCTCACGAATCCCTGTGGAGTGTCCTGGGGATCTGCAGGGCCCACAGACCGCACTTTGAGACCTGCTGGTTTCGTGAATTTCCTGCATCTGCTTTGGTCCGAGTGGCTCTGTAGCTTTAAATTCGCAAGTAATTTCCTTGGTTCTTAAGATAAAATCTAACATCATTCAAAAGTCTATCTCTGGGCCCTTTTCCATATCTCAAGGGTCATGCCATGATAGTCCCTACATGCATGAATACAGTCTACCGACTCCGGTCTTGTTCACGTCTTTAAAAGTGCCAGAACCATTCCTGTGCAGGGACACTCTATATGCTATGCTTTGTTTTGTATTATTAGTTTTTTTTTTTATTCTGGTAAATTTTGTTCTTCATGAGTTACTTGACAAATTCATACTCATTCTTCAAGTCTCGTACTTCGCATTACTTCCCTGGGGAGACTGCTGCTGCTGCTAAGTCATTTAAAGGTGGTCTAAATGAGCTTCCCAGGATACTCACTGCCATCAGCATCTGATACTTCTGTGTAGCCCAGGGCCCAAATGTAAATACCTAATTATCTTCTAACTACTTCTTTCGTGGCAATGTCCTTGCTCCAGTGTGAGCTCTGTAAGGTCAGGGCCTCTGCCTCTCATACTCAAGACTCTCCACAAGGCCAGCAAATAAAGGAACGAACTGCACAACATCTTTCTGTAAAAATGTAGTTTTACAGCATTAGGCCTCGGGGCAAAGATTCAAAAGGAAGAGGAAGAAACATGCCTTCAAATACATTTCATGAGTAAATAAAAGGTACATTTTTATGAAAGAAAATTCTATATTCTTATGGAATAAATTGGAGAAGGAAATGGCAACCCACTCCAGTATTCTTGCCTCGAGAATCCTGTGGACAGAGGAGCCTGGGGGGCTGCTGTCCATAGGATCGCATAGAGTCGGACATGACTGAAGTGACTTAGTATGAATAGCATGCATGCATGTAATAAATATAACATATAAATGCAAGTACCATAAAAGTAAATAAATTAATATAAATAAATGAGTTCAGTCAGTTCAGTTCAGTCGCTCAGTCCTGACTGACTCTTTGTGACCCCATGAATCGCAGCATACCAGGCCTCCCTGTCCATCACCAACTCCCGAAGTTCACTCAGACTCACGTCCATCGAGTCAGTGATGCCATCCAGCCATCTCATCCTCTGTCGGTCCCCTTCTCCAATAAATGAGTTACATTCATAGAAAAACATGTTATTCCATAACATTCAGCCATAGGGCATCAGATATATTTCCTCTAATTCTAAAAGCAGATGGATATTGATATTCTCAATATTAATGCCAATATCAAATGTCACTCAAACTATTTCATAGCTGAGGCAGAAATCAGAGTTTTGGAAATGACTGAAAATGAAGAGTCTGAGCTAGGACACGAGTCACTGAGAATCAGGTTGCTTCTTACTTCCTGAGTTTTCTTAGGAACTTGTTAACACAGAAAGCACCTCGTGATTTCCACTCTGACAGTTTTCCAGGCCCAACCACTGTATTCCTTCTCTTGCAGGTAGACATGGATACCCTGGAAGTACCTCTTCATGGCCAGTGTGGGGCCCATCCTTCCCAGGGCAGAGTGTTCCTCTCCCATCACCTGCCCCAGGCAGGCGTCCAGGTCCTCCAGCTGCTGATGGAGTCCAGTGCGGAGCTGCTCCAGGAGGTGGTGTCCCAGGCAGCAGAGGAGCGCTCTGTGTGGAAGAGGTTGAAGCTCTGCTAGAGCATCTCGTGGAGCACAGAGAAGGTCTGGGCCTCTGGAGCTGACCACCACTCACCTGCTCCTGAGGGAATCTGAAGTCTTTCCTGTAGCCCAGACGGGAAAGAGAGAGATTGTGTTTATTTGATCCAAATGTGAAGATCTCCTGCTTTTCCAAGTCAAGGCTCTGAGGCAGTTCATGGATTCAGAGGAAGAGATGGGGTTAGAGATGAGCATCATCAGTATCATCATTGAGGAGATAAAGAACCATTGGTCAATTCCTCAAGGAAGCATTCCGGTTGAGATGAGCGGTTGTGAGCTTTGTTTCATCTTCATTTCATCTAAGGATATTCTGTTGTGTGTCTCTTAAATATTAAGTCCAAAATGTTCATATTCTGAGTTTACCCAGATACACGTACTACCTCATTTTGGGCTTGCCTTTCACTTCAAGAGCCTGGTAATATGTTATGAGTTTCTGCTCTTCTGTATCCTTACATTGTAGTAAAATGTATTCATTTAAAACGTAGATGTTCTAATTCAATGGAATGCTTATCATCTCAGTAACTTGGAACTAATGATATATTAAGAGCTATTGGATCTTTCTTCCTGATGCTAAAATCAACTGTTAAGGAAACTTTGTTAGACTTCTTTTTCAAATCTTCTTTTGCTGCCTCTGCATAGTCCTCTTGAAAGACTTGATCAGATGTGAAAAATATCTGAGCTTTATATGCATGGATCTCACCTTATTCTCTTCAGCAGAACTTTTAATTTGTCAATTTTGGTTGTATTTACTCTCCATAACTGAGAAAATTACTAAACATTTATTATGTGCCAATCAAAATGCTGAGCTTGTTACAGAGTCCACGTTGCTCTGTTTGCAGCAGGGTAAATCAATGAATCCAAGACGAGGTGTTGGGAGCAGGAAAGGACTTTATTCGGGAACTGGCTGACTGAGAAGGGGAAAGGCTAGTGCCTCAAAATAACCATCTTGGGGGGGGTCCTAGGTGTCAGACTCTTTTATGAATCAGAGATGGGGGGAGGTGAGGAAACAAAGTAAAGGACGTTTAATTCCTGAAAAGCTCTCCCAGAACAGCAGGCAAGCCTCAGGTAGGCGGATGTGTTAGTTGCACTTCCTGATAGGCATTTCATGGGTGGTGTGAAATGGAATATCTCGTGTCATGTCAACAAACAAAGATGTCATATCTATCTGTGATTCTGGCCTTCCCAAATGTGAATTTCTGGGACAAAAAGAATTGAAGTCACAGAAGCAGATCCAGTGTAAATTCAAAATTGACCCTTCCTGGTTACAAACTAAGCCTATACCAAGATGAGGAATCCTCCAAAGTCACTCTCATGAAAGTAAAGTGTAACCACCGCTCCTGTCCAAGTGTTCAAGTGGTTAGAATGTCCCTTTTTTAGCCCAGGCCATGTCCTTGCCATGTCCAAGTAACCCACTTTTTTCTTAGGTCCTTTTATACAGTTTTCATATTGCTACCTCTTCTTTGACATCTGTATTTGTTTGTAAAAGCTGTGCTAATGCTCCTACAATCTTTTCTATTTCCACTTTGAGGTTTCTGGGAAAAAAAGGAACAGAAATGTAAATGAATAGAATAGTTAATGTATTTCCTTTGCGATTTTTCAAGAGATGAAAACTTTGCACTCATTGAACATTCCTAGAAAGTAAAAGGAAGCAGTGAGTGAAGAAGTAACGCACAAAGGTAAAGAGAAAGTAAATGATGTAATGAAAAAACTACAGTGACGTCTCTGTCCAAATGACAAATGTCACTTAACTACACAAACAGGGATGAAGAGCTCTACAGAGTGACAGATTTCAGACCACCTTATGTGAATGGTTTAGCTGCAGACAGAGCCAGAGGAGGGTAGCAGGCTCTTAGGCACAGTGTTACCTAAAAGGATAGTGGACTGCTTTGCTAATTCCCAGTATCCAGTGTTCTTGCCTGGAGAATCCCAGGGATGGCGGAGCCTGGTGGGCTGCCGTCTATGGGGTCGCACAGAGTTGGACACGAATGAAGCGACTTAGCAGCAGTATCTGTTTATTTATCTTTATTTGTCTGTTTACATTTCTCACTCTTCGTGGATGGTATTGGATTCTGAGGATGTCATCCTATTAACTCACCCTGAAAGGAGACTGGGGTACAGACTGGACGGTCATTTTATTCATGTGTGAGGGGTCAGCTGTTAGCTGGAAGCTACTAGATGTAGTGTTTGGACAGCACATCATGTTCACGCAAGAGATAAGATTAGACGTTATAATGTTGACCAGTGAGCTGAGCATTAAGGGAAGGGAAGCAGGTCATCTCAGGGAAATTCTATCCAGTTTCCATAGTTGGATGTGTGAATTTTCTGCCTCGTGGGAACAGATACTGAAATCTTATGTGTCCAAGCATTGTCAGAAGTACGTTATGTCCTACAATCTTCAGAAAAATCCAGAGAAACTTTTATGATTATCAGTTCCATATAAGAGGAGACAACCGTAGTGCCAAAGGTCACATAGGCAGTGCAGGCTGGAGCTCTGACATCAACCCAGGAGTCTTGCCCCCATGTCCACTGTCTCATGCACTGGACCGAGCTGTCTGCTCTGACAATGTGCTTCCTATTTTAGAGGAACACTTAGCAAGGTCTTCCTTTCCAGTTCCTATTCTTCATTGTCACAAAAGTGCCATTTGCTCATTCCAGGGACATGACAATCATTAGATGAGAGCTGAGTACACAGTTCCCTTTGCACCTGATAAGTTCCAATCCTGTATTTCAAGTGGTGTTCTGTTGAGATCTACAGAGGAGCCTGGCAGATTATGGCAACTACACAACAACTCTGAGAGTCTCTGCTTCCACCTGAGATAATATTCTGAGAAATTATCCAGAAAGTTAAAAAATCCATTTAGATTTACTCTTACTTTCTTTGTTTTCAGAAGATTATCATTTTCTGAAACAGTCTTCAAATACTGCTGCTACTGCTGCTGCTAAGTCGCTTCAGTCGTGTCCGACTCTGTGCAACCCCAGAGATGGCAGCCCACCAGGCTCCCCCATCCCTGGGATTCTCCAGGCAAGAACACTGGAGTGGGTTGCCATTTCCTTCTCCAATGCATGAAAGTGAAAAATGAAAGTGAAGTCGCTCAGTTGTGTCCGACTCTTAGAGCCCCCATGGACTGCAGCCTACCAGGCTCCTCCGTCCATGGGATTTTCCAGGCAAGAATGCTGGAGTGGGGTGCCATCGCCATCAAATACTAGGTCTACTCAAACTTTGGTTTGTATAGTTCTCTTAGAACTACTCCTGGGACAGACTGAAGCTCTGATACTTGGGCTGCCTGATGGGAAGAGCCCACTCTCTGGAAAAGATCCTGATGCTGGGAAAGATTGAAGGCAGGATAAGAAGGGGACAACAGAGGATGAGATGAATTGATTGCATTGGATCGACTCAATGAACATGAATTTTAGCAAATTCTGAGAGATAGATGACAGGTCGGACATGCCTTAGTGACGAACAACAATGGGACAGAGACCCCTCGGTGCACTTCCTCTGGGACAGACACCTTCCTGGATTCTCCACATGTGCCATTACTGCCTTTAGGGAGCTTACAATCTATCAGGGCGGTCAAATGTTACATAATTAGATGGATTACTTAGTTACAACTGTGCATAATATAGCTAAAGGAGAATGCTTAAGGTTAATGAGGAATAAAGTGGAGGCTGAAGAGTAGAGTGCTCAAGTACCACTTATGCAGTTAATCCTGACTGTTAGCAAGTTAAGTACTCTCTCTGAGTTTTCAGTTTCCTTATTTGCAAACATGTCAATAATTAGAGTAATTATCTCATAAGGAAGCTGTGAAGACGACTGTCATGTTTATTAAAAACACTTTGCTGAGAGGCTGCATAAAAATTTCTGTCATTAATATAATTAAAAATTATCTGTACCTTATAGAATTGGTAAAGACATGCCATTACAAGGATTGAATTCTTCAATGTGGAAGAAATGGACAAATTCTTAGAAAAGTACAACTTTCCAAAACTCGACCAGGAAGAAATAGAAAATTTTAACAGACCCATCACAAGCACAGAAATTGAAACTGTAATAAAAAATCTTCCAGCAAACAAAAGCCCAAGTCCAGACGGCTTCACAGCTGAATTCTACCAAAAATTTAGAGAAGAGCTAACACCTATCCTGCTCAAACTCTTCCAGAAAATTGCAGAGGATGGTAAACTTCCAAACTCATTCTATGAGGCCACCATCACCCTAATACCAAAACCTGACAAAGATCCCACAAAAAAAGAAAACTACAGGCCAATATCACTGATGAACATAGATGCAAAAATCCTTAACAAAATTCTAGCAATCAGAATCCAACAACACATTAAAAAGATCATACACCATGACCAAGTGGGCTTTATCCCAGGGATGCAAGGATTTTTCAATATCCGCAAATCAATCAATGTAATACACCACATTAACAAATTGAAAAATAAAAACCATATGATTATCTCAATAGATGCAGAGAAAGCCTTTGACAAAATTCAACATCCATTTATGATCAAAACTCTCCAGAAAGCAGGAATAGAAGGAACATACCTCAACATAATAAAAGCTATATATGACAAACCCACAGCAAACATTATCCTCAATGGTGAAAAATTGAAAGCATTTCCTCTAAAGTCAGGAACAAGACAAGGGTGCCCACTTTCACCATTACTATTCAACATAGCTTTGGAAGTTTTGGCCACAGCAATCAGAGCAGGAAAAGAAATAAAAGGAATCCAAATTGGAAAAGAAGAAGTAAAGCTCTCACTATTTGCAGATGACATGATCCTCTACATAGAAAACCCTAAAGACTCCACCAGAAAATTACTAGAACTAATCAATGACTATAGTAAAGTTGCAGGATATAAAATCGACACACAGAAATCCCTTGCATTCCTATACACTAATAATGAGAAAACAGAAAGAGAAATTAAGGAAACAATTCCATTCACCATTGCAACGGAAAGAATAAAATACTTAGGAATATATCTACCTAAAGAAACTAAAGACCTATATACAGAAAACTATAAAACACTGGTGAAAGAAATCAAAGAGGACACTAACAGATGGAGAAATATACCATGTTCATGGATTGGAAGAATCAATATAGTGAAAATGAGTATACTACCCAAAGCAATCTATAGATTCAATGCAATCCCTATCAAGCTACCAATAGCATTCTTCACAGAGCTAGAGCAAATAATTTCAAAATTTGTATGGAAATACAAAAAACCTTGAATAGCCAAAGCGATCTTGAGAAAGAAGAATGGAACTGGAGGAATCAACCTACCTGACTTCAGGCTCTACTACAAAGCCACAGTCATCAAGACAGTATGGTACTGGCACAAAGACAGAAATATAGATCAATGGAACAAAATAGATAGCCCAGAGATAAATCCACGCACATATGGACACCTTATCTTTGACAAAGGAGGCAAGAATATACAATGGATTAAAGACAATCTCTTTAACAAGTGGTGCTGGGAAATCTGGTCAACCACTTGTAAAAGAATGAAACTAGAACACTTTCTAACACCATACACAAAAATAAACTCAAAATGGATTAAAGATCTAAACGTAAGACCAGAAACTATAAAACTCCTAGAGGAGAACATAGGCAAAACACTCTCTGACATACATCACAGCAGGATCCTCTATGACCCACCTCCCAGAATATTGGAAATAAAAGCAAAAATAAACAAATGGGACCTAATTAACCTTAAAAGCTTCTGCACATCAAAGGAAACTATTAGCAAGGTGAAAAGACAGCCTTCAGAATGGGAGAAGATAATAGCAAATGAAGCAACTGACAAACAACTAATCTCGAGAATATACAAGCAACTTCTACAGCTCAACTCCAGAAAAATAAATGACCCAATCAAAAAATGGGCCAAAGAACTAAATAGACATTTCTCCAAAGAAGACATACAGATGGCTAACAAACACATGAAAAGATGCTCAACATCACTCATTATCAGAGAAATGCAAATCAAAACCACTATGAGGTACCATTTCACACCAGTCAGAATGGCTGCGATCCAAAAGTCTACAAGTAATAAATGCTGGAGAGGGTGTGGAGAAAAGGGTACCCTCTTACACTGTTGGTGGGAATGCAAACTAGTACAGCCACTATGGAGAACAGTGTGGAGAGTCCTTAAAAAACTGGAAATAGAACCGCCTTATGATCCAGCAATCCCACTGCTGGGCATACACACTGAGGAAACCAGAAGGGAAAGAGACACATGTACCCCAATGTTCATCGCAGCACTGTTTATAATAGCCAGGACATGGAAGCAACCTAGATGTCCATCAGCAGATGAATGGATAAGAAAGCTGTGGTACATATACACAATGCAGTATTACTCAGCCATTAAAAAGAATACATTTGAATCAGTTCTAATGAGGTGGATGAAACTGAAGCCTATTATACAGAGTGAAGTAAGCCAGAAAGAAAAACACCAATACAGTATTCTAACGCATATATATGGAATTTAGAAAGATGGTAACAATAACCCTGTGTACGAGACAGCAAAAGAGACACTGATGTATAGAACAGTCTTATGGACTCTGTGGGAGAGGGAGAGGGTGGGAAGATTTGGGAGAATGGCATTGAAACATGTAAAATATCATGTATGAAACGAGTTGCCAGTCCAGGTTCGATGCACGATACTGGATGCTTGGGGCTGGTGCACTGCAACGACCCAGAGGGATGGTATGGGGAGGGAGGAGGGAGGAGGGTTCAGGATGGGGAACACATGTATACCTGTGGCGGATTCATTTTGATATTTGGCAAAACTAATACAATTATGTAAAGTTTAAAAATAAAATAAAATTAAAAAAATATATACTTAAAATAAATATAAAATAAATAAATAAATTAATTTAAAAAAATAAAAAAAAATTATCTTTACCTTATAGAATTGGTAAACACATGCCATTACAAGGATTGAGTGTAATTGCAACCTCAGTATCCCTGAGTGTATGGTAGATTATCACTTCCCAGGGAAATATTTAAGGAGATGAGATTATCTCACACAAAGACTGAAGCAAATTATCATGTGAAATATTGTAGTGGTAGAGGAGAAAGAGAAATAAACACAGGCAAACATGAATGTTTTAGGACAACCAGCACCTTAAAAAGTGACTTGTGGATTATAGTTGCAAAATAACTCATTTTTAACAAATGATATCAGTGATATTGTTCCCTATAATGTCTCCAGGGAGCTTAAGGCCTACTCAGGTGATATTGTAAAGGTACAATCACAACTGAAATTTTTTAAAGAAGGGAGAAAAGGGTAAAATGGGAAAAAATGAGAAAAATCAAAAGCTTCTCTTATAAGCTCTTTTCATACTGAACATTTCTTGGTGACCTGGAAAAGCCACCTTTTGTATGAATATTTCGTCCTTCTCTGACTTTGACCTGACGCTTCTCCCAGGAACAACTAAGGAGGTCTAAAAAGCATAATATACGGCTGTGTAGCTATCAACCACAGTGGCACGCATGATTTGATGTTTCTCACCTAGGCACTCATGGCAAAAATTAGCACTTGTATAGATTTCATTACAAAGAGTAGAAAAAGAAAGGAAAGGGCAAACTGTGGAAACACCCAGAAAATGAAAGTTTCTCTACTCACTCTTTAAGACCACCCATCACTCCAAGCCCTTAGACCTTGCCTAGACCTCCTCTGCAGGCAGTCCTGTGAGCCCCCAGCGTCCCAGTGGCCCTCCCCGTCTCTGTGCTGCTGGCCCTGGTGATGCTCTGCTCCAGCCCCATGTGCTCCCTGGGCTTGAGCTGCCTGTGAGCCACGGCAATCTGGAAAGCTTCACACGTTGGAGTCAGATGGAGAGACTGCCCGTTGTGTCCTGTCTGAGGGACAGGACTGACTTCAGATTTGCTCAGACCCTGGTGCATGGGACCAGGCTTGAGAAGACAGAAGCCACAGCTGTTGTGCACGAGTTGCTCTAGCAGACCTTCCAGCTCTTCAGCACCACGGGCTCTTCTGCAGGTTGGAACGAGAGCCTCCTGATTCCTCGTGGGACTTGATCAGCAGCTGGAGGACCTGGACACGTGTCTGAGGGAGGGAAGGACACCGAAACAGACACTTCTAGGGAGTGAGGACTCCAGATTGACTGTGAAGAGTTACTTCCAGCGAATCAGTGTATATCTCAAAGAGAAAGAATACAGCCGCTGTGCCTGGGAGATTGTCAGCGTGGAAATCAGAAGGTGCTTGGTCTTTGCCAATGAGCTCATTGGAAAACTCAGGAAATAAAGAAGGTGTTGAATGTGAAAACACTTCATCTGGTCAACTAAATGGCTATTTTCTAAGACTCAAAGTGCAACCTTTAACTCTAGTTTTGTGTCAGATGACATATAAGTAATAGCTAATATATGGGATTATTTAAATGTATGTTAAATGTTTTGTTACCATAACTGCTTAAAACAGATTTAAGAACCCATTTTTCATATCTTAAAAAGTTGTAATATTTAAATTATTGGAAATATTTATGCTGTTCATAGCATTTAAATCTTTATCACTCATAAGATATTTGCTTTGTACTATATTTTTTATGACTACTCGTTTTTCACTTGTGAAAATATAAGTTATTTGAAAAAAAAATTGACTTGCACATATCTTTGAATAAAATCTAACCCAAAGCCTGATCCTACAAGATAAACCTATACTGAAGTCACCTGAATAAAAAGGGAATGGGGTTACCCACCCTGGGTCATACAAAGAACAATGGACAATGTGAGGAGGGATTGAATGTGATTCTTGAGACATAGATTAGACGTGGGAGGGAGATGAGTGGAGAAGAGCCCCGGTCATGGACACAGTTGCCTGCTTGGGGCCTGTAAGAATCGGAGCACCTTCAAGGATTAGTGGAGAACCACATACATCATGCAGAGAAGGCACTGGCGACCCACTCCAGGACTCTTGCCTGGAGAATCCCAGTGACGGGGGAGCCTGGGGGGTGCAGTCCTTGGGGTCGCTAAGAGTCGGACACCACTGAGCGACTTCACTTTCACTTTTCATTTTCATGCATTGGAGAAGGAAATGGCAACCCACTCTAATACTCTTGCCTGGAGAATCCCAGCTACACGGGAGCCTGGTGGGCTGCCATCTATGGGGTCGCACAGAGTCGTACACGACTGAAGCGACTTAGCAGCACAGCACATACATCATAGGAGGTCAATCTGCATATGTGGAATGTAGGATCCTGGAGTAGGATGTGGAAGGGAGAGTAAGTTTTCTACACTTGGCCACTCCTGAGAAGAGAGTCTTCCTAAATTGTTCAAATGGAGGCAAAAAGAACAAGGCAGCCTGAGATTGCAGAGACAGCTAAGAGATGTGAGAACCAGTAGCTGTCATGATAAATGTGACTCTAAAGAAGTAAAGAGGGTTTCTTAAGGTTATTTATATATATTAAACACACATCATCGCTAAACTTTTAAATAACTCAAACAAAGGAATGCCTACCCTTGACTTCTTGGAGGATGCATCGTAATCCTAGACTTAACAATTTAATGGGTATCCTTCCAGACATTTTCATATGTAGTTAATAAATCTATACATATGGACATACTAATGTATATCACATAAATATCCATTTTTCATATACTTCAGTTTCTCATTTATTTATATTTCCTTGCAAAAATATCTTTGAGATTTTTCTTCATTTATACATCAAAATAGATTGCCTAGTTATAAATTGCTGCATTATGTCTTAAATACAAAACTAAGATAATCATAAAGGCTTATCTTGAAAGTCTGGTAAGATTAATTGCCTTAATTTATAGCACATGCTCAGAATGGTACCAGATACTTCCTAAATGCTCCTTACGTATTAACTCCTTGGGTTTGAATCTGGTTAGAAGATTATTTCCTGATGTTCTGGGTCTGTGCTCAGGAAGATGAGGCAGTTCCCAGAGAGCTGGTCAGAGACAGATTCCTGCAGCTCACCTACACTCAGTGAGAGGAGAAATAGCCATTCACTGGGATGACGAGGCCAAGCCTGTTGCAACAATACCCAGAGTTCTAGACGGAAACATTCCTACCTGGCACACAGGCCAGCTGCCTACAAGGACTCACCCCCACCCTCATTGGATTCTTTGTTTTCCCTGGACTTTAGGAGCTCAGAGTTTCAGCCAGGAAGACACAGGCGTCTGGCAGGCAGTCAGGACGATCCTCTGCTCTGTGCACTCAGCTCAGCCAGGAGGCTAGGCCAGAGGGGATTCCCAGGCTGGATCCTGAAATCCCGTTTGGCAGCTTGCATTTAGTTTCCTTTTCACTTGTTGCATCAACTTCGTTGCTATTTTTGCCTTCTGGGGTTCATTACGCAATCTCTGATGATGTAACAAAACTCAAGTCACTTGTCGGATTTGAGTATGTAGATGGCTTTGCTTTGGGCTGTTTCACTTCAACGAAGATTCAGAAACTGCCTCATAGACAGGAAACTAACCCAGAACCCACACAGTGAGACTTGCTCACGTGTCAGCAGAGAGCCTCTGAGGCTTGTTCAGCAGCTGCCGCCAATGTGTTGTCCTTTTAACCGTTTTCTCAACCTTGGGTTAGCCTGACTCACTGCACCCCTGATAGAGATTATGAGGATTAAAGTCCAGCTCAGAGAACGGCCTGGAATCTGAAGTAAATGCAGGCTTAATGCTGACCGGCACGTTCTGAAAGGGCAGGTCTGAGTGTCCAGCAGCAGCGGGTCCTGGCAGCAAACAGTGAAAACAAGGCCTGGGCTGCTCCTGCCTGTTCCTGGGCCATCGACCCTCTGATGGGCGCATTCTGAGAGTGACAGCGGAGCACAGTGTGGGATCCTCTGGTTGGGTATGTTCTGGAGAAGTTAGGAGAGCTAGGCAGAGAGGCCTTCAGCGGAGTACCTAGTTCCAGCTGCATCCTGAAGTGAGCTAGAAAAAAAGTGCACAATGAGTCTATCCAAGGCCTGTGACAAGATGTCCAGGGTGTGAGAAAGGTGAAGAGAGAAGACTGCAACCAAGGGCACTTAGATCTCTCTGCATATTGTCCCTCTCCACACCAGGTGGGAGGCCTGAGGAGGGGTTCTGGGCCCACCACCAGGTGTTGGCTGTGAGCACAGGGCAACCCCAGCCTGGGCAGAGTCAGCTTCAGGTGCTGAGAGAGGGCGGGAGCAGGGCCGCAGCTGGAAGGTGGGAAGACATGCTCTTCCCTCAAGCTGGAGACAGACTTTCCATTGTGGTCCAGAAGCTTCACAGGAGCTTTGTAGGTTGCTGAGCAAAATGTCTCCAGTTAGGTTGGCCTATTTTTTAATTTTTATACATTTATACAAATGGTTCATTTTCTTTTGAGTTGAGTTTCTCTTACTACTATGTTTGTGCATTTATTGTGCTTCTTACATCTTGTTATTAACAACCCTATTATAAGCATAGACATCAACTTATTTATTTATGCCACTGTAAGGGATTTTATGTCATTTCATGTTTGGTACTGTTATCAATAGTGCTGGTATAAGTATTCTTTACTTATATCCTGACGCATATTCACTTGATTTTTTTTCCAGGGTGATTGCTGGAGTTACTAGATCATAGGCTATGCATATTTCAACTATGCTACAAAATGTTTTTAAAGTACAAATTTATATACCAAATAGCAGTTGCTCTATATGAACATCACCCTTGACATTTTCAATCCTTTAAAATTATTATTTGCAGACAATATACATTTATTTAAAAATTTGAAAATCCAACCAAATACTTTTAGATATGGCATTTGTAAAGTTAGCCAGATTAAAAACCAAAATTATTTTGTTATGTGTTTGTGTATGAAAATGCAAGGAAAACCTAGTCCATTAAAACGTAGAAAATGTAATGAAAAAACTGTTTTCATTCATTCTTGCAACAACAGTAAATAATAAATATGTTGGGGAAAAAACTCAAAAAGAATGTGAAGAATATATAATCAAGCCAGTAGCAAAAGTGTATTGAGAGACATTGTAAAAATAGTTCAATAAATTGGCAGCATTTGCTTCTTTGGTTTATGAAGTGGTTAAAAAACATTTCTAAATAAATATTTGCTCACTAAATGACAGTGTGAGTATCAGTAGGAGGTGGCCTTGGCAGTCCCCTATTGTAGACTCTGTATTCCCTTCTCACTGATGCTGACCACCTCATCACAGGCTTACATGTCTTTTGCTTTCTCAGAAGAAGAATTAGTTGGGTAAGTTGCTTAATCCTTATGGATGATCAAGATGAAAAAAAGAGATAATCTGAATGCAACAGAGAAAGCTTCTATTCTTCATTAGTTTCTGGCCATCTAGTTTGAATCAAATTTCAATTATAGCCTTGTACTTGGAGGCCAAAAGTGAAGGTAATTGGGCCTGTCAATGCTACATTCAACAGGATTAAAGTCTGGGACTTCCCTGGTGGGCCAGTGGTTAAGAATCCACCTGCCAATGCAGGGACATGGTTCCATCCCCTGTCAGGTAGGATTACATGTGCTGTGAGGCAACTAAGCCTGTGCACCCCAACTACTGAGCCCATGCCCTAGAGTCTGTGCTCTGCAGCCAGAGAAAGCTCCACAGTGAGAAGCCTGAGCACCTCAACTAGAGATCAGCCCACACTTGCTCCAACTAGAGAAAGCCCACCTGCTGCAACAAAGAGCCAGTCCAGTCATATATTAATTAATTAAAAAATACCTAGTCTACACTTTATTAAGAACTCCTTAATGCCTCTCCCCCCCCACCCCGCCCCCACCCCCTCCAACACACACACTCTGCTTGGAGCAACTTTTTATTTATTTTCTTATTTTTGGTTCTGAGACTTGTGGGATCTTAGTTCTCTGACCAGGGCTGGAACTCCAGCCTCCTGCCCTGAAAGCATAGAGTCCCAACCACTAGATCTCCCGGGAATTCCCAGATCGCCTTAGTTTTTTACCTAATGTTCTTTTTCTGCTCTGGGATGTCATTTAGGATGCCCCATTACCTTTAATTGCCACGTCTTCTTAGGCACCTCTGGCTATGACAGTTTCTCAGTAGTACTTTTTATGTTATTGTCAATGGTATCATTTTTAAATGTCATTTTCCAACTTTAAGCTCATATAAAAAGAAGTGGTTGATTTTTAACATTGATCTTGATTTCCTACTGCTCCCTCCATCTTGAGCTGTGTTGGTCACCATGGAGCCGACAACCCCATGTGGCCAACTGAGCGCTTGCCTAGTCCAGCCTGAGCTGTACTGTGACTAACAGCATGTACTGTATTTTGCAGGCACTATGAAAAAGAAGAATGTAACTATCTCATTGCTAGTTTTGTATTGGTTTATGGTGAAATGATAACATTTAGATATATTGTTAAAGAAAATATACTGTTCAAATTAATTTTTTTCTTTTTACTCTTTTGATGTGGCCTCCAGAAAAATTTAAATTGCACATTCATATAAAAAGAAGTGGTCTTTTAATTTCCTAGCTGTAGTCACCATCTGCACTGATTTTGGAGCCCAAGCAAATAAAGTCCGTCACTGTTTCCATTGTTTCCCCATCTATTTACCATGAAGTGATAATGAGTTTGAACAAACTCCTGGAGGTACTGAAGGACAGGGAAGCCTGACATTCTGCATTCCATGGGGTCGCAAAAAGTCGGACCCAATCTAGCGACTGAAAAACAACAACAAGGTTGATAAAGTTATGTGATGTCTTGCTCCTTATGGCTAAGGCCTCCAAAAAAATTCAGAACAACTTAGTTTACCATCATTCTATTTAGTTTTTTATATACATTATTTTTTCTTTTATTTAAATATATTTATTTTTAATTGAGTGGTAATTGCTTTACAATATTGTGTTGGTTTCTGCTATATATCAACATGAATCAGCCATAGGTATATCCCCTCCCTCAGGAACCTCCCTGCCCCCTCCCACCCCTCTAGGAACGTCACTCTATTTTAGATTGAAAAAAATAGGTGCCTTTTTAAAAATTATAAACTGCATATTTTTAATTTAAATCATACATATATCATGTATTTATTGTTCATCAACTTAGTTTAACATTATTCTCTTTTAGATAGAAAAAAATAAGTATCTTTTTAAAAATCATAATCTGCAAGTATTATTGTTTGGTAATAGCATATTTGAGAATTAAACCTAATTCTTATGAAAAAGAAAACTCTTACACACAAGGCCCCCTGTCCACAAATCTCATAATATGAAAAGAGAAAAAGAAAAATCTTTTCAAAATGAAAGAATCCTGTAATAATCTAGTTCAAAAGATTTGGCTTATATTTTTCTTTAACATTCAGCAATTCATTGAAACTTTAAAAAACATTAGAAATTCTGTTTCTATATCTTTTTTCCATGTGGTATATGTAAATTAAAATAGCAAGGAGCTTTAAGAAAAAGAGTTTTGGAGGCAACTAATAATTTAAATGACACAGGAAAACTGAAAGGGAGAACTGAAAGTGGGAAATTCCTCTCAAATAGAAAGAATGAAGGGCCATGCTGTATAAGTAGCCCACACTCAAGGAGGAAGGACATTCACTCTGCAAACCCTCGAAGACTCAGCTTCAGCATCTACTAGCAGAACAGGTAGCCCTGTGCCTGTTTTCATCATGACCTACCGGTGCCTCCTCCCGATGGTTCTCCTGCTGTGTTTCTCCACCACAGCTCTTTCCAGGAGCTACAGCTTGCTTCGATTCCAACAAAGGCGGAACCTTGCGGTGTGTCAGAAACTCCTGGGGCAGTTACCTTCAACTCCTCAACATTGCCTCGAGTTCAGGATGGACTTCCAGATGCCTGAGGAGATGAAGCAAGCACAGCAGTTCCGGAAGGAAGATGCCATATTGGTCATGTATGAGATGCTCCAGCAGATCTTCAGCATTCTCACCAGAGACTTCTCCAGCACTGGCTGGTCTGAGACCATCATTGAGGACCTCCTTGAGGAACTCTATGGGCAGATGAATCGCCTGGAGCCAATCCAGAAGGAAATAATGCAGAAGCAAAATTTCACTATGGGAGACACAACCGTTCTTCACCTGAGGAAATATTACTTCAACCTCGTGCAGTACCTGAAGTTCAAGGAGTACAACAGGTGTGCCTGGACAGTCGTGCGAGTGCAAATACTCACGAACTTTTCTTTCCTGATGAGACTAACAGATTACCTCCGTGACTGACATCTCCCACCTGTGGCTCTGGGAAGGGACAATGTGACTTTGAGGTGAGACTCTTCAGCCAGCAGAGGCTCTTGAAGTAACTAACAATGTAATGCACTGGATTTCAATGGACAGTTAAAGACTAAGCTATTTTTAAATTGATTTATGCATTATTTATTTATTTAAACTTTTGTATGAGAAATAAATTATTTATGAAACAAAAGTCAATGTGGCAGTTTCAATGTCAACTTGATTTATGTGACAACACATATTAAAAATTGCAGAGCACCTTGGAGACATTCATTGCAAAACAAGCCTGCAGAGTAGTAGAGTTTTTGGCTCCTGCCTTTGAGGCATTTAAAATACAAGGAAGCCATGTGGAATGTCTAAGTTATATGCATGCTCTCCATGTATCCATACTGTTTACCTAGTCTTGTCTTTTCACTTCTTTAAATGTACCAGACAATTCATTTTGTAGGGCTTCTTGATATGATGTGGGTTTTTTTTTCTTATTATTAATTATGGAGAAATGTACATCACCTTACATTTGAGAGTCTTACAAAGTAAGCCTTCTTGATGCCAATAAAATCGGGGCAAATTCCATTTAGTTTATAAAATTCTTACTAAAGTAAATGAAAAATTCTGACCTTCTAAATGGCCTTAGTTGCTTGTGTACTCCAACCTTTATTTCCAACAATGTAGTCCTCAGAAAGAGATTTCAAGAATATGAGTTAAAAATTACTTAAAACTACCATCGGGTCACTAGAAATTGTCAAAAATGGTAATTCTCTCAATTAAAAGTAAGTGAAAAGTAATCATGAAATTATTAACAAGTTTACATCCACTAAAAACAGAGATGTAAAAGTATATTAAAGACTTGTTTTAATACAAAGAAAATTTAGTTTAAATAATGTTTATTAAAATGCTATTGTTAAACAAAATTATACTTTAAATACCTTATATATATTTATTATAAAACTGGAAACTTGAAATATTTCATTTAAAATAAGTATATTAATTATTTAGAAAATTAATTTAAAAATAAACTGCTGTGTTTTTTAAATATTCCTACTTTTTAGCTACTGAATACTTAACACCCCCAATTCACGGCTGAATCCCTGAAAGACACTCTGAAAGTTTCAGAGCATTCCAGGAGCTCACTGTTTCCTGGTCACTTGCCCAGGTGGTGGCCGCAGTCTGTCTCAGCCCTAGGAAGTCCCCCCAAACCGTCCCATGGTTATTTGTCCCCTGGCCACCGCTGAGCTCTCCTCTGTCTGCAACGCACTGCCAGGGTCCCATAGCCAGTCTCATCGCCTTGGCTGTTTCTCACGTTGTCCAAAATAGCTCTAAGCCTATAGTCTCACAGACTCCACCTGGCTCCTCTTTGTGCTCAAGGCCCTCCCATCGTCCCATCGCCCATAGTCTCACCCCCAAAGTTAAACGCCAGGTTTAACTTTGTCCACAGCGTGGTTCTATCTTCCCATCGCAATATTCTCACCGCCTCCGCTGTTTTACACGTGTCCGCGACGCCCTCTGACTTCCCAGGGCAAATATTGACAGTCTCATCGCCACCGCAGGTTCTCCTGTGCGCGCATCGGCTTCGCGTGGTCCCATTCCCTATAGGCTCATCGCCGCCGCCGAGTTTCACTTTTTTTCAATGCAGTCCCAGTCTTCCCACCGCCCAAGGTCTCATCCCACCGCCGTGTTTCACTTTCTGCACAACGCCTTCCCATTGCGCCTTAGCGAAGAGTCTCCTCGCCAGCGCCAGGTTCCCCTTTGTGCGCAACTCCCTCGCATCGTCCAGTAGCCAATTGTCTCATCGCTGCCACAGTGTTTCACACTGTGCGCAACACCCTCTCAGCGTCCCATAGACAAATGTCTCATCGCCGTGGCTGGCTTTCACTTTGTCCGCATCGCCGTCCATGCTTCTCAAAGCCAAAAGTCTCAAAGCCACCGCCGATTACCCCTTGGTGTCCAGCTCCCGCCCACGGTCTCATCACCTATAGGCTCACGGCGCGGCCGGTTTCCCCTTTGTGTACAACGCTGTCCTGTAGTCCCATCGCCAATAATCCCATCTCCACCGTGGTGTTTCACTTTTCTTCAAAGCTGTCCCATACTCCCATCGCCCAAGGTCTCATCTCCACAGCCTGGTTTAACTTTGACCTCTACTCTGTCCCATTGTCCCATAGCAAATAGTCTCATCGCCACCGCAGGCCCTCCTGTGCGCGCATCCCCTCCGGTCATCCCATAACCAACGGTCTCCTCGCTGATCCCCGGCCTCACTTTGTCCTCAACGCTGTCATAAGGTCACATCGGCTGTACTCTCATTGCCACCGCCGGGTATCGCCCTCCCATCGCCCCGTAGCAGATAGTATCATCACGGCCACCATGTTCCATTTTGTGCTCAACGCCCTCCCACAGTCCCACAGCGAATAGACTCATAGCGGCCACTGTGTTACACTTTGTTCTCCAAAAGCTCCCCCATCATCCCACAGCAAATCGTCTCCTAGCCACCGCGAGATTCGACCTGTGAGCAACGCTCCAGCAGGGTGCCACAGTGAATAGTCTCTTAGCTGCCACGCTCCAACTGCGCAATGCCCACCCCCCGCCCCCGCCCCTCCCCATGGCAGCAGAGCCAATAGTGTCGTCACTGCCACTGTGCTCCTCTTGGTGCACAACGCCCTCCCATTGTTCCACAGCCAGTAGTCTCCTCACCACCACGGGACTCCGCCGTGATTGCAACGCAAGCCGCCACCACCCCCCACCCCAAATCATTAGGGACAGCCAATATCTCATCGCGGCACAGACAATAATCTCATGGCAGCTACAATGTTTCACTTTGTCAGCAACGCCCCCCCCCCACCACCACCCCATGGCCCTGTAACCAATTGTCTTATGCCCACCCTGTAGAATGCAAAAGTAGGAAGTCAAGAGATAACTGCAATAACAGGCAAATTTGGACTTAAGTACAAAATGAAGCAGGGCAAAGGCTAACAGTTTTGCCAAGAGAATGCACTGGTCATACAAACACCCTTTGCCAACAACACAAGAGAAGACTCTACACATGGACATGACCAGATGGTCAATACTGAAATCAGTTTGATTATATTCTTTGCAGTCAAAGATGGAGAAGCTCTACACAGTCAGCAAAAATAAGACCAGGAGCAGACTGTGGCTCAGATCATGAACTCCTTATTGCCAAAGTGAAGTGAAGTGAAGTGAAGTCACTCAGTCCTTCCTGTTCGACTCTTTATGACCCGATATACCGTAGCCTACCAGGCTCCTCTGTCCGTGGAATTTTCCAGGCAGGAGTACTGGAGTGGATTGCCATTTCCTTCTCCAGGGGATCTTCCTGATCCAGGGATTGAACTCAGTCTCCCACATTGCAGGCAGACACTTTACCATCTGAGCCACCCGGGAAGCCCAAATTCAGCCTTAAAATGAAGAAAGTAGGGAGAAACACTAGATCATTCTGATATGACCTAAATCAAATCCCTTGTGATTACACAGTGGAAGTGACAAATAGATTCAAGGGATTAAATCTGATAGACAGAGTGCCTGAAGAACTATGGATGGGAGTTCATGACATTGTACAGGAGGCAGGGATCAAGACCATCCCCAAGAAAAAGAAATGCAAAAAGGCAAAATGATTGTCTGAGGAGGCCTTACAAATAGCTGAGAAAAGAAGAGAACTGAAAGGCAAAGGAGAAAAGGAAAGATATACCCATTGGAATGCAGCGTTCCAAAGGATAGCAAGGACAAAAAAGAAAGCCTTCCTCAGCGATCAATGCAAAGAAATAGAGGAAAACAGTAGAATGGGAAAGACTAGAGATCTCTTCAAGAATCTTGGTATCTTAGAGATACCAAGGGAATATTTAATGCAAAGACAGGCAACAAAAAATCGACAGAAATGGTATGGACCGTTTTTCTAACAGAAATACAAGATATTAAGAAGAGGTGGCAAGAATACATAGAAGAACTACACAAGAAAGATCTTCATCACCCAGATAACCATGGTGGTGTTATCACTCACCTAGAGCCAGACATCCTGGAATGCAAAGTCAAGTGGGCCTTAGGCAGCGTCACTACGAACAAACCTAGTGGAGATGATGGAATTCGAGTTGAGCTATTTCAAACCCTAAAAGATGATGCTGTGAAAGTGCTGCACTCAATATGCCAGCATATTTGGAAAACTCAGCAGTGGCCACAGGTGGTTAGGCCACAGGACTGGAAAAGGTCAGTTTTCACTCCAGTCCCTAAGAAAGGCAATGCCAAAGAATGCTCAAAATACCACACAATTGCACTCATCTCACACGCTAGTAAAGTAATGCTAAAAATTCTCCAAGTCAGGCTTCAGCAACACGTGAACTGTGAACTTCCAGATGTTCAAGCTGGTTTTAGAAAAGGCAGAGGAACCAGAGATCAAATGGCCAACATCTGTTGGATCATAGAAAAGCAAGAGAATTCCAGAAAAACATGTACTTCTGCTTTTTGATTAAGCCAAAGCCTTTGACTGTGAAGATCACAACAAACTGTGGAATATTCTTGAAGGGTTGGGAATACCAGACCACCTGACCTGTCTCCTGAGAAATCTGTATGCAGGTCAAGAAGAAACAGTTAGAACCGGACATGGAACAATGGGCTGGCTCCAAACTGGGAAAAGAAGTATAGCAAGGCTGTATATTGTCACCCTGCTTATTTAACTTATATGCAGAGTACATCATGCAAAATGCTAGGCTATATGAAGCACAAGCTGGAATCAAGAATGCCAGGAGAAATATCAATAACCTCAGATATGCAGGTGATACCACCCTTATGCAGAAAGTGAAGAAGAACTAAAGAGCCTCTTGATGAAAGTGAAAGAAGAGACTGAAAAAGCTGGCTTAAAACTCAACATTCAAAAACTAAGATCATGGCATCTCGTTCTACCACTTCATGGAAAATAGATAGCGAACAATGAAAACAGTGACAGACTTTATTATCTTGGGCTCCAAAATCACTGCAGATGGTGAGTGCAGCCATGAAATTAAAAGACGCTTGCTTCTTGGAAGAAATGCTATGACCAACCTAGACAGCATATTAAAAAGCAAAGACATTACTTTGCCAACAAAGGTCTGTCTAGTCAAAGCAATGGTTTTTCTAGTAGTCATGTGTGGATGTGAGATTTGGACTATAAAGAAAGCTGAGTGCCGAAGAATTGATGCTTTTGAACTGTGGTGTTGGAGACGACCTTTGCGAGCCCCTTGGACTGCACCAAGATCAAACCAGTCCATCCTAGAGGAAATCAGTCCTGAATATTCATTGGAAGGACTGATGCTGAAGCTGAAAAGCCAGTAATTTGGCCACCCGATGTGAAGAACTGACTCACTGGTGAAGACCCTGATGCTGGGAAAGATTGAAGGCAGGAGGAGAAGGGGGTGACAGAGGATGAGATGGTTGTATGGCATCACTGACTCGATGGACATGAGTTTGAGCAAGCTGTGGGAGTTGGTGATGGACCAAGGGAAGCCAGGGGTGCTGCAGTCCATGGGGTTGCAAAAAGTCGGACATGACTGACCAACTGAAATGAATGAATGATTCAGGGACACAGGTACCTTTTGTTCAGTGGCTTTTCCCATCATCAACTCATGTGACTCCAAATTGAATGTGGTACTTGAATTACTACACTCACCAGTAAAGGGATGAGATGTTTCCAAACACCAGGACTACACAGGGCAAGAGCACTTCCTCTCACGTTCCATGGCCTGGATTTATCCTCATGTGAATCTCACTGCAATCAAGTTGTGAAATTATTGGGTGAGGAATGCATGAAAAAATAAGTTCAGGGTGCTGACTTTCAAAAATGCACAACATGAAAGTTGAAAGTTTTTGAGGGGGCAAAAAGAGGACTGTAGCCCAGGAGACAGCACATCAGATAGCTCTGAGAAGCTGTTCCAAAAAGGCACAGAGGGATATACGTGATTTTGGTGAAGGGAGAGTATATGTAACCATGTGCCTATTTTTTGTAGAAGTTTTCTGCCAGTGTCGTGAAGGTTTCTTGGAGTCACAAGAAGCAGTCATCACCATGAAGGATGTTCCTGCTTTCTAGATATGAGGAGATAGAAGAATCGGGTTCATAAAATGGGCTCCTGAAAACATCTAACCTTCTGAAGACTTGTTCTGCCAGTTTTCCCTGCTCACAGCATGCCTCACTTCTGCTTTCCACCCTGAATTCCTTTCCAGGGGTGTTAAAAATCAGCAGCCTCAAAAGCACATGATTACATCCTTGTAGGTAGATGGCAAGTGCCAATGGCATGTGCTAGTTTGTACTTGACAGGGCATGAGACCACGTTTCACGTTTGCACTATTTGTCCAAATGAAGTTCTGGGTAGGGGTCGAGGGGAACAAGTAATGTTCTTGCTTGCACACACTTTATTAAAATACAATCTAACCCAAATGCTTTTTCTCCAAGTTCAGCTTTGGGGAGAATGACAAGAATGCCAGTCATAGTTCACAGTATCATCCGCTGTTTGAAAGAAACGTCCAAGCTGATCCCCAAAGGCATTGCCTACAGGAAAATATCCACAGTGTAGACAGGTTACTTGCTGTTTCCTTACTACCCAAAGGAGACAAGAAAAGAGTAATCAGGCAATTCCTTGCAAGTACTTGAGGATGACTGAAGAAAAATTGATGAGTGAGTCTTCCATTTGGGTGCACAGTCATGAGTCTCATTCTGATCTAAATATAGGAAATGGAAAGTTGAACTCAGTCTTCCTCAAAACGATATTCAAAAAATATCACACACGTGCTGTGGGCAAGGACCAAAGAAGAATAAAACAAAATTTTTGTAGCAATGAAGAGTTAGCAGTTAAAACTAATTGCAACTTATGAAACACTATATAAAATATTTGACAGATTATTACGCTTAGTCTATTAATTACCACTGCTGCTGCTGCTGCTGCTAAGTCACTTCAGTCGTGTCCGACTCTGTGTGACCCCATAGACGGCAGCCCATCAGGCTCCCCTGTCCCTGAGATTCTCCAGGCAAGAACACTGGAGTGGGTTGCCATCTCCTTCTCCAATGCATGAAAGTGAAAAGTGAAAGTGAAGTCGCTCAGTCGTGTCCGACTCTTAGCAACCCCATGGACTACAGCCCACTAGGCTCCTCTGTCCATGGGATTTTCCAGGCGAGAGTACTGGAGTGGGGTGCCATTGCCTTCTCTGATTAATTACCACTAACAGTCACTTGCCTGGAGAATCCCAGGGATGGGGGAGCCTGGTGGGCTGCCGTCTATGGGGTCGCACAGAGTCAGGCATGACTGAAGCGACTTAGCAGCAGCAACAGTCACTTAATTAGTTTTCCTGTTATCCTGCTGATGAGATAGTATTTATGTTGCAGGAAGGTAAATAATACAGGATAAGATAACAATTCAAGTAAACATCTGTTTTTCACCCTTTTATGTTAAAGTGGCAACACACATGTGTATACTTATTTAATATAAATTTTACAAGTGTGTGTATATATATACACACACATATTGTTCAGTTGCTAAGTTGTAAGCCAGGCTTCCCTGTCCTTCACCATCTACTGGAGCTTGCTCAAACTCATGTCCATTGAGCCAGTGATGCCAAGCAACCATCTCATCCTCTGTCACCCCCTTCTCCTTCTGCCCTCAGTCTTTCCCAGCAACAGGGTCTTTTTCAATGAATTGTTTTCTTCTCAGCAGGTGGCCAAAGTATTAAAGCTTCAGCACCAGTCATTCCGATGAATATTCAGGGTTGATTTCCTTTAGGATTGACTGAATTAATCTCCTTGCTGTCCAAGAGACTCTCAAGAGTGTTCTCCAGCACCACAGTTCGAAAGCACCAATTCTTCAGCGCTCAACCTTCTTTCTGGTCCAACTCTCACATCCCTACAACTACTGGAAAACCATAGCTTTGACTACTTGGACCTTTATGGCGAAGTGATGTCTCTGCTTTTTAACACACTGTCTAGGTTAGTCATAGCTTTTCTTTCCAGGAGCAAGCATCTTTTGATCTGTGGCTGCAGTCATCCTCTGTAGTGATTTTGGACTCCAAGATAATGAAATCTGACAGTTTCCACTTTTTCCCCATCTATTTTCCATAAAGTAATGGGACTGGATGCCATGATCTTCATTTTTTGAATGTTGATACACCTATATACGAATAGGTAAATAGATAGATATGGCAGGGGGGGTCTGTTTTAGCTATGCCTCACATTGGTTCTCTGAAAAGGTGGTTACTTCAGAGCAGGGAAAAAAATAGATTTTATGTGTCGTTTACTTGATGGCTGAAGATTTCCAAATTTGAATTTTGAAATTAACATTATAATGGAAAATGTGTTCATTGAGATTGGCATATTCATTCCAAAAATCCTTCTCTCTGTTTTGTTTTCCATGCAAACAATCTAAATTATGATAACACAGAATGAAATATTCTAAATGCAAAAGAGATGTTTCAAAGATTAGAACATTTAAAAAGAATTTGAAACTATAACATTTCCATGTTTAATCTTGATGCTTCTCTATGTTAAAACTAATTAAACTCTATTTGAACTTACAATATAACAGATGAGGTGGCACTACTGGTACAGAATATGCCTGTAAATACAGGAGACACAAGAGATGTGGGTTCCATCCCTGGCTTGGGAAGATCCTCTGGAGAAGGAAATGACAACCACTTCAGTATTCTTGCCTGGACTATCCTTTGGACAGAGGAGCCTGCATGCTACAGTCTATGGGGTCACCAAGAGTCAGACATGACATAGCGACTAAACAACAATAATGCAGAAAGCTATACAACCAGAGAAACAAAAAAAGGAAAGTTTGTGTTTGATTTTAGATGTGATTATGTTTCACATAAGAAAACAATTCACGTCTTGGAGTTCACAGATATCACTGGAAGTCCCAATGCTGGAATGGTTCTATATTTAGTTAAAATCTGAGGATAAAAGGTCTTATTTGTGTAATAAAATTTTAAAAACTTATAATCCTGATAGGAAACCATGTTAGATCTGAAGTACTATCGAGAACATAAGAAAAGTTACTTTACCTTACTTTTTAAATTACACACCATTTGTAGCTCATCATGAACAAATATATCAGAGTCAAGTATGTTTCATCAAGAAAAATAGTAAAATAATAGAAAAATAATTAATTCACTTTATGGAAGTGAAAAAATGGATAGGTTTAATGTATGAAATTGATACGCTGGAAAACATGATATTGACATGAAAATGTCCATGGCTAAGAGTATAAAAATAAAGGAAAAATGGCAAATGCATGTAATAATGAAAATCCATTTTTTTCCTTTATTGAAAAAGATGAATATGTGGATCTAAAAGACATATATTTCACATTATAGAATCACTACTGTGAATGATCATTTATTTTGCTTCACTTCTGTATTTGTTACTTTGTGTTTAAATTGGTAGGACAGCAAAATGTTCTTTGATTTCCAATTTTCTGTCTTCTTTCCAGCTGGAGTTCAGAGACCAATATAGCCAGTATCTAAGCCAGTATTTGATGGCAGCATAACTCCAGTTCATGCATCATTTGTTTCGACTGCATCATTCACTAGTCAAGATAGACTCCAAAGCTGAGGACCTGGAACACAGAGAAGGAAGGCTGCCTCAGATCTTCATTCTCTCAGTACTTTAGCTTGCTCCTTGCTCCAGTCTAATGCTGGATAACGGATCCCTGAAGAAAGATCATGAGGGACTTCCAGGAACACATGGAGAGCCTGGTGTGATGAAGTAACCCCTGCCGCTTAAACTCTCCTCTCAGACCTAACCTGGGTCAGCTGCTTTCTTGGTTAAAGCTCCTGGGGTAGCCAACAAAGTGGAAGAATCCATGTGACACTCAACACAGATTTTCCCATTGTTTCCTTAGTTGTACATGTACCTAGATATAGTTTCAACATGTCTTGAAAAATAGGTCAGGAGACATGATGTCTAATGATGGCAACAGCATCATCATCCAAAAAGATTTTGACCCCCAGGATGAGAACTGTCTTCAGAGCAAGTTTACAAGCTAGATAAGAATATGTAACTCATTGCTATATCCTCATATGCTTCACCTTAAAATGAGAATTGTTTAATTCACGTTGATTAGGGCCTTAGAGACCACAAGACTCCAAAAATTTTCCAGTTATCACATTTGGAATACATGGCACTCATTTTGCAAACTGCATCCAACTTACCATCATTCTCAGTGCATTCAAAATTAACATTTTTATTTTCTTGAATAAGGAGTCAATTTATTTTCATTTAACTTTTGGATATTCCCCTCTGTTTATACCTGAACAGAACTTCACAAGCATCTCTATTGGTATCATGTGTCTTGTGAACCTTTATTATGTTGACTAAAAGCAACAGTCCTAGTAAGAAATAGAAGTGAATAGTCACATCAGTGGAAGTTACTTTGTAAAGTTTATTATTATTTTTGGCTGTGACAGCCACGTGGCTTATGAGACCTTTGTTCCCTCACTGGGGATTGAACCCAGACCCACGGCAGTGGAAGTACTGAATCCTAACCACTGAATGGCCAAGGAAGTCTCAAATCAAATTTCGCAGTTTTAGTTTTTCAGTTTTTCACTCAAGTATCCAGAGAAACTGAGAGAGTCAGTTCCTAGGCAGGTTGATAGGGAGTCTAAGGGTCCCCAAGGAGAGAGGGGTCTGGAATTCTCCAGGAGGAAGAAAGGACAAACTTTTTTTCTTTCTCCACATTCCTTAGGATTATATAACAATAATGTATCCTGCCTGAGGACAGTCTTTGGATTAAACCTTCTGGCTAATTCTGTTATCTTAAAATGTAAATTATGAGAGTAGGTCTGATGAGGTCTTTACAACCTCCAGACATTCTTTGGATTATATAACCTCATTGTTAACACTAGCAAGCGGGTACTCTTTCTGCCCCCTTCTGATGCCTATGTCAGAAGCTTTCTCTATCTCCTTTATACTTTAATAGAACTTTATTACACAAAAGCTCTGAGCGATCAAGCCTCGTCTCTGGCCCCGGATTGAATTCTTCTCCTCCAGGGGCCAAGAATCCCAGTGTCTTCGCGTGATTCAACAACAACCTTTCAAAACTCTAAATTGCTTTAACATTATATATTTGCTCTAAATAAATGACTGTTGGAGAACTGAAGGGAATATGACAAGGGTCACGAAACATGTAAATGTCACGTTAAAAGTAATGCATCAATCCAATACGTTTGAGACCCAAACTGATAAAGGTTAAAATAATAAATATTAATAGAATCTGCTTAAACTGTTGATTTATTTAAAACACAAACTCCACTGTAACTTGCAAGAGGAAAAAAACCTAAAATCAAATAATACCAAATACTTAATACCAAAACAAGGACAACACAGAGGCAGGCCAAAACAGAGCAAGAAAATATAATGAAGGAAATAATTAGAGGTAGCAATTTAATATAAACGAGATCTTTTTCATTAATATAATATTGATATCCTTGAGAGTTAAAACACGTTGAATTTGAGAAAGTAGGTCAATAAATATAAGAAACAAATGGAATTTATAATTAAATATAAAAACGCTTGAGCTAAATTTCAAATAGTATAAACACTGAGTAAAGAATGTAACGTTACGTAGCAACGTGAACAGAAACGCGGTGGCACTGAAGTTTTACCTCAATGCTGTGCTTGAGCTGAGTCGCTTCAGTCGTGTCTGACTCTCTGTGAGTCTGTGGACCATAGGCTGCCAGGCTCTTCTGTCCATGGGATTCTCCAGGCAAGAATACTGGAGTGGGTTGCCATGCCCTCCTCAAGGGGATCATCCTGACCCAGGGATCAAACTGGTGTCTTCTCTGTCTCCTGAATTGGCAGGCAGGTTCTCTACCATTAGCTCCACCTGGGAAGCCCAGCACAATGCTATTAGTTTGTAAAAAACCGTATAGAAAAGTAATAAAGAGAAGATTTCAAAATATGATTTAGAAGAGGAAATTAGTGATCAACATGCTTGAGCCCTTAACCTAGAATAGGAAATATAATTTGTTACAAATATTTATAAATCATTCATGAAAATTATCATACATTAGACTTACACTGAAAATATCCATAAAGATGGAAGACTAACTCCTCAAAATAACCATTTTGTCCTGACCTGGATGTCAGATTCTTTTATGGATCAGAGACTGGGGGGAGGTGAGGAAACAAAGTAAAGTGAGAGTGAAGTTGCTCAGTCGTGTCCAACTCTTTGCGACCCGTGGACTGTCACCCACAAAGCTCCTCCGTCCATGGGATTCTCCAGGCAAGAATACTGGAGTGGGTTGCCATTTCCTTCTCCAAAGGACCTTTTAATTCCTGTAAATATCTCCCAGAATGTCTAGTAAGCCTCAGGTAGGGGCATGTGTTAATTGCACTTCCTTACAATCATTTCATGGGTGGTGTAAAATGGAATATCTCATGTCACGTCAACAAAGATGTCACATCTATCTGTGATTCTGGCCTTCCCAAATGTGAATTTCTGTTCCACCTGGTAAGTAGCCAAGTAGGGCATCTGTGCCATTGCCACACAAAGAATCACAGTCCTTCACAGGTAGGTGGGGTCAGGTTATCCCCTGAGGCAGGCCATTATGGTTGTTTCAGTTTAGTTCAGTTCAGTTGCTCAGTCGTGTCTGTCTCTTTGCGACCACATGGACCGCAGCACGCCAGGCCTCCCTGTCTATCACCAACTCCCAGAGCTTACTCATACTCATGTGCATTGAGTCGGTGATGCCATCCAACCATCTCATCCTCTGTCGTCCCCTTCTCCTCCTGCCCTCAGTCTTTCCCAGCATCAGGGTCTTTTCAAATGAGTCAGTTCTTTGTATCAGGTGTCCAAAGTATTGGAGTTTCAGCTTCAACATAAGTCATTCCAATGAACACTTAGGACTGATCTCCTTTTAGGATGGACTGGTTGGATTTCCTTGCAGTCCAAGGGGCTCTCAAGGGTCTTCTCCAATAACACAAAGAGTTAAAGTCATAGAAGCAGATCCAGTGGAAATTCAAAATTAACCCTTCCCGGTTACAAGCTCAGACTATACCAGGAGATTCATTTCACTTCAGTTCAGTTCAGTCACTCAGTCATGTCCAACTCTCTGCAACCCCATGGACTGCAGCACCCCAGGCCGCCCTGTTCATCACCAACTCCAGGAGTTTATTCAAACTCATGTCCATTGAGTCAGTGATGCCATCCAGCCATTTCATCCTCTGTCACCCCCTTCTCCTCCCACTTTCAATCTTTCCCAGCATCAGGGTCTTTTCCAATGAGTCAGTTCTTTGCGTCAGGTGTCCAAAGTATTGGAGTTTCAGCTTAGGCATCAGTCCTTTCAATGAATATTCAGGACTGATTTCCTTTAGGATGGATTGGTTGGATCTCCTTGCTGTCCAAGGGACTTTCAGGAGTCTTCTCCAACACCACAGTTCAAAAGCATCAATTCTTTGGTGCTCAGCTTTCTTTATAGTCCAACTCTCACATCCATACATTAATATTGGGAAAAGCATAGCTTTGACTAGATGGACCTTTGTTGGCAAAGTAATGTCTCTGCTTTTTAATAAGCTGTCTAGGTTGGTCATAACTTTTCTTCCAAGGAGCAAGCATCTTTTAATTTCATGGCTGCAGTCACCATCTGCAGTGATTTTGGAGCCTCTAAAAATAAAGTCTGTCACTGATTCCCCATCTATTTTCCATGAAGTGATGGGACCAGATGCCATGATCTTAGTTTTCTGAATGTTGAGTTTTAAGCCGATGTTTTCACTCTCCTCTTTCAGATGATTGATCCTCCAAAATTCACTTTCAAGAAAATAAAGTGTAACCACTGCTCCTTCCAAGTGTTCAGGTGTTTAGAATGTGTCTTTGCTGCTTTTCAGCAATGTAAGGCGAGTGCAGAGAAAAAGAGAGTGAGTTGGGCAGTCAGGCAAGAAAAGGGAAATTTACTAGAGGGAAAGGAGAGGGTGACTGGCCCTTAAGGAGAACCAGCTTACTCCCTTTCTGACAGGGTCCTACTTATACCCCACAAATGAAAAATTTTCTGAAGGGTTGGTTAATTTTTAGCCTGTAGTTGAGTCCTGTGGTCACATAGCTGGAGGTCTAGAATCTGGTGGTCTTGTAGCTTTGAGAAGATAGGCACCAGTGAGAAAGCAGAATGCCATTTGGGCAATTTGGTGAGTCTCATAGATCACTGTAATTTTATTCTCTGTTTGCAAGGTCGACATAATGAGTCATAGCATCAATGAGACCCCGTGTGGGTCCTATCAGGCAGCCTCTCTGTATTAGTCCAGGTAATTGTCCTTGCTATGTCTAAGCAACCCAGTTTTCTTTGCTACTTTTGTATAATTTTCATATCGTTACCTCTTCTTTGTTATTTGTATTTCACTTGGTAAAAGCCGTCCTGATGCTCCTGCAGTCTTTTCTATTTCAATTTTGAGGTTTGGTGCAAAAATAAAGGAAGGGAAAATGTAAGTGAAAAGAAGAGGAAATGTATTTCTTATGTGATTTTTCAAGATATCAAAACTTTCCACTCTCATTGAACATTCCTAGAAAGTACAAGTAAGCAGTGAATGAAAAAGTAACGTACAAAGGTAAAGAGAAAGTAAACAATGTAATTGAAAAAAAAACTATAGTGACATTTTCTCTGTTCAAATGACAAAATGTCAGTTAACTACACAAATGGGGATGAAGAGCTCTACAGAGTGACAGGTTTCAGACCAGCTTATGGGAGACTGTTTAGCTGCAGACAGAACCAGAGGAGGGTAGCAGGCTCTTAGGCGGAGTGTTACCTAAGAGGCAAGTTGTCAGCTTTGCTAACTCCCAGTATCTATTTACTTATTTTTATTTGTCTGTTTACATTACTCACTCTTCATGGACGTTATCTGATTCTGAGGATATAGACCTATTAACTCACCATGAAAGAGACTGGGTCACAGATTGGACAGCCATTTTATTCACGTGTGAGAGGTCAGCTGTAACCTGGAAGCTACTAGGTATAAGTGATTTGGACAGGACTTCATGTTCACATAAGAGATGAGACTAGATGTAATAATGTTAACCACTGAGCTGAGAATTAAAGGAAGGGAAGCAGGTCATCTCAGGGAAATTCGAGACAGTTCTCATAGTTAGATGTGTGAATTTTCCCCCTTGTGGGAATGGCTAGTATATACTGAATGCTTCTATGTCTTGTCCAGGCAGGGTCAGAAGCATGCTATGTCATTCAATCTTCCCAACAATCCAGTGAAACAAATATGATTATCATTTCCATACAAGAGGAAAACCAGGGTGCTGAAGGTCACATAGCCAGTGTAGGATGGAGCTGGGACATCAACCTAGGCAAACTTGCCCCCATGTCCAGTGTCTCAAGCACTGGACCGACCTGTGTCCTCTGACAAAGTGCTTCCTATTTTAGAGGAACTTAGTAAGTTCTTCCTCTCCAATTCCTATTCTTCTTTGTCACAAACGTGTCATTTGTTCATTCCAGGAACATTACAATCATTACACTACAATTGAAGAGGATACAGTTCCCATTGCCCTTGCTAACTTCCAGTCCTATATTTCAAGTGGTGTTTTGTTGATATCTACAGAGTAGCCTGGCAGACTATGGTCCATAGTTTCAAAAAGAGTTGGACACAGCTGAAACAACTTAGCAACAACTGAACTTTGAGAGTCCCTGTTTACATCTGAGAAAATATTTTGAGAAATTACCCAGAAAGTTTAAAAATCCATTTAAATTTACTCTTACTATCTCTGTTTTCAGAAGATTATAATTTTCTGAAACAGTCTTAAAATACTAGATTTGAGTAGTCAAACTTTGGTGTGTATAATTCTCTTACAACTGGCTCTGTGGCCCACTCACTGGAAAAGACCGTGATGCTGGGAAAGACTGAGGGCAGGATGAGAAGGGGACAACAGAGGATGAGATGATGGGATCGCATCACCAATTCAATGGATATGAACTTGAGCAAATCTGACCAATAGAGAAGGACAGGGAAGCCTGGTGTGCTGTAGTCCATGGGGTCAAAGAGAGTGGACACGCCTTAGTGAAGAACAACAATGGGACAGAGACCCCTCGGTGCACTTCCTCTGGGACAGACACCTTCCTGGATTCCCCACATGTGCCATTACTGCCTTTAGGGAGCTTACAATCTATCAGGGCAGTCAAATGTTACATAATTAGAGGGATTACTTAATTACAACTGTACGTAGTGCAGCTAAAGGAGAATGCTTAAGGTTAATGAGGAATAACATGGAGGCAGAATAGTTTAGTGGTCAAGTACCACTTATGCAGTTAATCCTGACTAATCTCTCTGAGTTTTCAGTTTCCTTATTTGCAAACATGTCAATAATTATAGTAATTATCTCATAAGGAAGCTGTGAAGATTACTGTCATGTTTATTAAAAACACTTTGCTGAGAGGCTGCATGTAAAAATTTCTGTTATTAATATTATTAAAAATTATCTGTACCTTACAGAATTGGTAAAGACATGCCATTACAAAGGTTGAATGTAATTGCAACCTCAGTATTCCTGAGTGTATGGTAGATTATCACCATAGTGGCAATAGCACCCCACTCCAGTACTCTTGCCTGGAAAATCCCATGGACAGAGGAGCCTGGTAGGCTGCAATCTATGGGGTTGCTCAGAGTCAGACACGACTGAGCAACTTCACTTTCACTTTTCACTTTCATGCATTGGAGAAGGAAATGGCAACCCACTCCAGTGTTCCTGCTTGGAGAATCCCAGGGACGGGGGAGCCTGGTGGGCTGCAGTCCATGGGGTCGCACAGAGTCGGACACAACTGAAGCGACTTAGCAGCAGCAGCAGCAGAGGAGAAAGAGAAATAAACACAGGCAAAGTTGAATTTTTTAGGACAACTAGCCAGAGAAACCCACTCCAGTACTCTTGCCTGGAGAATCCCAGGGACAGAGGAGCCTGGTGGGCTGCTGTCTATGGGGTCACACAGAGTTGGACACGACTGGAGCATTTTAGCAGCAGCAGCAGCAGCAGGACAACCAGCACCTAAAAAAGTGCCTTGTGGATTACAGTTGCAACATAATTCATTTTTAACAAATGATATCAGTGATATTGTTCCCTATCATGTCTCCAGTGAGCTTAAGGCCTACTCAGATATTGTAAAGGTACACACACAACTGAATTTTTTGAAGAAGGGAAAAAGGGTAAATAAGGAAAAAATGAGAAAAATCAAAAGCTTCTCTTATAAGCTCTTTTCATACTGATCATTTCTTGGTGACCTGGAAAAGTCACCATTTTGCATGAATATTTCTCCCTTCTCTGACTTTGATCAGACTCTTCTCCCCAGGAACAACTAAGGAGGTGTGAGAAGCATGCTATACAGCTGTATAGCTATGAACCACAGTGGCACGCATGATTTGATGTCCCCCACCTAGGCACTCATGGCACAAATTATCACTTTTATTGATTTCATTACAAAGAGTGGAAAAAGAAAGGAAAGGGCAAACTGTGGAAAAACCCAGAAAGTGAAAGTTTCTCTACTCACTCTTTAAGACCACCCATCACCCCAAGCCCTCAGAACTTGCCTACACCTCCCCTGCAGGCAGTCCTGTGAGCCCCCAGCGTCCCAATGGCCCTCCCCGTCTCTGTGCTGCTGGCCCTGGTGATGCTCTGCTCCAGCCCCACGTGCTCCCTGGGCTATGAGCTGCCTGTGAGTCACGGCAATCTGGAAAGCTTCACACATTGGAGTCAGATGGAGAGAGTGCCCATTGTGTCCTGTCTGAGGGACAGGACTGACTTCAGATAGCCTCAGACCCTGGTGCATGGGACCAGGCTTGAGAAGACAGAAGCCATAGCTGTTGTGCAGGAGTTGCTCCAGCAGACCTTCCAGCTCTTCAGCACCATGGGCTCTTCTGCAGGTCTGGACGAGAGTCTCCTGGACAGATTCCTCGTGGGACTTGATCAGCAGCTGGAGGACCTGGACATGTGTCTGAGGGAGGGAAGGACACCGGAACAGTTACCTCTAGGGAGTGAGAACTCCAGATTGGCTGTGAAGAGTTACTTCCAGCGAATCAGTGTGTATCTCAAAGAGAAAGAATACAGCCACTGTGCCTGGGAGGTTGTCAGCGTGGAAATCAGAAGGTGCTTGGTCTTTGCCAACAAGCTCATCGGAAAACTCAGGAAATTAAAAAGACATTGAATGTGAAAACAGTTCATCTGGTCAACTAAATGGCTATTTTCTAAGACTCAAAGTGCAACCTTTAACTCTAGTTTTGTGTCAGATGACATATAAGTAATAGCTAATATATGGGATTATATAAATGTATGTTAAATGTTTTGTTACCATAACTGTTTAAAACAGATTTAAGAATCCATTTTTCCATATCTTAAAAACCTATAATATTTATTTATTTATTAAAATTATCAGAAATATTTAGGCTGTTCATAGCATTTAAATATTTATTATTCATAAGATAGTTGTTTTGTATTATATTTTGTAGAAGACTACTATTTGTATTTAAGTAGTGGAAAGAAAAGTAATTTTAAAAAAGCAAGCTGGCTTGCACACACCTTTGAACAAAATCTAACCCAAAGCCTGATCCTACAAGATAAACCTATACTGAAGTCACCTGAGTAAAGAGGGAACGGTGTTACCCACCCTGGGTCATAGAAGGAACAAGGGACAATTTGAGGAGGGATTGAATGTGATTCTTGAGACATAGATTAGAGGTGGGAGGGAGATAAGTGAAGAAAAGCCCAGATCATGCACACAGTTGCCTGCTTGGGGCCTGTAAGAACTGGAGTGCCTTCAAGGATTAGTGGAGAACCACATACATCGTGGGAGGTCAATCGCATATATGGGATCTAGGATCCTGGAGTAGGATGAGGAAGGGAGAGCAAGTTTTCTACACTTGGCCAATCCTGAGAAAAGAGTCTTCCTAAACTGTTCAAATGGAGGCAAGAAGAACAAGGCGGGCTGGGGATTGCAGAGACAGCAAAGAGATGTGAGAATCAGTAGCTGCCATGATAAATGTGACTCTAAAGAAGTAAAGAGGGTTTCTTAAACTTATTTATATATATTAAACACACTTGTCATTGCTAAACTTTTAAATAACTCATACAAAGGAATGCCTACCCTTGACCTCTAGGAGGACACACCCTAATCCTATACTGTTAACAATTTAATGGGTATCCTTCTAGACATTTTCATATGTAGTTAATAAGTCTATACATAGGGACATATTAATGTATATCACATAAATATCCATTTTTCATATACTTCAGTTTCTCATTTATTTATATTTCCTTGCAAATAGATGTTTGAGATATTTCTTCATTAGTACATAAAAAAGGATTGCCTAGTTATAAATTGCTGCATTATGTCTTAACTGCAAAACTAAGATAATCATAAAAGCTTACCTTGAAAGTGTGGCAAGATTAATTGCCTTAATTTATAGCACATGCTCAGAATGGTACCAGACACTTCCCAAGTGCTCCTTACGTTAAGTCTTCTATTTGAATCTGTTTAGCAGATTATTTCCTCACGTTCTGGGTCTGTGGTCAGGAAGATGAGGCAGTTCCCAGAGAGCTGTTCAGAGACAGATTCCTGCAGCTCACCCACTGCACAGCAAGAGGAGAAATAGCCATTCACTGGGATGACATTTGGAGAAGGCGATGGCACCCCACTCCAGTACTCTTGCCTGGAAAATCCCATGGACGGAGGAGCCTGGTAGGCTGCAGTCCATGGGGTCATGAAGAGTCAGACACGACTGAGCGAGTTCACTTTCACTTTCCACTTTCATGCATTGGAGAAGGAAATGGCAACCCACTCCTGTGTTCTTGCTTGGAGAATCCCAGGGACGGGGGAGCCTGGTGGGCTGCCGTCCATGGGGTCGCACAGAGTCGGACACAACTGAAGCAACTTAGCAGCAGCAGGGATGACATTGCCAAGCCTATTGCAACAATTACTCAGAGTTCTAGACGGAAACAGGAAACATTCCTACGTGGCACAGAGCCCAGCTGTCTACAAGACACACCCCCACCCTCACTGGATTCTTTGTTTTCCCTGGACTTTAGGAGCTCAGAGTTTCAGCCAGGAAGACACAGGCGTCTGGCAGGCAGTCAGGACGATCCTCTGTTCTGTGCACTCAACTCAGGCAGGAGGCCAGGCCAGAGGGGATTCCCAGGCTGGATCCTGAAATTCCTTTTGGCAGCTTGCATTTAGTTTCCTTTTCACTTGTTGCATCAACTTCGTTGCTATTTTTGCCTTCTGGGGTTCATTACGCAATCTCTGATGATGTAACAAAATTCAAGTCACTTGTCGGATTTGAGTATGTAGACGGCTTTGCTTTGGGCTGTTTCACTTTAAAGATTCAGAAACTGCCTCAGAGACAGGAAAACTCACCCAGAACCTACACAGTGCGACCTGCCCTCATGTCAGCAGGGTGGGGCAGGGGGCCCCGGAGGCTTGTTCAGCAGCTGCAGCCAATGTGTTGTCCTTTTAACCCTCTTCTCAACCTTAGGTTGGCCCGACTCAATGCAGCCCTGACAGTTATTCTGAGAATTCAGAGTCCAGCTCAGAGAACAACCTGGGATCTGAAGGGAAAAGTAAATACAGGCTTGATGCAGACGGGCATGTTCTGAAAGGGCCAGTCTGAGTGTCCAGCAGCAGTGGGTCCTGGCAGCAAACAGTGAAAACAAGGCCTGGGCTGCTCCTGCCTGTTCCTGGGCCATCGACCCTCTGATGGGAGAATTCTGAGAGTGACAGGGGTGAAGAGTGTAGGATCCTCTGGTTGGGTACATTCTGGAGGAGTTAGGAGAGTTAGCCAAGGCCCTGACCAAAATACTGAGTCCCAGCTGCATCTGAAGTGAGCAGGAGAAACACGGCAATGATTATTGTCCATGGCTTGTGAATGATGTCCTTAGTGTGAGTAAAGGGAAGACAGAAGAGGCTGCAACCAGAGGCACTTAGATCTCTCTGCATATTGTCCCTCTTCACACCAGAGGGGAGGCCTGAGGAGGGGGTCTGGGCCCCCTGGCTGTGAGCACAGGGCAACCCCAGCCTCGGCAGAGTCAGCCTCAGGTGCTGAGAGAGGGCGAGAGCGAGGCCACAGCTGGAAGGTGGGAAAACACACTCTTCTCTCAAGCTGGAGACGGACTTTCCATCGTGGTCCTGAAGTTTACAGGAACTCTCTTTGTCACCAAGCAAAATGTCTCCAGTCTACTCTGGCCTATTTTTAAATTTATATAATAGTATACATTTTCTTCTGAGGTGATAACCCTATTATCAGGATAGATAAAGTATTTATGCAATTTTAATGGGTATTTGGGCTGTTTCTAGTTTGGGACTCTTATGAATATTGCTGATCTGAATATTCTTTACTTCTATACTGATTCACATTTACATGATTCTTTCCCAGGGTAATTGCTAAGAGTGGACTTACTGGGTCATGTTGTTGTTCAGTCGCTCAGTCATGTCTGATTCTTTGTGACCCCAGTGGACTGCAACAAGACTTCCCAGTCCTTCACCATCTCCCAGAGCTTGCTCAAACTCATATCCATTGAATCAGAGATGTCATCCAACCATCGTGTCCTCTGTCGTCCCACTCTCCTGCCTTCAGTCTTTCCCAGCATCAGGGTCTTTTCTAATGAGTCAGCTCATTAAAGGATTGCAGTTTCAGTTTCAGCATCAGTCCTTCTAATGAAGTTCAGGATTGATTTCCTTTAGGATTGACTGGTTTAATCTCCCTGCAGTTCAAGGGACTCTCAAGAGTCTTCTCCAACACCACAGTTCAAAAGCATCAATTCGTCAGTGTTCAGCCTTCAATATGGTCCAGCTCTTACATCCACATATGACTGGGTCATAGACCACAGGCTATGCATATTTTCAGCTTTGCTAGATAATGTTTTTGAAAGTAGTTGTACAAATATACACAACAAACATTAGTTGCTCCATATGGTCATCACACTTGCTATTTTCAGACCTTAATTTTTTATTTGCAGGCAATGTATTTATCTAAAAACTTGAAAAATCAACCAAACTTTTATATAGTGTTTGTAAAGCTGATCAGAGAAAAATAACAAAATTAGTTATTGTCATAAGCATGTATATATGAAAATGCAAGGAAAACTTAGTTCATTAAAAATTAGCAAATGTCATGAAAAAATTTCATTCATACTTGCAACAATAAGAAAGCATAAATATATTGGAATGAACCTCAGAAAGAATGTGCAAGACACATAATCCAGCCAGCAGCAAAAATTTATTGAGAGATAGTTTTAAAATAGTTCAAGAAAATGGCAATATTTGTTTTACTTTATGACGTGGTTAGGACATGTTTGCTAAGTAAATGTTTGTTCACTAAAAGACCGTGTCTCTCAGGAGGAGGTGGCCTTGACAGTCTCCTATTGCACACTCTGATTTCCCTTCTCACTGAGGCTTACTACCTCATCACGTGCTTACATGTCCCTTGCTCACTTACAAGAGAGAAGTTGCTTAACCTCATTAATGATCAAGATTTAAAACATACTGTCTCAATGTTAGAGAAAGAAATTGTTATTTTTTCTGGCCATCTGAGTCAAAAATGCAATTATAGACTTGTACTTAGAGGTCAAAGGTAAAGACAAATTGTCCTGTCAAAGCTATTTTTTAAAAAAAACTTAAATCTACACTTTATTCAAATCTCCTTATTCCTGTACCCATCCACCCAGCCCCGCTGGTTGCAGGAATTTCATTTTTATTTATTTAAGGCTGCGAGACTTGTGACATCTTATTAAATAGTTCCCCAACCAGGGATCCAAGCAGGATCCTGCAGTGAAAGCATGGAGTCCCAATCAGTGAAACTCAAGAGAATTCCCAGATCTCCTTAGTTTTTACCCAAAGTTGTTTTTCTGTCCCGGGATGCCATTTAGAATGGCACATTACCTTTCATTTCCATGTTTCCTTAGGCACCTCAAGGCTGTGACAATTTCTCAGTAGTAGACTTTTTATGTTCTTATCAGTGGTATTATTTTGAAATGTCAATTTCCAATTTTTATTACTAATGTCAAAAGATGTGATTGATTTTAATATTGATCTTTTTTTCAGTGACCTTGTTAAATTTATTTTAAAATTTCAATAGTTTATATGTCCTTTTGTATTTTGTATGTACACACTTACATCATCTTTAGATGGAAAAAAAATTATCTGAGGCAGTCAGCAAGGAATTTGAACAGACCTCTCACAAAGAAAATATCTAAATTGTCAATAAGCATATGAAAATGTGCTGAACCTTATTAATAACTAGCAATATGAATTAAAACTCTAATAAGATATCACTACAATTCACTAGAATGGCTAAAATTAAGAAGACTGGCAATACCAAGTGTTGAAAAGAAAGTAATGCAACTGATATCCCATACTTTTGATAGTGAGAATATACATTGGTGTAAACTTTGAAAAATACGTTTGTCATTATCTACTAAATCTGAACATATGCACATTCTATGAGCCAATTACTTCATCCTAGGCATATATCCAACAGAAGGCTACACAAACATGCACCAAAAGATGCAAACAAGGATTTTCATAGCCAAAATTAATTATACCAACATAAAGTCTGTGAATGCAATTGAAAGAGACCTATTAGGAAGCACCTCATGAACACAATAGCAGGAAGTGGGAGGAGGACAAAGGGAAGAAAGCAGAAGGAGTTCTTGTTTGCAATTCTGCACCCATCCCCTTCTTCCGGTTCCTCACTCTGGTCTTTCTTTCCAGTCTCTACAGCCATGAGAGCGCCTGGGCAGGACTTCTCCCTGCTTCAGTTCCCAATAACATTTGGGCCCATTCTTCTGTTCAGGGCACAACTTAGTGCCCTCTCTGCCTGAAGACTTCTCGAATGAAATACAAAGCCACACTCTGGCCTTCAAAAGCATCCCAAATATATCTTGAGCTGATTTTCCCACCATTGATCCCCTTGGTTCTTCGCTCATAACTTGTCCACAATTTGAAGCTCCTTCTACGTGGTCCCTGCAAACTCAGCAACTCTCCTGGCTCTGTGTAAGCTGCTCTCTCCACCTTGAGCTGTGCTCGCCACCATGAGCCGTCACCACAGGAGGCCAAGTGAGCACCTGACTAGCCCAATCTTAGCTGTACTATGACTGCAAAAGTATGCACCGTATTTTGAAGGAACTATGAAAGAGAGGAATGTAACTATCTCATTATTAATTTATATTGGTATATGTTGGAATGATAACATTTGGATATTTTGTGTTCAATAAAACACACTATTAAAATTAACTTCACTTGTTTCTTTTTAATCTTTTGACATGGCTACTAGAAAAACTTAAATTGCCTGTATGGCTCCCATAATATTTCTTCTGAGCAGTGCTGAATACATTCTCTGGTAGCATATCAGAAAATCACAGAAAGAACAAATAATGTTTAGTTGCACAAATTAAATATAATTGCTATTAAAATGTTAGTATATTTCCTTTAGTTTATATTTTTTCCTATATACTTTTACATAGTGGCATTGTATCTACAATTTTATGCCCTGCTTTTGAATATAACTAGGTGCTTTTTATTTTCTAATGATACCAAAAAAATATATTCCTTATAGAAAAAATTTTAATGTGAGGAAAGAAGGGGTAAAAATTTAGTAACATTTAAAAAATTCTTTGAAACTAGATTATGAAAATACCTAAGAATCCTATCTCACAAATATTCTTTCATTATGGGGAAAATTTCATGTATAAACAGTTCTAAAGGAACAAAATGAAGAGGAAAAAATTTTCCTACTTGTTGCATCCTTACCTTAATATGCAAAATCAGATATTTAGATTATTCAAAGTATGTACAAAATAAATATACATTGGCCCTCAGTTATGGTTAAAAGGCATCCTACAAGAGAAATCATAAACTTTTATGTGTGGCCTGTGTAGCATTCATTTGCCTGCACAGAGATAAGAGTTAATCTTTACTTTGGTATATTCTGGATAATTTGAGATTGCCAAATAAAGCAATAAATTAAAGTTGATAAAGATATGCAATATCTTGCTGCTTATGGTTAAGGCCTAAAAAAAACTCACGCAAACTTACCTTATAAAAAAATACAAAAATTATTTTCTACAATTGTTAAACTCTTAGAAATAAAGACCCTTTCACAAAATCTAAGAATATGAAAAAAGAGCAAGAAAGATCTTTTCCTGGTGAAAGAACCCTGTAATAATTCAGTTCAAATTGATTAGGCATTTTTATTTTTAGCATTTAACAATTCACTGAAAATTTACAAAAACATTAGAAATTCTCCCAGACTGTATATCTTTTCCCCTAATACATATAAAATAAAAAAGCAAGGAGCTAAAAAGAAAAAGAGTTTTAGAGGTAACTAATCATTTAAACAACACAGGAGAACTAAAAAGGAAACTGGAAAGTGGGAAATTCCTCTCAAATAGAAAGAATGGAGGGCCATCCTGTATAAGTAGCCCACACTCAAGGAGGAAGGCCATTCACTCTGCAAACCCTTGAAGACTCAGCGTCAGCATCTACTAGCAGAACAGGTAGCCCTGTGCCTGATTTCACCATGACCCACCGGTGCCTCCTCCCGATGGTTCTCCTGCTGTGTTTCTCCACCACAGCTCTTTCCAGGAGCTACAGCTTGCTTCGATTCCAACAAAGGCGGAGTGCTGTGGTATGTCAGAAACTCCTGTGGCAGTTACCTTCAACTCCTCAACATTGCCTCGAGTTCAGGATGGACTTCCAGATGCCTGAGGAGATGAAGCAAGCACAGCAGTTCCGGAAGGAAGATGCCATATTGGTCATGTATGAGATGCTCCAGCAGATCTTCGGCATTCTCACCAGAGACTTCTCCAGCACTGGCTGGTCTGAGACCATCATTGAGGACCTCCTTGAGGAACTCTATGGGCAGATGAATCGTCTGGAGCCAATCCAGAAGGAAATAATGCAGAAGCAAAACTCCACTATGGGAGACACGACCGTTCTTCACCTGAGGAAATATTACTTCAACCTCGTGCAGTACCTGAAGTTCAAGGAGTACAACAGGTGTGCCTGGACAGTCGTGCGAGTGCAAATACTCAGGAACTTTTCTTTCCTGACGAGACTAACAGGTTATCTCCGTGACTGAACATCTCCCACCTGTGGCTCTGGGAAGGGACAATGTGACTTTGAGGTGAGACTCTTCAGCCAGCAGAGGCTCTTGAAGTAACTAACAAAGCAATGCACTGGATTTCAATGGACAGTTAAAGACTAAGCTATTTTAAAATTGATTTATGCATTATTTATTTATTTATTTAAACTTTTATATGGGAAATAAATTATTTATGAAACAAAAGTCAATGTGGCAGTTTTAATGTCAACTTGATTGATGTGACAACATATATTAAAAATTGGTGAGCACCCTGGAGACATGTATTGCAAAACAAGCCTGCAGAATAGTAGTTTCCAGCCCCTGCCTTTGAGGAATTTAAAATAGAAGACATGTAGAATGTCCAAGTTACAGGCATATTCTCCATGGATCCGTACAGTTTACCTGCTCTTGTCTCCTTCACTTCTTTAAATGTATCAGACAGCTCATGCTGTAGGGCCCCACTATATGATGTGGGGTTCTTTTGTCTTTTTTTCAACTGGGGGAAAATGTACACCACCTTACATTTGAGAGTCTTACAAAGTAAGCCTTCTTGATGCCAATAAATTTTGGGCAAATTCCATTCAGTTTATAAAATTCTTAACTACAGAAAATGAAAAATTCTGACCTTCTAAATGTCCTTAGTTTCTTGTACACTTCAACCCTCATTTCTAACAATGTAGTCCTGGGAAAGAGGTTTCAGGAACATGAGTTAAAAATTACTTAAGACGGTCACGGGGTCATTAAAAACTGTCAGATATGGTAATCCCTCAATTAAAAATTAGTGAAAAGTAATCTTGAGGGTTAGCCCTCCCATCGCCCCATAGCAGATAGTGTCATCGCGGCCACTGTGTTCCACTTTGTACCCAACGCCCTCCCATAGTTCCACAGCGAATAGTCTCTGAGCCATCGCGGGATTCCACCGTGTTCGCAACGCCCCTCACCTCCCCACCCTATCCCCACATCGTGGTAAAGTCAATAGTCTCATCACGGACACTGTGTTCCACTATGCTCCAACTTGTGCAGAACACTCTCCCATCGACTCACTGCAAATCGTCTCCTAGCCACCGCGGGATTCGACCGTGTGAGCAACGCCCCAGCAGGTTCCCACAGAGAATAATCTCTTAGCCGCCGCGCTCCTCGTGCGCAACGCCCCCCGCCCCCACCATCGCCACAGAACCAAAACTGTCATCGCTGCCGCTGTGTTTCACTTTGTGCACAACGTCCTCCCACCGCTCCACAGCGAATAGTTTCCTAGCCCGCGGGATTCCAGCGTGTCCGCAACGCCCGCCGCTCCCCACCTCCCATCATGGTGGTACAGCCAATAGTCTCATCGCAGTTACCTTGTTTCACTTTGTCAGCAACGCCCCCACAGAGTCCGGTAACCAATCGTTTCATGCCTTCTAGTTTCACTTTGGGCACAGCGCTGTCCATCCTCGCGTCGCCAATAATCCCATCATCGCTGCCCGGTCCCTTTATCTGAGCTGTGGGTTCCCTCGCGCCGGAAGTGAGCGCCAATCTGTAAAATCAGCCTCATCTCGCTTAGAAGCCCCGCCTTGGGGGTTCTTTTCCTCAAACATGGGCTTGGTTGTTTGACATTTGGAAAGAAAGCCCACTACTCAGGCGGTCTTTCCTAAAATGCAATATTCTGGCTCCCTACTCAGGACAGCGGAAAACCAGCCCTTTTCCATAAAAGGGCTAATGATATGCGCACCCTTGAATCAGTGCTCCTATAAAAAGCTCTGTGGAAACTTTGCGTCCTATCTCTCCAGCGCATGTGAGTCAACAGCCAACTCCCCCAAGACTGCGATTCGAAAGCAGAAGCGATCGAACCACAGCGTGCGCGCTCTCGCTGTCGCCCGGATAAGCAGGAGGTCTGCGGTTCCATCTCAGCGCTCTTTGCTCATTGTTTCGCGGTGCTCGCGCGCCCCCTCCCGGCCGTCTACAGAATCACTGACATTCTCTATGGCCCACATCCACTTGCTGGTGGAAGGGGTGATGCTCCGCAGCATCCCTATTTGCTCTCTTCGCTGGAACGTGCCTGGGATCCACTGCCAGAAAAACAAGGAAATCTTCAAACACTTGAAACAGATGCAAAGGATCCGCTCTCAGTCGCGCCTAAAGGACAGAGCCACTTCAGACTTCCTTGAAAAAGAGAGAAGATCACTCCAATGCAGATGACTCAGGGCCCCAGCAACCACTATCTGATGCTCCTGCAGAGCTTCCAACTCTTCACCACGGAGGACAGCCGTGCTACTTGGAACAACTCTCTGCTGGATAAACTCCTCTCCAGCCTGGATCAGAGCATGAAACAATTGGAGCAGATGGAAGAAAACAATCTGTGCTGTTCTCATTTGGGATTCCCTGCCCAGGAGTATTTCCATGGCATCCATCTCTACCTCAGGGAACAGGAATACAGCCATTTTCCCTGAGAGGCTCTCACAGTGGAAATTAAAAGTGCCTTTCCCTCATATAAGAATCCTCAAGAAACCTCCACAAATAAAGATGTTTATATTTGTAACTCTCGCTAATGTATTACATTATTTTTTGCTTCTTGCTCCAGAGCAATTGTACTCATATAATTCTTCAGGCATTGAAAAATGTCTGAAATGAAAATCATGATTTTCCAGAAACAGGTGTGGACAGCAGAAAAGAATGTCTTTTCTTGTATAAAGATCTTTTTATCATCATTGAAAAGATCTCTTGATGTCTGAGGGGCTGTTATTTTCTATACTCAACGTTCAGAGTTCCTTTCTCATGGACAAGTTTTCAGGATCCTCTGTTCTTAAAGATCTTTCTCAGTTAATTCTAGGTGCTATAGAGGTAAAGAATAAACAGGATTTTCATAATAGAAACTTATCTTTCCTTCTCTGAAGCTTGTCTTGTTCACTTCTTTAAATGTACCAGATAGCTCATGCCAGAGGGCCCCTCTATATGATGTGGGGGTTTTTTCCTCTCTTTTTTTTCAATTCGGGGACAATGTACATCACCTTACATTTGAGAGTCTTACAAAGTAAGCCTTCTTTACGCCAATTAACATGAACTGGAGTTACACTTCCATCTATGGACTGTAGTCGAATACTGGCTTCAGTTCGGTTCAGTTCAGTCGCTCTGCTCAGTCGTATCCGACTCTTTGCGACCCCATGGACTGCAGCATGCCAGGCTTCCCTGTCCATCACCAAATCCTGGAGTTTACACAAACTCATGTCCATTGAGTCAGTGATGCCATCCAACCATCTCATCCTCTGTTGACCCCTCCTCCTCCTACCCTCAATCTTTCCCAGCATCAGGGTCATTTTCAATGGGTTGGTTTCTTCTCAGCAGGTGGGCAAAGTATGAGAGCTTCAGCTTCAGCACCTGTCCTTTCAAGGCATATTCAGGGTTGATTTCCTTTAGGATTGACTGGTTTGATCTCATTGCTGGCCAAGGGACTCTCAAAGAGTGTTCTCCAGCACCACAGTTAGAAAGAATCAATTCTTCAGCACTCAGCCTTCTTTATGGTGCTTCTTTATGGTCTCACATCCATACACGACTACTGGAATAACCATAGCTTTGACTACATGGACCTTTATCAGCAACATGATATCTTTGTTTTTTAACACACTGTCTAGGTTTGTCATAAATTTTCTTCCAGGGAGAAAGAATCTTTTAATTTAGTGGCTGCAGTCACTATCCATAGTAATTTCGGACCCCAAGAAAATGAAATCTCACACTGTTTCTACTTTTTCCCCATCTATTTTCCATGAAGTAATGGGACTGGATGCCATGATCTTCATTTTTGGAATGTTGATACATGTGTATATATATATTTATTTGGGGGGGTCTGGTTTAGCCATGCCTCAAATTAGTTCTCTAAAAAGGTGGTTACTTTCAACCAGGGAAACAATAGATGTTATAGAGAATCTATTTTACATGATGGATGAAGATTTTAAAAATTTGAATATTTGAAATTAATGTTATAATGGAAAATTTATTTATTGAGATTGGTATATTCATTCCAAAAAATCCTTCTCTCTGCTTTGCTTTCCATGCATACAATCTAAATTGTGATAACGCTGAATGAAACATTGTAAAAGCAAAAGAAATATTTCAACAATTAGAACATTTAAATAGAATTTGTGACTACATTTCCATGTTAAATCCTGATGCTTTTCTAAGTTAAAATTAATTAAACTCTCTGTGAGCTTTCAATTTAACAGATGAGATGGCACTAGTGGTAAAGAATCTGCCTGCCACTGCAGGAGACAAGAGATGCGGGTTCCATCCGTAGGTTGGGAAGATGCCCTCTATAAGGAATTGACAACTCACTCCAGTATTCTTGTCTGGAGAATTCCATTGGGCAGAGGAGCCTGGGGGCCTACTGTCCATGGGGTCATAAAAGGACAGAAATGACTTATGGACTAAACAACAACCATGCTGAAAGCTATAAAACTGAAGAAACAAAAAAGGAAAGTTTGTGTGTGGTTTTATATGTTATTATGTTTCACATAAGAAAACAATTCACCTCTTGGAGTTCATAAGACATCCCAATGCTGGAATGTTTATACATTTACTTAAACTATAACAATAAAAATGAATCTGTGTCTTATTTGTGTAATAAAACTTAAAAAGTTTATAATCCCACTTGGAAACCATGTTAGATATGAAATACTATCAAGAACATAAGAAGAGTACTTTACCTTCTTTTTTTAATTATACACCATTTGTAGCTCATCATGAACAAATATATCAGAGTCAAGTGTGTTTCATCAAGAAAAATAATAAAACAACAGAAAATTAATTAATTCACTTTATGGAAGTAAAAAAATGGATAGGTTTAATGTATGAAATTGATAAATTGGAAAAAATGATAGTCATTAAAATGTCCATGGCTAAGGATATAAAAATAGAGAAAAATGGCAAATGTATGCAATAATGAACAATCCATTTTTTTCCATTATTGAAAACAAAGGTGAATATGTGGATCTAAGAACATACATTTCTCATGACTAGAATCGCTACCTATGAATGAGAATTTGTTTTCTCTTCACTTCTGTATTTGTTACTTTGTGTTTAAATTGGCAGAACAGCAAAATGTTCTTTGATTTCCAATTTCCTGCCTTCTTCCCAGGTGGTGTTCAGAGGAGACCAAGATAGCCAGTCTCTAAGCCAGTATTTGACTACAGCCCATAGATGGCAGCCTAACTCCAGTTCATGCATCATTTGTTTTGACTGCATCACTCACTAGTCAAGAAAGACTCCAAAGCTGAGGACCTGGAACACAGAGAAGGAAGGTTGCCTCAGATCTTCATTCTCTCAGTACTTTAGCTTGGTCCTTGCTCCAGTCCATCACTAGGTAACAGATCCCTGAAGCAAGGCCATGAAGGACTTCCAGGAACACATGGAGAATCTGGTGTGATGAAGTAACCCCTGCCGCTTAAACTCTGTCCCCTCAGGCCTAACTTGAGTCACCTGCTTTCTTGGTTAAAGCTTCTAGGGTAGCCAACAAAGTGGAAGCGTCTATGTGACACTCAAATAGATTTCTCCATTGTTTCCTTAGTTGTACATGTACTTGGATGCAGTCTCGATAGAAGTCGTGAAGAACAGGTCAGGAGACATGATGTCTAATGACAGCAATAGTATCATTATCATTCAAAAAGATTTTGACTCCCAGGGTGAGAACTGTCTTCAGAGCAAGTTGACAAGCTAGATAAGAATATGAAACTCATTGCTATATTCTCATATGCTTCACCTTAAAGTGAGAATTGTTTCATTCAAGTTGATTAGGGCCTTATTGACCACAGGACTCCAAAAAATTTGCAATCATCACATTTGGAATACATGGCACTCGTTTGCAAACTGCATCCAACTTTCCATCATTCTCAGTGCATTAAAAATTAATGTATTTTTATTTTCTTAAATAAACAATTTATTTTCATTTAACTTTTAGACATTCCCCTTTGTTTACACTTGAACATCGCTTCACATGCATTTCTATTCCTATCAAATCTCTTGTGAACATTTACTGTGTTGATTAAAGCAACAGTCCTAGTAAGAACTAGAAGTGAATAGTTACATCAGTGGAAGTTGCTTTAAAAAGTTTATTATTATTTTGGCTGTGCCACATGGCTTATGAGACCTTAGTTCCCTGACTGGGGATTGAACCCAGGCCCACAGCAGTCAAAGTGCTGAGTCCTAACCACTGAATGGCCAAGGAAGTCTCAAATTACTTTAAATTTTGCAGTTTTGGTTGTTCAGTTTTTCATTCAAGGATTCAGAGAAACTCTAAATTGCTTTAACATTATATATTTGCTTTAAATAAATGACCATTGGAGAACTGAAGGGAGAATGACAAGGGTCAAAAAACATGTAAAAGTTACGTTAAAGGTAAAGCATAAATCCAATACATTTGAGACCTAACCTCATAAAGGTTAAAATAATAAATATTAATAGAGTCTGTGAAACTTAAAAGAATCTGTTGACTGATTAAAGCACAAACTTCACTATTACTTTGAAGAAGAAAAAAAACCTGAAAATCAAATAATACTAAATAATACCAAAACAAGGACAACACAGAGGCAGGCCAAAACAGCAAGAAAATACAATTCAAGAAATAATTAGAGGTGGCAATGTTAATGTCACCAAGATCTTTGTCATTAATATCAATATTGATATACTTGAGAATTACAAAAATAAAGACGTTAAATTTGAGAAAGAAGTTCAATATACATAAGAAACACATTGACTTATATTTAAATATAAAAACGCTTGAGCTAAATTTCAAATGGTATAAACACTGAGTAAAGAATGTAACGTTATGTAGCAACATGAACAGAAACACCGTAGCACTGAAGTTTCAACTCAATGCCGAGCTTGCGCTGAGTCGCTTCAGTTGTGTCTGACTCTTTGTGACCCCATGGAGCATAGGCTGCCAGGCTCTTCTGTCCATGGGATTCTCCAGGCAAGAATACTGGAGTGGGTTGCCATGCCCTCCTCCAGGGGATTTTCCTGACCAGGGATCAAATTGGTCTCTCCTCTTGTCTCCTGAATTGGCAGGCAAGTTCTCTACCATTAGCTCTACCTGGCAAGCCCAGTACAATGCTACTAGTCTATAAAAAACCATATAGAAAATTAATAAAGAGACGAAGAATTGAAAGTATGATTAGAAGAGGAAGTTCATGATTAAGACTCTTGAGCCCTTAACTTAGAATAGGAAATATAACTTGCTTCAAATATTTATAAACCATTCATGAAAATTATCATACCTTAGACTTCACAGAGAATATCCATAATTCTTCCAGGGCAAAAATATTTGTATAAGTTGTGTGCTCAGATCACAATGCCTGCAATTAATTTTAAAATTATTTTAGAGCATCATTTAGAGATTTAACATCATGCCGATAAATTATATCAGGTCAAAATTAAAACATAAAATAAGAAATTTAGTAAGTTATGTAAATTAAATCATTATTCCTCAAACTTCCAGAAGCAAAGTTGCACACTGAGATCAATTCATATCCTGGAAACATGAATTGAAAATAGACTGATGGAAGCAACCTAGATGTCCATCAGCAGATGAATGGTTAAGAAAGCTGTGGTGCATATACACAATGGAGTATTACTCAGCCATTAAAAAGAATATTTGAATCAGTTCTAATGAGGGGGATGAAACTGGAGCCTATTATACAGAGTGAAGTAAGCCAGAAAGAAAAACACCAATACAGTATACTAATGCATATATATGGAATTTAGAAAGACAGTAACAATAACCCTGTATACGAGACAGCAAAAGAGACACTGATGTATAGAACAGTCTTTTGGACTCTGTGGGACAGGGAGAGGGTGGGATGATTTGGGAGAATGGCATTGAAACATGTATAATATCATATATGAAACAAGTCGCCAGTCCAGGTTCGATGCACGATACTGGATGCTTGGGGCTGGTGCACTGGGATGACCCAGGGGGATGGTACGGGGAGGAAGCAGGGAGGAGGGTTCAGGATGGGGAACATGTGTATACCTGTGGCAGATTCATGTTGATATATGGCAAAACCAATACAATATTGTAAAGTTAAAAAAAAAAGAAAATAGATTGGCTTCATTATTAATTCAACATGAATATTTAAATACCATTAATAGAAATAGTATAAGAAAATATCTGTCAAATGTCCACCTGTGAATAACCATAATCTGACTATCTGTCATTCTCTAGAGTAAAACTAGGTGTTATAAAGAGAGTGGCTGGTTTAGCTCATAACTCAAATAGTCATCATCCATGTTCTTCCCCTTAGAACAATCACTGTGCATGCAGCAGAGGTGCTTGTCACATAGCATATTACAGAGACTACAAAGACTACAACAGAGAATATTTTAAAAATGTATACTCCAAAGTTCAGACTTCATAAAATTCATCATCTTGCTGTTTCACTAAGGATCTTCTTAAGTGAAACTGTCCTTTTTTAAAATTTCAAGTATATTGTGGGTAAAAATATGACAATTACTAGGACATTGAGGTGCCACTACTTTGATCGACACGAAGCCTCCAGCAATACTGCTCTAATATAGAAGGCATTGTTGCTCTATATTAGAGCAATATTGCATAGGAACCTGGAATGTTAGGTCCATGAATCAAGGCAAATTGGAAGTGGTCAAACAGGAGATGGCAAGAGTGAACATCAACATTTTAGGAATCAGCAAACTAAAATGGACTGGAATAGGTAAATTAGCTCAGATGACCATTATATCTACTATTGTGGGCAAGAATCCCTTAGAAGAAATGAAGTAGCCATCATCGTCAACAAGAGTCCAAAATGCAGTACTTGGATGCAATCTCAAAAATGACAGAATGATCTCTGTTTGTTTCCAAAACAAATCATTCAATATCATGGTAATTCAAGTCTATGCCTCAACCAGTAATGCTGAAGAAGCTGAAGTTGAACGGTTCTACGAAGACCTACAAGAACTTTTAGAACTAACACCCACAAAATATGTCCTTTTCATATAGGGGACTGGAATGCAAAAGTAGGCAGTCAAGAAACACCTAGAGTAACAGGCAAATTTGGCCTTGGAGTACATAACGAAGCAGGGTAAAGGCTAATACAGTTTTGCCAAGAGAATGCACTGGTCATAGCAAACACCTTCTTCCAACAACACAAGAAAAGACTCTACACATGGACATCGCCAGATGGCCAACACCAAGATCAGACTGGTTATATTCTTTGCAGCCAGAGATGGAGAAGATCTATACAGTCAGCAAAAACAAGACCGGGAGCAGACTGTGGCTCAGATCATGAATTCCTTATTGCCAAATTCAGACTTCAATTGAAGAAAGCAGGGAAAACCACTAGACCATTCAGGTATGACCTAAATCAAATCCTTTACGATTATATAGTGGAAGTGAGAAATAGATTTAAGGGACTTGATCTGATAGACAGAGTGCCTGAAGTACTATGGACAGAGATTTGTAACATTGTACAGGAGACAGGGAGTAAGACCAACTCCAAGAAAAAGAAATGCAAAAAAGCAAAATGGCTGTCTTAGGTGGCCTTACAAATAGCTGTGAAAAGAAAAGAAGCCAAAAGCAAAGGAGAAAAGGAAAGATACACCCATCTGAATGCAGAGTTCCAAAGGATAGCAAGGCGAGATAGAAAAGCCTTCCTCAGTGAGCAGTGCAAAGAAATAGAGGAAAACAATAGAATGGGAAAAGCTAGAGATCTCTTCAAGAAAATTAGAGATACCAAGGGAACATTTCATGCAAAGATGGGCTCAAAAATGGACAGAAATTGTATGATCCTAACAGAAGTAGAAGAGGTGTCAAGAATACACCGAAAAGAAAGAAAGAATGTGAAGTCGCTCAGTCGTGTCCAACTCCTTGCAACCCTGTGGACTGTAGTCTACCAGGCTCCTCCATCCATGGGATTCTCCAGGCGAGAATACTGGAGTGGGTTGCCATTTCCTATTCCAGGGAATCTTCCTGATCCAGGGATTGAACCTGGGTCTCCTACCTTGCAGGTAGATGCTTTAATCTCTGAGCCACCAGGGAAGCAGAACTATACAAAAAAGATCTTCACGACCCAGATAATCATGATGGTGTGATCACTCACCTAGAGCCAGACATGCTGGAATGTGATGAAGTCAAGTGGGCCTTAGAAAGCATCACTATGAACAAAGCTGGTGGAGATGATGGCATTCCAGTTGAGCTATTTCAAATCCTGAAAGATGATGCTTTGAAAGAGCTGCACTCAATATGCCAGCAAATTTGGAAAACTCAGCAGTGGCCACAGGACTGGATAAGGTCAGTTTTCATTCCAATCCCAAAGAAAGGCAATGCCAAAGAATGCTCAAACTACTGCACAATTGCACTCATCTCACACGCCAGTAAAGTAATGCTTAAAATTCTCCAAGCCAGGCTTTAGCAATCAGTACATAAAGTCTGAACTTCCAGATGTTCAAGCTGGTTTTAGATAAGGCAGAGGAACCAGTGATCAAATTGCCAACATCCGCTGGATCATCGAAAAAGCAAGAGAGTTCCAGAAAAACATCTACTTCTGCTTTATTGACTATGCCAAGGCCTTTGACTGTGTGGATCACAATAAACAGTGGATAATTCTGAAAGAGATGGGAATACTAGACCACTTGACCTGCCTCTTGAGAAACCTGTATATGCAGGTCAGGAAACAACAGTTAGAACTGTACATGGAACAACAGACTGGCTCCAAATAGGAAAAGGAGTATGTCAAGACCGTATATTGTCACCCTGCTTATTTAACTTATATGCAGAGTACATCATGAGAAACGCTAGGCTGGAGGAAGCACAAGGTGGAATCAAGATTGCATATCAATAAACCTCAGATATGCAGATGACATGACACCACCCTTATGGCAGAAAGTGAAGAGCTAAACAGCCTCTTGATGAAAGTGAAAGAGGAGAGTGAAAATGTTGGCTTAAGCTCAACATTCAGAAATCTAAGATCATGGCATCCGGTCCCATTACTTCATGGCAAATAAATGGGGAAACAGTGGAAACAGTGGCTGACTTTATTTTTGGGGGCCCAAAAATCACTGCAGATGGTGACTGCAGCCATAAAATTAAAAGACGCTTACTCCTTGGAAGGAAAATTATAAGCAACCCAGATAGCATATTAATACTGAGACATTACACTACCAAAAAAGGTCTGTCTAGTCAAACCTATGGTTTTTCCAGTAGTCATGTAAGGATATTAGAGTTGGACTATAAAGAAAACTGCTGCTGCTGCTAAGTCACTTCAGTCGTGTCTGACTCTGTGCGACCCCATAGACAGAAGCCCACCAGGCTCCCCCATCCCTGGGATTCTCCAGGCAAGGACACTGGAGTGGGTTGCCATTTCCTTCTCCAATGCATGAAAGTGAAAAAAGTGAAGTTGCTCAGTCGTGTCCGACTCGTAGCGACCTCATGGACTGCAGCCTACTAGGCTCCTCTGCCCATGGGATTTTCCAGGCAGGAGCACTAGAGTGGGTTGCCAAAGAAAACTGAGCACTGAAGAATTGATGATTTTGAACTGTGGTGTTGGAGAAGACTCTCAAGAGTCCCTTGGCTTGTAAGGAGATCAAACCGGTCCATCCTAAAGGAGATCAGGCCTGGGTGTTCATTGGAAGGACTGATGTTGAAGCTGAAACTCCAATACTTTGGCCACATGATGCGAAGAGCTGACTCATTTGAAAAGACCCTGATTCTGGGAAAGATTGAGGGCAGGAGGAGAAGGGGATGACAGAGGATGAGATGGTTGGATGGCATCACTGACTCAATGGACATGAGTTTGGGTAAACTCTGGGAGTTGCTGATGGACAGGAAGGCTTGGCATGCTGCAGTCCATGGGGTCCCAAAGAGTCGGACACGACTGAGCGACTGAACTGAACTGAAGCCTCCTGAATAAAGAGGGAATGGGGTTACCCACTCTGGGTCATAGAATGAACAAGGGACAGTTTCAGGAGGGATTGAATGTGATTCTTGAGACACAGATTAGAGGAGGGAGGGAGATGAGTGGAGAAAAGCCCAGGTCATGGACACAGTTGCCTGCTTGGGGCCTAATAAAAACTGGAGCACTTTCAAGAATTAGTGGAGAACTACATACATCATGGGAGGTCAATCTGCATATGTGGAATCCAGGATCCTGGAGTAGGATGTTGAAAGGAGAGTAAGTTTCTACATTTGGCCACTCTTGTGAAAAGAGCCTTCCTGAACTGTTCAAAACGAGGCAAAAATAGCAAGGCAGGCTGGGGATTGCAGAGACAGCTAAGAGATGTGAGAACCAGTAGCTGCCATGATAAATGTGACTCAAAAGAAGTAAAGAGGGCTTCTTAAGCTTATTTATATTTATAAAACACACATGTCATTGCTAAACTTTTAAATAACTCATACAAAGGAATGCCTACCCTTGACCTCTAGGAGGATGCACCTTAATCCTGTACTGTTAACAATTTAATGGGTATCCTTCTAGACATTTTCATATGTAGTTAATAAATTTATACATATGGACATATTAAAATATATCACAAAAATATCATCTTTTATAGACTTCAGTTTCTAATTTCTTTTTTCCCGCTAATAGATCTTTGAGATTTTTCTTCATTAGTACTTAAAATTAGATTGCCTAGTTATAAATTCCTACATTGTGTCTTAACTGCAATAACTAACTACAATAACTGTCTTACTAAGATAATCATAAAAGCTCCTCTTGAAAGTGTGGTAAGATTAATTGCCTTAATTTATAGCACATGCTCAGAATGGTACCAGACACTTCTCAAGTGCTCCTTACGTATTAACTCTTTGGGTTTGAATCTGGTTAGAAGATTATTTCCTGATGTTCTGGGTCTGTGCTCAGGAAGATGAGGCAGTTCCCAGAGAGCTGGTCAGAGACAGATTCCTGCAGCTCACCCACCACTCAGTGAGAGGGGAAATAGCCATTCACTGGGATGACGAGGCCAAGCCTGTTGCAACAATACCCAGAGTTCTAGACGGAAACATTTGTATGTGGCACACAGGCCAGCTGTCTACAAGGACTCACCCCCACCCTCACTGGATTCTTTGTTTTCCCTGGACTTTAGGAGCTCAGAGTTTCAGCCAAGAAGACACAGGCGTCTGGCAGGCAGTCAGGACGATCCTCTGCTCTGTGCACTCAACTCAGCCAGGAGGCCAGGCCAGAGGGGATTCCCAGGCTGGATCCTGAAATCCCATTTGGCAGCTTGCATTTAGTTTCCTTTTCACTTGTTGCATCAACTTCGTTGCTATTTTTGCTTTCTGGGGTTCATTATGCAATCTCTGATGATGTAACAAAACTCAAGTCACTTGTCGGTTTTGAGTATGCAGATGGCTTTGCTTTAGGCTGTTTCACTTTAAGGAAGATTCAGAAACTGCCTCAGAGACAGGAAACTAACCCAGAACCCACACAGTGGGATTTGCTCACGTGTCAGCAGAGGGGGGCCTCTGAGGCTTGTTCAGCAGCTGCCGCCAATGTGTTGTCCTTTTAACCGTTTTCTCAACCTTGGGTTAGCCTGACTCACTGCACCCCTGATAGTGATTCTGAGGATTAAAGTCCAGCTCAGAGAACGGCCTGGGATCTGAAGTAAACGCAGGCTTGATGCAGACGGGCACGTTCTGAAAGGGCAGGTCTGAGTGTCCAGCAGCAGCGGGTCCTGGCAGCGAACAGTGAAAACAAGGCCTGGGCTGCTCCTGCCTGTTCCTGGGCCATCGACCTTCTGATGGGCGCATTCTGAGAGTGACAGCGGAGCACAGTGTGGGATCCTCTGGTTGGGTATGTTCTGAAGGAGTTAGGAGAGCTAGGCAGAGAGGCCTTCAGCGGAGTACCTAGTTCCAGCTGCATCCTGAAGTGAGCTAGAAAAAAAGTGCACAATGAGCCTATCCAAGGCCTGTGACAAGATGTGCAGGGTGTGAGAAAGGAGAATAGAGAAGACTGCAACCAGGGGCACTTAGATCTCTCTGCATATTGTCCCTCTCCACAGCAGGTGGGAGGCCTGAGGAGGGGGTCTGGGCCCATGAGGTGTTGGCTGTGAGCACAGGGCAACCCCAGCCTGGGCAGAGTCAGCCTCAGGTGCTGAGAGAGGGCGAGAACGAGGCCGCAGCTGGAAGGTGGGAAGACATGCTCTTCCCTCAAGCTGGAGACAGACATTGTGTCCTGAAGTTTCACAGGAACGCCCTAGGTTGCTGAGCAAAATGTCTCCTGTGTAGTCAGGCCTATTTTTAAGTTTTGTATACACTTATATAAATCTATGTTTTCTTTTGAGTTGAGTTTCTTTTACTCACTACTATGTTTGTGTGTTTATTGTGCTTCTTACATCTTTTTATTAACAAACCTATTATAAGCATAGGTAGCAACTTATTTATTTATGCCATTTTAAAGGATATTTAGGTCATTTTGTGTTTGGTACTATTATCAATAGTGCTGGTATAAATATTCTTTACTTATATCCTGATGTACATTCACTTGATTTTTTTTCCAGGGTGATTGCTGGACTTACTAGGTCATAGGCTATGCATATTTCAGCTTTGCTACAAAATAGTTTTTAAAGTACAATTTCATACACCAAATAGCAGTTGCTCTATACGATCATCACACTTCACATCTTCAGTCCTTTAAAATTTTTATTTGCAGACAATATATTTGTTTATTTAAAAATTTGAAAATCCAACCAAATACTTTTAGATATAGCATTTGTAAAGTTAGCCAGATTAAAAACCAAAATTATTTTGATATGTGTTTGTGTATGAAAATGCAAGGAAAACCTAGTCCATTAAATGGTAGAAAAATTTAATGAAAAAAGTGTTTTATTCATTCTTGCAACAACAATAAATAACAAATATGTTGGAAAAAACCTCAGAATGTAAAAAATATATAATCAAGCCAGTAGCAAAAGTTTATTGAGAGACATTTAAAAAATAGTCCAATAAATTGGCAGCGTTTGCTTCTTTTGTTTATGAAGTGGTTAAGAAACATTTGCTAAATATTTTCTCACTAAATGACAGTGTGAGTCTCAGAAGGAGGTGGCCTAGGCAGTCTCCTATTGTAGACTCTGTATTCCCTTCTCACGGATGCTGACCACCTCATCACATGCTTACACGTCTTTTGCTCACTCAGAAGAAGAATTAGTTGGACAAGTTGCTTAATCCTTACTGATGATCAAGATGAAAAAAAAAAGGACAATCTCAATGTAACATAGAAAGCTTCTATTTTTCATTAGTTTCTGGCCATCTAATTTGAATCAAATTTCAATTATAGCCTTGTACTTAGAGGACAAAAGTGAAGGTAATTTGCCTGTCAATGCTACATTCAAAAGGATTAAAGTCTGGGACTTCCCTGGTGTGCCAGTGGTTAAGAATCCACCTGCCAATGCAGGGGACATGGGTTCCATCCCCGGCCAGGGAGGATTACATGTGCTGTGAGGCAACTAAGCCTGTGCACCCCAACTACTGAGCCCATGCCCTAGAGTCTGTGCTCTGCAGCCAGAGAAAGCTCCACAGTGAGAAGCCTGAGCACCTCAACTAGAGATCAGTCCACGCTTGCTCCAACTAGAGAAAGCCCACCTGCTGCAACAAAGAGCCAGTCCAGTCATAAATTAATTAATTAAAAATTACCTAGTCTACACTTTATTAAGAACTCCTTAATGCCTCCCCCTCTCACACACACTCTGGTTGCAGCAACTTTTTATTTATTTTCTTATTTTTGGTTCTGAGATTTGTGGGATCTTAGTTGTCTGACCAGGGGTGGAGCTCAGGCCTCCTGCCCTGAAAGCATAGAGTCCCAACCATTAGATCTCCAGGGAATTCCCAGATCTCCTTAGTTTTTAACCTAATGTTCTTTTTCTGTTCTGGGATGTCATTTAAGATGCCCCATTACCTTTAACTGCCGTATCTTCTTAGGCACCTCCAGCTATGACAGTTTCTCAGTAGTAGACTTTTTATGTTATTGTCAATGGTATCATTTTTAAATGTAATTTTCCAACTTTTTATTGATCATATAAAAAGAAGTGGTTGATTTTTAATATTGATCTTATTCTCCTATTACTCCCTCCATCTTGAGCTGTGTTGGTCACCATGGAGTCAACAACGCCATGTGGCCAACTGACCGCTTGACTAGTCCATCTGAGCTGTACTGTGACTGAAAGTATGTACTGAATTTTGAAGGCACTATGAAAAAGAAGAATGTAACCATCTCATTAATAGTTTTGTATTGGTTTATGTTGAAATGATAGCATTTAAATATATTGCGTTAAATAAAATATACTGTTAAAATTAACTTGTTTCTTTTTATTCTTTTGATGTGGCTACTAGAAAAATTTAAATTACACAGGTTTGGCTTGTATTATATTTATTCTGGTCATTGCTGATTTTGAATGAAATTAATAAACCCAAAAATGCCACATTTATTAACCCAGATTAGTTAATAATGAAAGAATACATTCACCAGTTGGAAAGTTGGAAACCTTGCAAGAAAAAAAGAAAAAAAAAATCACCCTTTACTTTCACTAATCAAACATAATCACTATTAAAATACTGGTATATTTCCTTTAATTAGTTTTTTTCTCTACATGCTTTTACATAGTTGCATTGTACATATAATTTTACGCCCTGATTTTGAATATAACTAAGTGCTTTTTATTTTGTAATCACACAACATGTGTTCATTATAGGAAAAAGTTTAAAAGTGAGAAAAGAAAGCTAAACATTTAGTAACATTTATTTTATTCTTTCCTGCAGATAAAGTGCACTAAGTGATAAAAATGCCTGAGAATCCTATCTCCCAGATATTCTCTTTTTATGGGAAAAAAAATCCATGTACAAACAGTTCTAAAGGCAGAAAGTGAAAGAATTTTCCTCCTGTTGCATTCTTATTTAGGATATCTACTACCAATAGATAAGTGAAACTGCCCAGTGATAAAAAATTGCAGGCATATATCAGCATATATATGTGTATCTTTATTAATTTATAAAGTTAATAATAATATCATGTCCATTATTAAGTTCAGTTCAGTCGCTCAGTCGTGTCTGACTCTTTGCGACCCCATGGACCGCAGCACCCCTGGCTTCCCTGTCCATCACAAACTTCCGGAGCTTGCTCAAACTCATGTCCATCGAGTCGGTGATGCCATCCAACCATCTCATCCTCTGTCACCCCCTTCTCCTCCGGCCTTCAATATTTCCCAGCATCAGGGTCTTTTCCAAGGAGTCAGTTCTTTGCATCACGTGACGAAAGTATTGGAGTTTCAGCTTCAGTATCAGTCCTTCCAGTGAATATTCAGGACTGATTTCCTTTAGGATGGACTGGTTGGATCTTCTTGCAGTCCAAAGAACTCTCAAGAGTCTTCACCAACACCACAGTTCAAGAGCATCAATTCTCCAGCGCTCAGCTTTCTTTATAGTCCAACTCTCACATGCATGCGTGAGTACTGGAAAAACCATAGCTTTGATGAGATGGACCTTTGTTGGCAAAGTAATGTCTCTGCTTTTTAATATGCTGTCTAGATTGGTCATAACTTTTCTTCCAAGGACCGAGTGTCTTTTAATTTTCTGGCTGCAGTCACCATCTGCAGTGATTTTGGAGCCCCCCCAAATAAAGCCTCTCAGTCTTTCCATTGTTTCCTCATCTATTTGCCATGAATTGATGGGACTGGATGCCTTGATCTTTGTTTTTTGAAAGTTGAGTTTTAAGCCAGCTTTTTCACTTTCTTTCACTTTCATCAAGAAGCTCTTTAGTTCTTCACTTTCTGCCATAAGTGTGGTGTCACCTGCATATCTGAGGTTATTGATATTTCTCTCCGGAATCTTGATTCCAGCTTGTGCTTCATCCTGCCTAGCATTTCGTGTGATATTGCTCTTTTTATTAAATATTCTTGAATGTATGTCTATACCTGACCTTCCTTTTAATGGCTATAAAGTATTCCATTTTGGTGTGTATGATAATATTACTTTGTCAATTCCCTACTGATGGATATTTAATTTGTCTTTTTCACTATGAATTGTATAATATAGACATCCTCAGTTTCCTAAAAGTAATCCCCCTTGATCAATATATGATATTTTTATATGCTGTTGATTTGCTTTATTTTTCCATATTAAAACTTTTCTCAATTAACAGATTTTTCAAAACTTATCTTGTGACTATGTCTTATTTAACAAAATTTAGTTTTTTCCTTTATTTCTAATGATTTCCTGTCTATATATTACTTCATTTCTGCATTTGTCTAATATTGTTTATGTTGTTTATGTAATTTAAAAATATTTAAATACTTCTCTGGTAACGCTAATTTGGGAGAAGGCAATGGCACCCCACCCCAGTACTCTTGCCTGGAAAATCCCACGGACGGAGGAGCCTGGTGCACTGCAGTCCCTGGGGTCGATAGAAGTCGGACACGACTGAGCGACTTCACTTTCACTTTTCACTTTCATGCATTGGAGAAGGAAATGGCAACCCACTTTAGTGTTCTTGCCTGGAGAACCTCAGGGACGGGGGAGCCTGGTGGGCTGCCGTCTGTGGGGTTGCACAGAGTCGGACACGACTGAAGCGACTTAGCAGCAGCAGCAATAACACTAATTCAATCTGTTTCATTTGCATGTATTCCTGGTATATTTTCATCTGTAGAGCTGTTAGTCCGGCACCTTATTCTCTTTTTTCTAACAATAATCTGTATGAAATTTAATCTTAATACCACTATTCTGTTGCTTGATTTTACAAGAGTTTATGCTTCCTCAGTTTCTACAATAGAAGTAGTTCAGGGTGACTTTTCTAGTTTGACAGAGCTCCCCCTTCTGCTGCTTCTGTAAAATGTTAAAAAATATGGCTGCTTGCTTTCTGAGATTCCCACCTCTCACCCTGGTCTGGTCTTCTCTTTTCTTGTTTCTCCTGTTTATATACTGCTAAAATTTGATCCCATTGTTAGCACTTACTCCTCAGTGTAGATCCATTTCCAAAGCAGAGCTGTGCCTGGTTGATTTGAACCTTGCTGGTCTCCTAGACTATTTCACTGCCTTTCAGAGCTTACCGAGGTATCATCACAACTCAAAAGCTATAACATTGAGCCAAATCCCTTCTGGTTTCAGCTGCTGTTTTCAGATTGGCCCGGATGGCTTTCCAGTAAATACCTCTTAGCTACTTTGGGGTTCTTAGGTCCATTGCTTTCCTCTGCTTTCTCCCACGTGGATGCTCCTCTCAGGCTGGTCCTGTGGCAACTGGTGATTAGTCCTCATCTGCTTGCATTTTTGTGGCTCATATCCATGAGTTCCATGCTCAGTAGGATTTTTGTTTCTATCTGGTGGCAATGTCTGTTTCTTTGTGAGAACTCATAGAAATTTAAAATTATACCGCTGCCACTGTCATCTTCCCAGAATCATTTTTTGGATTGGTTGCTTTATCTTTTCCATTCTTAGTACTCTTCACTCATTTGAGGGAATGACACAGGCATCTTTCCCACTCACCCAGTTTAGAAGGAAGGATGAATTTCTTCCTCTCTACTCCACATTGCATCAGCACAGCTCAAGCACAAGTAGTTTCTTAGGAATACCTTGGACATCACCAATAGATAGTCCTCTCTGGGAGATCTGGGAGATATAGCTTGTTCAGTAAATTGTAAATATCAGAAGACAGGAGATCTATTGATGATGAGAAACCTGGAGGTCAGGATTATACATTTACCCAGATACTTCTAGCCTCTACTTCAGTTTGGTACAATAGAAGTAATGTTCCTGTACACTAAGTAGACATTAAAATTATAATAACCAATAGTACTGAGGTAACTGTAAAATGATGGAGAATTTCTTCAGCTTCTGGTCCTGTCAGGAAATGAGAGATTTCACAGAAATGAATTAATTCTTCTCTACCACTAGCACCTAGGCCTACAATTAGGTAAATCTCCTAACTACTCTGCCTGCACTCATTCTGTTCTTTGTCCTTTACTTATTGCTTCCTGTAGAGAGATTATTTTTTTTTCCCCTCAAATCTAATTAAGTTACTTAGCTCCACCAAAACCCTTCCATAGCTTCTACTGTTCTGAGGATAAAGAAAAACTTCTTCCATGGTCTTACACCCTGTGTGCTGTCTGGCTCTTGCCTGCCTTCTGGCCTCATCTCAGATCATTCACTGACCACTTTCTGACTTAAAAGTCACAGTGGCCTTCAGTCCAGTCCTTTACCCTGACATGTGTCTCCCACCACAAGGCCGTAGCACATGCAGTCCCATCTGACCTTCCTTCTGATTTTAGCTCCAGTGTCCTTGCCTCAGGACAGTCTTCTTTGATTTCTTCTACTACATTATGTCCTTATATCACAGGTGCCCACAGTACTACGTACGTCTCCTTTGTAACACTGGTTACCATTGCATTTCTATGCTCTGCTCATTGCTCAGTCATGTCCAACTCTTTGCAACCCCATGAACTGTAGCGCACCAGTCTCCTCTGTCCACAGAATTTTCCAGGCAAGAATACTGGAGTGGGTTGTTCCTTCTGCAGGGGATCTTCCTGACCCAGGGATCGAACCCGCATCTCCTGTGTCTCCCTTACTGGACTCTTTACCTCTGAGCCACTGGGGAAGCCCACTGCATTTTTACTTTTGTGTATGTCTTTGATTAATGTTCTTCTCTCCTGCTTAAGTATATAACCCGGGAGAGTGAGGGTCACAGTCTGCATCGTCTCATGCTACAGTTGCATATTGTGTAAATTTAGTAAATTCAGGTTGAAAGATAAGGCAAGTATTGCTAAAGACTGAAAATTATTAATTAAGTATTAAATAGCATACTTAGAAGAACTTATTTTTATATTTAAATCTTTAAAAATGTACTGTACATCTCCCCATCTATATAAGCCAGACATGAAAATCATAATTTGATTTTTTTTTACTGATTCCTTTCTTATCAGCATCAGTACCTACACATAAACACAAAAATAGTCTCGGAAATATCAAACTAGAACCCCTTGTCTCAATCCCCTGATTGTTTAGTATTTTTTTCTTCCATTTTCCTTCTAGATCTCCTCTTAAAGGTGGTATGTATTTGCATGAGAATGGAAAATCAGACTAGATTGTTACAAGTATGTACAAAATAAAAATTCATTGACCCTCAATAATGGTCACAAAGGCCAACTACAAGAGGAACCATGGACTTTTATGCATGGCGGGTGTAACATTTATTTAGTCTGCTTAGAAATATTACTTAGTCTTTAGTTTTCAGCTATTTTCTGGATAGTTGAGATAAAGCAATATTTTCCTGGGCTCTGAAATCACTGCAGATGGTGACTGCAGCCACAAAATTAAAAGACACTTGCTACTTGGAAGAAAACCTATGACAAACTTAAACAGCATATTAAAAAGCAGAGACATCACTTTGACAACAAAGGTCTGTCTAGTCACGTATGGATGTGAGAATTGGACTGTAAAAACGGCTGAGCACCGAAGAATTTATGCTTTCCAACTGTAGTGCTGGAGAAGACTCTTGAGAGTCCCTTGGACTGCAAGAAGATCAAACCAGTCCATCCTAAAGGAAATCAGTCCTGAATATTCATTGGAAGAACTGATACTGAAGCTGAAGCTCCAATGCTTTGACCAAATGATGCAAAGAGCTGACTCATTAGAAAACATCCTGATGCTGGGAAAGATTGAGGGCAAGAGCGAAAGGGGGTGACAGAAGATGAGATGGTTGGAAGGCATCACTGACTCAATGGACATGAGTTTGAACAAACTCTGGGAGGTACTGAAGGACAGGGAAGCCTGGAGTGCTGCAGTCCATGGGGCCGCAAAAAGTCGAACCCGACTTAGTGACTGCAAAACAACAACAAGGTGGATAAAGTTATGTAATGTCTTGCTGCTTGTAGCTAAGGCCTCCAAAAAATTCAGATCATCTTAGTTTAATATCATCCTATTTTGTTTTTTATATGCATTGTTTTTTCTTTTTATTTACATATATTTATTTTTAATTGAATGATAATTGCTTTACAATATTGTGTTGGTTTCTGCCATATATTGACATGAATCAGCCATAGGTATACATATAATGCCCTTTCTCTGGAACCTCCCTCCCCACTCCCACCCCATCCCACCCCTATAGGAACATCACTCTATTTTAGATAGAAAAAAGTAGATGTCTTTTTTTTAAATCATAAACTGCATGTATTTAATTTAAATCATACATATATCATGTATTTATTGTTCATCAACTTAGTTTAACATTATTCTCTTATAGATAGAAAAAATAGGTGTCTCTTTTAAAATCATAAACTGCAAGTATTATTGTTTGGTAATAGCAGAATTGAGAATTAAACCTAATTTTTATGAAAAAGAAAACTCTCTTACAAACAAGGCCCTCTCTCCCCAAATCTCATAATATGAAAAGAGAAAAAGAAAAAGAAAAATCTTTTCCAAATAAAAGAATCCTATAATAATCTAGTTCAAAAGATTTGGCTTATATTTTTCTTTAACATTTAGCAATTCATTGAAACTTTAAAAAATATTAGAAATTCTCAGTTTCTATATCTTTTTTCCATGTGGTATATATAACTTAAAATAGCAGGGAGCTTAAAGAAAAAGAGTTTAGAGGCAATTAATAATTTAAATGACACAGGAAAACTGAAAGGGAGAACTGAAAGTGGGAAATTCCTCTCAAATAGAAAGAATGGAGGGCCATCCTGTATAAGTAGCCCACACTCAAGGAGGAAGGACATTCACTCTGCAAACCCTCGAAGACTCAGCTTCAGCATCTACTAGCAGAACAGGTAGCCCTGTGCCTGTTTTCATCATGACCTACCGGTGCCTCCTCCTGATGGTTCTCCTGCTGTGTTTCTCCACCACAGCTCTTTCCAGGAGCTACAGCTTGCTTCGATTCCAACAAAGGCGGAACCTTGCGGTGTGTCAGAAACTCCTGGGGCAGTTACCTTCAACTCCTCAACATTGCCTCGAGTTCAGGATGGACTTCCAGATGCCTGAGGAGATGAAGCAAGCACAGCAGTTCCGGAAGGAAGATGCCATATTGGTCATGTATGAGATGCTCCAGCAGATCTTCAGCATTCTCACCAGAGACTTCTCCAGCACTGGCTGGTCTGAGACCATCATTGAGGACCTCCTTGAGGAACTCTATGGGCAGATGAATCGTCTGGAGCCAATCCAGAAGGAAATAATGCAGAAGCAAAACTCCACTATGGGAGACAAGACCGTTCTTCACCTGAGGAAATATTACTTCAACCTCGTGCAGTACCTGAAGTCCAAGGAGTACAACAGGTGTGCCTGGACAGTCGTGAGAGTGCAAATACTCAAGAATTTTTCTTTCCTGATGAGACTAACAGGTTACCTCCGTGACTGAACATCTCCCACCTGTAGCTCTGGGTATGGACAATGTGACTTTGAGGTGAGACTCTTCAGCCAGCAGAGGCTCTTAAAGTAACTGACAATGCAATGCACTGGATTTCAATGGACAGTTAAAGACTAAGCTGTTTTTAAATTGATTTATGCTTTATTTATTTATTTAAACTTTTTTATGGGAAATAAATTATTTATGAAACAAAAGTCAACGTGGCAGTTTTAATGTCAACTTGATTTATGTGACAACACATTACTAAAATTGCAGAGCACGTAGGAGACATTCTTTATAGAATGAGCCTGCCGAGTTGTAGAGTTTCTGGCCCCTGCCCTCAATGAATTTAAAATGAAAGGAAGTTATGTGGAATATACAAGGTAAAAGATGGTAAGGGAAGTGATTTTAGGAGGAGAATTGTGGCCTGAGCCTCTACAGAATTAAAATGTAGATACAAGCAGATGACTGTGGCCTTAGAAGCAGGGGCGCCTACTTTCTGCACTCTGCCCCAGGTTCTTTGGCCCTCAATGTAGAATTTGCCTGGCTGTCAGGGTAACTGGAGGAATATTTCAACTCTTGTGTTTGCCCTTAATTCATCCCTATTCTCTGTGGGATGTCCTGCTTTCCTTTCCACATCCCCCATCCATAGGATTTTAAAATGTTTATGTCCCTCCCCACCCCCCAGCCACGCCCAAGGGTGAGAAGTTCCCTGGCACTTCCGTGAAACTGTTAAGTAGCAGTCTCTTTATTGCACTCTTCATGAAACAGCCAAACTGTATGGTTGTCTTAGGAGAGCTGGGGTCTCTGTCTGCTTCCGGGGCATAGAGGCCAGGAGGAAAAAAAGACTCTGCTTGATACCCCCGCCATCTAACTAGTTTTTTTTCCCTCATTTTTTCCCCCCAGGAAAGCGAGTCTGCTCCTCGTTCTCCCTTCCTTGTTCATACAGGACTATCCTATCTGCTTTTCCTGCTGCTCTGCATCTCTGAAACCACATACTCTCTAAAGCCAAATCCAAGACAGGTGTAACAGATGTAGTGGTTTCAGGCCAAAGGAAAAACCAGAAAGCAGGGAAGAAAGGGAAGTTCAGGAGGGTAGAGGGGGCACTCACTTATCCTAGGGCTTACCCTGGGAAAATACAGTTTCCCTAGGAGCTCCTGGGGCGCCTGGCCAGCATGGCTGGGACACTGTCTTTGTACTGAACCCTTTGAGAACCTGAATTGGTGACTGTTCCTGTCATTAGCTGCCTCCATCCATGCATTGTGCTGAGCATTTTCTCCTGGAGTAAATGCCTAGGAGTCTGCCTTGCCTTTAAGGGATTCAGCTTTGAAAAGGGTTCAGGATGGGGAACACATGTATACCTGTGGCGGATTCATTTTGATATTTGGCAAAACTAATACAATTATGTAAAGTTTACAAATAAAATTTAAAAAAATAAAATAAAATAGCCAACTATAAAAAAAAAAAAAGAAAAGAAATGTTAGGCAAGTTACTGTGCAGACAATGAACTCGGAGCTCCCCCTTCTGACGTAAATTGGGTAAGACACCAGCTGTGGGACCAAGAAGCGCGTCTGTTGTTGGGGTCCATAAACTTTCCCTCCCCCTCCAGCTCCTCACAGTCTGCGACTCCACAGCTCAGCTCTGCCAAAAGCCCTTCTGCACCCATGTTTCCTTTCTCCTAGGAGTTAAAAACAAGTCCGGACCTCGAAATGCCGCGTGATAGGGCTGTCTAGAGCAGTCAAGAGAATGCCAAAGTTCTCCTGGGCCGAACGGCTAAATCGACTGAGACAGCCAGAGGCTTGGGCAGCCTTGGAAAGGTCTGCTCTGGGTGTGTGCAGGGGACCAGCCGATAGAGGAGAGGCTTCTTCTGCAGAATTAACTGTGCCACAGCTGAGCATGCTGGTCCATCCAGAATATCGAGAGTATGTCCATGAGACTTCCCTGGTGCTCCATTGGTTAACAGCCTACCTTCCAACCTACTGTATAGCACAGTGAAGTCTGCTCAATGTTATGTGGTGGTCTGGATGGGAGGGGAGTTTGGGGGAAATGGATGCATATATATGTATGGCTGAGCCCCTTTGCTGTATACAGAAATTATCACAACATTCTTAATTGGCTATACCCCAATACAAAATAAAAAGTAAAAAAAAAAAAAGAATCTGCCTTCCAGTGCAGGGGACACTTTCTATCTTGAGTTGGGAAACTAAGATCCAGCATGTTGTGGGACAGCTAAGCCTGTGTGCTGCAAGTACTGAGCCCATGAGCTCTACAGCCTGTGCGCAGCAAGGAGAGAAGTCCTCTCCCCACAATGAAGAGACCGTGTGGAGCAACAAAGACCCAGTGCAGCCAAAAGAAGTTTTTTTTAACAGTATCTTTATCATCGTAGAGGATAAATGATAAATTAATATTAATTCTAATAAGAATGAGTGAGGCTAACCCCAAACTGCATTTGTATTTGCCTATGCTAAACAGCTATGCCACATATAAGGCAGCATGTCTTCATAGACCGCTACCTATTAGGAGGGAAGTAATTATTTTAGCTGGTACCAGAAAACCTCACTAGGAAAGTGCTGGTTCTTGGGAAAAAATACGAAATAGGCCTCTTGCGAAACAAAGTGGTGCCTATGGCAACACAAAAGATATTGCAACACATTGCATGTTTTGGGGCATCTGTTTTTGAGGAGGAAAGAATCTGTTTTTGAGGAGGAAAGAGAGAGAAACACTTAGAGCTGTGATGCGCACTGGAATAAGCCAGCAGTGAAAAATTTCTAGCGAGGGCAAATAAAGTTGCTTCACGGGCAACCTGAAATCATGTGCGTTGATGTGATGAAATCATCTCCTCCATCTTGTTCAGAACCTCAGTGGAGAAGTCTGCCCACACGAAGGCCTCACATGTTCAGGGGTGAAATCTTATGGCAAGCAAGCAGAGGGTGTCTAGACGTCTGTACATGAACCAAATCAGTGGGGACAGAAGGCCGAGCTGCTTCCCACTCCCACTCCTCTACCTCCCAAGGAAATCATGCAGAAGACATGGATTAAGGGGTCAAGCAGTTAGGAGGCCCTGGCAAACATCTCAGTTAACGTAAGTACTTAAATATTGCCTAACCAAATGGACACGTAGATACGGGCGTAATATCAGTGTACATTTGTATGGTAGTTTTTGCACTTAACAAAGCTGGTGTTTAGGAATTTTGGGTGCCACTCCAGCGTCCTTGCCTGGAGAATCCCAGGGATGGGGGAGCCTGGTGGGCTGCCGTCTGTGGGGTCGCACAGAGTCGGACACGACTGAAGCGACTTAGCAGCAGGAGCAGCAGGCACTTTTAGGTCCCAGATGTATCTGATGCAGGGACTTGTTCATAAAGTGCTCTTAAGAAAATGAAAAGAGCATGCCACAACCTGGGAGACACTATTTACAAATCACATATCTGATGAAGGACTTGTATCCAAAATATATTTAAAATACTCTCACAACTCAACAATGAGAAAATAACCCAATAAAAATGGGTGATATATTTGAATGAATGCTACACCAAAGAGATAAATGAATAGCAAATAAGTACAAGGAAACATGAAAGCCTGCTTCATGCTATGTGTGTGGGTGGTTTAGATCAGATAATGAGTGTGAAATGGTTTTTGATTACACAGGAACCCATTTGATTACATGAGGACCGACCGTAGCCACCACCCTTCCTGCGGAATTTCCACTAGCCATCCTGGTGCAGTTCTATAAGTGACACACTTGAGGTCTGTCCAGCCATAGGCAAGGCCCTCACTGATACGGACTTCTGGTTTGACTGGTCTGAGACATACACAGAGAGCCAGAAGCTGGTAGTGCAGCTGGAAGGTGAAGGGCACCCAGAATCAGGTCTTGCTAATTGCAAACATTTTCTCTAAATCTGTTGCACTGATGCTTATTGAGCTTGAAAAAGTAACAGTTTATGAATTTATCCGTTTTTCTTAACATAGATTGTTGCTTTATGAACCTCAGTTTAATTGTCTAAAATCTCTTAGACTAGTTAGTTTAAAATAATTAAACTTGGACAGTGGACTAGAATTGCCAGCACAGAAATATACTCTCTTAATTTAGCAGGACCAAGTTAATCACTTACCTTGATAATTGACTTGATGGATAATACTCCAGAAACTTGTTACCATCAAACAATTATTAGTAAATTTGGCTTCAGTTGGCATTCTGTTTCAAAATTTCGCTTTGGTTTATAATTCCCTGTGTAGCATGTTCTTAGGAAACTCAAACTTCATTATTAGCCTGGGAATAAGGAAAAATGGAGCTCCCTTCAAAAGTTTCCTTCCTTCTTAAGGAAATGAAAAGATCTATGACAGACTGGGGGACATATTTTTAAGACACATACATGGCAAAGGATTTTTCAATGGATAAAGAACTCTCAAATTTCAGAAACAGTAAAACAACCCAATAAAGGATGGATAAAGACTTGAATACATGTCACCAAAGAAGATACTGGGTTGGCCAAAACGTTTGTTTGGGTTTTTCTATAACATCTTATGGAAAGACCCGAATGAACTTTTGGGTCAACCCAATAAGTTGGCTAATAGGACAGAAAAAGATGATCGATCAACATCATTAGTCATTAAGGAAATGCAAATTAAAGCCACAATGAGACACCACTGCACACTTATCAGAAGGCTAAAGTTAAAGACTGACTTTATCAATCATTGGCAAGGATATAGAAGAACTGGAACTCTCATCACACTGCTGGTAGAAGTAAAACATGGCAGAATCACTTTGGAAAACTATTCTATAGTTTCTTAAAAAGGTAAATATACACCTACTATATGACCCAGCCATTCCACTCAGTTATTTACCAAAGAGAAAGGAAAGCATCTTTCTATGCATACACTTGTATATGAATGTTTGTAGGAACTTCACTTCTAATATCCCCAAATTAGAAACAACTCAAATGCCTGTCACAAATGAATGATTAAAGAAATTACTGTAGTATATCCAGATAATACTCAGCAATAAAAAGGGATGTATCTTTGATACACACAATAGCATGGATAAATCTCAAAATTATGCTGAGTATAAGACAGACAAAGAATACATTCTGTATTGTCCCATTCATACTAAGTTCTAGAAAGGAAAGCTATAATGACAAAAAGCAGATCAGTGGTTATCTGAGGATGGGTGTGGGGGGACCATGGAACCAGATGGAGGTAGGAATTACGAACAGACATGAGGGAACTTGTGGAAGGATGTGAATATGTTCTCTGTGTTGGTGTTCAGGATTTCAGGAGTATACATGTGCGTCAAAACCAAATGTTCTCTTTAAATATGCAGTTTATTGGATATCAACTATGCTTCATTAAAGTTCTTAAAAACAGATAAGAAGAAAGAAATATAAAATGAAGCCACAGTATCTCGTGTCCCTTTTTCAGAATCAGTATACATTGTTTGATGGCCTAATATCTCTTAATACGATTCCAAGATAAGATTAAATCAATAGGCCCTTGTGATGTGTGTTTCATCACTAAGTCATATCCGGCTCCTTTGTGACCCTATGGACTGTAGCCTGCCAGGCTCGTCTGTCCATGGGATTTCCTAGGCAAGAATACTGGAGTGGGTTGCCATTTCCTTCGCCAAGGGATCTTCCCAACCCAGGGATTGAACACATATCTCCTATATTGGCAGGTGGATTCTTTATCACTGAGCCTCCAGAGAAGCCCCAATAGGCCCTTACAGTCTAAGTTCAACATTGTCAGCAGTTAGATTGTAAGAGGTTTTTATGTCACATTGCAATAATCTGTCATATTTTAAAAGGTTGCCCAAGAAGTTTATCCTCTCCTACTAAAACTCTGGAAAAAAGCTCAGGGCACTTTCTACGTTACACACCTGCACCAACTACATTTCAAGCTGCAGAAAACAAAGACCAAACTATTTTTTTCTTTTATTGTGGTAAAAATACACAATATAAAATCTACCATTTTAACCATTTCTAAGTGTACAGTTTTATAGCACTAAGTACATTTCCACTGTTGTGTAACCATCACTGCACAACTTCAGAGTTTTTTTTTATCTTTCCCAGCTGAGACTCTATACCCATGAAACACTAGTTCTCTATTTCCCCTCCTCCCAACCATGGCAATCACCACTTTATTTTCTATCTCTATGAATTTGAATGGGGCTTCCCAGGTAGCTCAGTGGTAAACAATCCACCTGCAATGCAGGAGATGTGATTCAATTTCTGGGTTGGGATGATCCCCTGGAGAAGGAAACGGCAACTCACTCCAGTGTTCTTGCCTGGGAAATCCCTTGGCTAGAGGAGCCTGGCAGGTTACATTCCAAGGGATTGAAAAAGAACTGGACACAACCTAGCAACTAAATAACAACAATGAATTTGGACCCTCTAGGTACCCCATATAAGTGGACTCGTAGTCTTTATTTCATTTGTGACTGACTTATTCACTTATAATGTCTTCAAGTTTCAGCTATGTTGTAGAATGTATCAAAATTTCCTTCATTTTAATGCATGAACAATATTCCATTGTAAGTATATATCTCATGTTGTTTATTCATTCCTTCACTGATGGACTTTTGAGTTGCTTCCAACTTTTGGTTATTTTGATTAATGATGCTATAAATGTGAGTGTGAAAATATCTATTTGAGCCTCAGGCATTTGTATTTTTTCTAAATCTTTGAGTATGATAACCTGAATTTATTGCATTAGTGATCTTTTAGACCTCAATAGCTAAGTGGCTGGGGGTAATTTACATAAAGACACAAGTTTAACCAGAAGTGGAATTGCTAGATCATATGGTAATTTCATATTCAATTTTTGAGGAATCATCAAGGTAACTATATTTATGTCTTTATAATATGTGAATATCTGCTATAATAGCATAACGCAAACACAGCAATAACAACTACATTTCTTAAGGACATTTGTTCTGCAAGGGACTCTGCTAAATGTGTTATAAATGTATACCATCTTACTTACTGCTGCTGAAAACCATAGAGGAAAGTATTACTGTCTTCTTTCTACATATAAGAAAACCAAGACTCAGTAAGATTAAGTAACTTACCCAAGTCTATAGTTGGTAAGAAGAGAGATATATTTGGAACCAGAAACCATGTTTTCAGCTCCCTGTAATCATCTGTGTGTGTGTGTGTGCTCAGTCATGTCCAATTCTTTGCGACCCGATGGACTGTAGCCCACCAGTCTCCTTTGTCCATGGGATTTCCCAGGCAAGAATACTGGAGTGGGTTGCCATTTCCTCCTTCAGAAAATCTTCCCAACCCAGAGATCAAACCTGTGTCTTCTGCATTGGGAGGTAGATTCTTTTACCACTGAACCACCTGGGAGCTATCTGTCAAACTGGTCAAACTGTTAACGTTTATGCAACATCATAGCACTGATCTTGTGGTTTAAAGAGAGCACAAGGAGTTCTATGGTCCAGGGGCTCCAGCTCCTGGCTTTGCTCCAAGGGCTTATCAGGACCTTCTGCAGAAGGGCTGCTCCCTGCTCTCAAGAAGTTTGGCTCCCTTCCAGCCCCACCCATTCAGAAAAGGACTTTCTCTCCCTTGCTCTGTGGAGATTAGCAGGAAATTCCCATCCGTTCTTCACCAGCGTCTACGGAGAATATTTTCTCTTCAGGTGTTTGGAGGCAGCTGTCTGAAGGGTGAGTCACAGTTTTCCTTGGTGAGGCTGCATTTCCTTCTCTCAACCACTATGGTTTAATCTTTGTTGTAGCAAGAAGGCTCCGCATGCAGTTTCCTTTTCAAGTCTCATACCAGTGGCTTTCGTTATCTCATAGGCATGTGTAAGAAAAATGGCCCATGCCCTATTGTTTAATGGAAATACACAACAAAGTTTCTCTTTCCTTTTACCTTTTAACTTGGCTCCTTCTCTTTCTTTCTTTCTTTTTTTTTTTTAAGGAAAACCCAGAGGTAAATAGTTTTCAAAGCAGAAAATGATTTATTAATCCAGAAAAGAATGAAGTGGCAATCTGTGAATTTAAAAATCCAAATATTCAAAAAAAGCTTATTTTAGTGAAAAAAGCACAGGTTTTATAGACTTGAGAGCTAATGAGGGTTCTGATACTTTCTAGCTGTATCATCTTGGGCAAGTTATGCAAATAGGGGATAGTCATATCGCAAACTTTTGAGGAATAAATGTCCAGGATGTATGATTTAGTTTAGCACATGGCCTAGCCTGTGGAAGGTGCCCAGTGTTTAACTTAATTACACATGAATAAAAATGGTAGAAATTTCCCTTCTGTAAAAGATTTTTTGGATGTGGGCCAATTTTAAAGTCTTTGCTGAATTTGCTACAGTACTGCTTTTGCTTTATGTTTGGGCTGTTTGGCTGTGAGGCATTTGGGATCTCAGCTCCCCAACCAGGATTGAGCCTGCACCCTCTGCTTAGAAGGTGAAGTCTTAACCTCTGGACTGCCAGGGAAGTCCCCCAGATTGTAGAAATATTTCTCACATAAAATTAAGTGAGTTTAAGGAACAGCCTTCCCCAAATCTCACACAAAAGGCAAGTCCTTTGGGATAATAAATGAATGTCATTTTTACCAAAGTCATATGTACAGATATTGGAAAAGAACATTCAGCATCTCTGATTACAAAGTATAAATAAGACACTCCTAAAATTCCAACTTTCAACATTCTGTAAGTGGCCTCTGCAAAGAGGTCTTAAGAAACAAGACTAATTGTTTTACAAATTTTGAAATGTCAAGAAAAGAGATGGGTAGAAGACTATAGGAAAGGGTGAATAGGAAGAAGAGCCAGCCTCTGTCAATCTCCTGTGATGACCTGAACTGTGCTCAGCTATTACACTGGACATCTGTTATGGCCCACCTGGCATTTAGGACCACCACTGACAGCTGCGGGTAGGGGCCATGCCCAGCTGTGTGAATGGGCCTCTGACCCAGGCTGGGGTGCTGAGAGCACAGGCATCATCATGGCCACAGTGACTGGTGAGGAGGAGCTAAGTGACACAAGCTGAGAGCATGAGAGTGACAAGGAGAACTCCGGCTGGAATGCTGAGGAAGAATGAGCCTCTGTCTTTGGCAGCGGGTGCCTGGTTCAGTGTAAGCTTGGGACCAGGACTGCCACTTCTGGCTGCACAACTTACATTCTGCACAGCTTTAGATGGTGGCCTTCTCTGGTGAGTCTGACATGTCCCACATTGGAAGAAACGCTGAGGAATAAAACCAACTCAGAGGAGAGCAGAAGGGAGAGATAGATGATGACACCTTCCTGAATATATTGTTTCAGCCGCACCTGAAGCCAGGTGAACCTTCTTAAGTGTTTCTTATCTGAGCCTTGAAATAGGGGGCTGGAAAAGAAACCAGAAACCCACCCACTCCCTCATCAATCTCCCCTGCTTTTGGAAGTAACCCCATCTATACATTGCTTCACTCTAAATTTCATGAAGTTTTTCAGGCAGGTCTGCCCATCCTTAGAAGTGAGGAGAGGTGCTTACCTGGCTGACCTTTTCCTTGTGCGTTCGGTGTGAGCTGCTGTTTACACACTAATCAAGTCAGTGATTTATAAGACTTCCGACAACCTCACCACACCAGACACTGCTAAGCACTGGGCTTACATCCACAAACAAGGTACAGGCACTATCCTCAAGAAGCTCATTTTCAAGGAAAGAAACAGGTAATTATATGACTAAAAAGGATAGCATGATGATAAATGTCATTTTAACGTAATGAACAGTTTCTTATAGAAGCCAAGATGTATTCTGTCTGACAGGACTTGAGCAGCATTCACAGAGAAACTGTTCAAACTTGGATTTGAAGACATGGTAGCATTTAAAAATAAAAAGGATGGGTGAGAGAACATTTCAGAAAAGAGCAACCTGAACAAAAGAAGGATCATGAAACAAGTGACCTGTTTGGGGAATGTCACGAAGGACAGGAATTGGGTAAGAGTGAGAAGGAACTGAAGCTGGAATTCAAATTGGTGTAGATGCTGAGGGCCTGGAGAGTCGAGTATTTAAGAGAGGAGTGACCTGGTCAGAACTTTTTATGACAGGAGACTCTGGTCATGGCTGGAAGGGGTGGATTAGAGCAGGTTGTGACTGGAAGCCGAGAGGCTACTGAGGGTCTCAGCGTGGGGAGATGGTAGCTGAACTAGGACTGAGAAAGGGACAGTTTATAGACACCTATGATGGGAATTTTTTTTGTAGAATCCTGTCAGCCTTAATATGCTCTTTTCATATTCACAACTTCACTCCAATGTTGCCAGCATCACAGGGATTAATCTTTGAAATGACTGAAATTATAATTCTCAATCAGACTGAGAAGCAACAGTTGGTGTTATTAATAAAACACCCCTGTAACCCTAGAATCACTTCCCTGGTGGCTCAGACTGTAAAGCATCTGCCTACAATGTGGGAGACCTGAGTTCGATCCCTGGGTCAGGAATATCCCTTGGAGAAGGAAACAGCAACCCACTCCAGTACTCTTGCCTGGAAAATCCCATGGACGGAGGAGCCTGGTAGGCTACAGTCCACGGGGTCACAAAGAGTTGGACACGACTGACTGACTTCACTTTCACTTTTACTTTCATGACCCTAGAACCTCTTCTCAGCTCACCACAAAGTTAGTGAGGGATCCCTAAAGCCGGAACTGTGCCTGACCGGCTAGACACAGGGAGCCACCTAAAGAGATCACCATCCTCTATATATGTACTGGGTATAAAGCTATCTCTATACAACACAGAGTAGGGACTCCCTTGGTGGTCCAGTGGCTAAGACTTCACACTTCTTATGCAAGAGGCACAGGTTCAATCCCTGGTCAGGGAACTAAGGTCCCACATGCCGTGCAGTGCAGCCAAGGAAAAAAAAACTATTGTTCCTGTCTGATTGCATTCCAACTGCTGTTCTTAGGAGCACTGAGAAGGCTTTCCTATTCACTGGAAGGTTTTGTCAAGCCTTCAGCTGATGGTATAGGACATGTTGTCTGCTCTTTAGCTCATCCAACAAGGCTATGGTAGTTCTATTTAATGTCTCCTTTCTCACCTACAGATGACATTCTCTTAACCCTGGTGAAATTCAGAGTTTGGTGGCAGGTTGTATTCATTTGCTAAGGCTGCCATAACAAAGTACTGCACGTTGGGTAGCTTAGAACTACAGAAATCTACTGTCTCAGTTTGAAGGCTTGAAGTTCAAAATCAAGGTGTTGGCTTAGGGCTGTTAAGGAGAATCTTAGCCCCGTGCCTCTCTCCTAACTTCTGGTGGTTTGTTGGAATCTTTGGCATTCCTGAGTTTCTGCTGCATCATCCTGATCTCTGCCTTTATCTCTATCTGCTGTTCCCTCTGTGTGCATGTCTGTATTTAAATTTTCACTTTTTATAAGGACATCAGTCTTATTGGATTAGGGGTCCCACCCTAGTCTAGTAAATGACTTCATTTCAACTTAGCTATTTTCATCCTCAATGACTCTATTTCCAAATAAGTTCACCTTCTCAGGTATTGTGGGTTAAGATTTCAACATTTAAATTTAGGGGAAAGTGAAAGTGTCAGTCACTCAGTTGTGTCTGACACTTTGCAAACCCATGTGCATTGGCCTGCCAGGTTCTTCTGTCCATGGAGTTCTCCAGGCAAGAGTACTGGTGGGTTGCCATTTCCTTCTCCAAGGGATCTTCCTGACCCAGGGATCAAACCTGGGTTTCCCATATTGCAGGCAGATTCTTTACCATCTGAGCCACCAGGGACACATATCAACACATAATACAGAAGATAAAGTACCTCTGTGTCTTCTCCCCTACTCTCTTAGGTACTTCTTTGTGTGGGGCAGAAGGAAGTTTATCAATTTTTCTATTGGATCTTGCCTTTGAAAGAGGGTCACTTATCCCCTACCTCAGCTTCCTCTAGCTGCAATAGACAGGGGCACAGACAACTTCAACTTTCCTTGAAATGCTGCTAGGAAGCCAAGAGGAAAAATGGTCAACTAAAATGCCATAAAAATCTTCAAAGGCTGTTAATATATGCTGTAAACTTTATAGTTTAAAAGACCAGAATATATTTGAGGAAAGGGCCTCAGACCGATTGGGCACTGTGTGAATCTTAGCAAATGTTGAGGAAGGGGAACCACACGTAGGGAGGGGGATAACATTCAATACTAGCTTCTTCATCTCGGTCTGCAACTTGAACCCTCATAAAATCCAACATAGTTGAATCCCATGGATTGATTTCCTACTGTATACCCTACCCCTGAAATGATAAATGTGTCCTGCATGAAAGATATTTTCTATGTACTTAACTTTGTTCTTATTTCTTAGGGCTAATAACCTTGGATTTATTAAGCCAAGAGTAGGCTCAGCCTTTCTGAGCTACATTATAATATTTTCTGTGATGATCAACAAAGAAGTTTCCATTTTTAAGATGCTTCATCTGATCACTTTGGTTTTACCCCAGGGTCAGTCCTGGGGAGGCAGGTGTGAAGTGGGTGTGGTGTACTATTGCATTCTGCATCGCTATTTGTGTGGCACTTGTTAAGCACAAATAAGAGCTTAAAGATGGAAGATTTTTTTTTTCTTTACTGACTGTTACCATCTGTCTTCCCTTGCTGAAGCATGGGAGCCTTTATTACAAAGCACCACCACCTTTACGGCAAAATGGAATTTCATAAAATTTGCATAAAGTCCCAGATAGCTCAATTACTCTCTTCTATGTCAGTAAAATCAACAGCATGGTTGGTTGGCCATTAAGACAGAACTTAGCATGAAGCCATGACAATCTCAAATGTATTTTTAGAAAGAAAAATTGAGCTGGACTTGTTTATTCTGACTCTCTGCCTTTCATCATACAATTTCACAGACATTGTTGCTTGAACCCAGCCTTCCACTGGAAACTACTTTATGTTTGGTGCCCCACATGGGACTTTCAGGCTGACTCTCACTCCCCATTCCCTGACAGCACAGCCAAATAAATGCCACAGTGAAAAAGATGACAGAGACAGCATTCCATTTTTAGATGTTGTGTCACAGGGAGCTGTTACCAGTTTCTAATGAGCCTCTCTTCCCTTTTCTGTCTTGCTTCCCTCTCTGATCATCACCTGGGAATAGAAAAACACAGGCAGCCCACAGGCTGAGTAATTGGGAAACACCGTGCATGTGTGCGTGCTAAGTCGCTTCAGTTGTGTCCGACTCTTTGCGACCCCATGGACTGTGGCCCACCAGGCTCCTCTCTTCATGGAGATTCTCCAGGCAAGGATACGGAGTGGATTTTCATGCCCTCCTCCAGGGGATCTTCCCAGCCCAGGGATCAAACCCGCATCTCTTACATCTCTTGCATTGGCAGATGGGTTCTTTTCCACTATTGCCACCTGTGAAGCCCTAGGAAACACTGAGATGCAACCAAAAAGGCTTTTGAAGGTTCTGAGCAAGGATGATGGACTATTAAGCCGTAATAACTTCCAAGAAGACATCATCTCACTCATTGGTGACACATTTTTCATCAACAAGTCTTAAGAACTCCTGACTTTTTGTTCTTATTCTTTTTTTCTTTTGATTGGCTGAAAGTGATAAATGGTAACAATTCAGAGAAAACCATAGGGGAGGGAAGCAGTGGGAGAACAGTTTACAATTCTGATTTGTTGATCTTAATAAACTTGTCACTGATCAACTTGGAGAAGATATCCCCTATGGAACCCATTGTCCAAATGCACCTGGCTGTGACATTAAGTAGTCACCTACCTGGCTGTGTGTGAAACACATCTTGCCTCCAGTAGAGAACGACCTATCAGAGATCTTGCCCACCATCAACAGCCAAAATAGGAGAAAAACATATTTTTATGGGCTTTTCCCCAGATCCAATCATGTAGTAACAAGGTTTGCAGGGGCTCTAAAATATACTGTGATCCTTAACTAGTTGTAATACTGTTTCCCTCCTGGCCAAAATCATGTAATTCCAAAGCCCTCTGCATGTATCACATCTTTTTCAAAACAGCATTTTATAATAATAAAAAAAAAAGGCTCAAAAAAAAGCAGATTAGGGATCTGAACACTCCAAACTTCAGTAGTTAAGTGGTTAATAAGTAGTAGCGGCAAGATTCAAAGACCTGCAAAACTTTAATGGGCTCAGACAATGGTATTATTCAGTAATTCTTCATTTCTTTTTTCAAATTTATTTTTATTTACTTATTGTTTAGGCTGTGCTGGGTCTTTGTTGTTTCTCAAGGACTTTTTCTAGTTGTGGCGAGTGGGGCCTACTCTCTAGTTGTGGAGCAAACAGGCTTCTCCACTGCTCTTGTTGCAGAGCATGGGCTCTAGGGTGCATGCGTTTCTGTAGTCATGATGCACGGGCTTAGTTCCTCCACAGTATGTGGGATCTTCCAGGACCAGTGATCAAATTGGTGTCCCTTGAATTGCAAGGCAAATTCTTAATCACTGGGCCATCAAGAAAGCCCCAAGTTCTTTATTTCCTAACAGGGAGATGAGACTGTATTTCAGTTCAGTTCAGTCACTCAGTCTTGTCCGACTCTTTGCAACCCCATGAACTGCAGCATGCCAGGCCTCCCTGTCCATCACCAACTCCCGGAGCTTACCCAAACCCATGTCCACTGAGTTGGTGATGCTATCCAACCATCTCATCCTCCGTAACCCCCTTCTTCTCCTGCCCTCAATCTTTCTTAGCATCAGGGTCTTTTCAAATGAGTCAGCTCTTTGCATCAGGTGGCCAAAGTATTGGAGTTTCAGCTTCAACATCAGTCCTTCCAATGAACACCCAGGACTGATCTCCTTTAGGATGGACTGGTTGGATCTCCTTGCAATCCAAGGGACTCTCAAGAGTCTTCTCCAACACCACAGTTCAAAAGCATCAATTCTTCAATGCTCAGCTTTCTTTATAGTCCAACTCTCACATCCATACATGACTACTGGAAAAACCATACTGGGAATACCAGACCACCTGACCTGCCTCTTGAGAAATGTGTATGCAGGTCAGGAAGCAACAGTTAGAACTGGACATGGAACAACAGACTGGTTCCAAATAGGAAAAGGAGTACGTCAAGGCTGTATACTGTCACCCTGCTTATTTAACTTATATGCAGAGTACATCATGAGAAACATTGGGCTGGAAGACGCACAAGCTGGAATCAAGATTGCCAGGAGAACTCTCAATAACCTCAGATATGCAGATGACACCACCCTTATGGCAGAAAGTGAAGAACTAAAGAGCCTCTTGATCAAAGTCAAAGAGGAGAGTGAAAAAGTTGGCTTAAAGCTCAACATTCAGAAAACTAAGATCATGGCATCTGGTCCCATCGCTTCATGGCAAATAGATGGGGAAACAGTGGAAACAGTGGCTGACTTTATTTTTCTGGGCTCCAAAATCACTGCAGATGGTGACTGCAGTCATTAAATTAAAAGACGCTTACCCCTTGGAAGGAAAGTTATGATGAACCTAGACAGCATATTAAAAAGCAGAGACATTACTTTGACAACAAAGGGACTGTATTTAGTACACATTTTTGGGGGGGATTCCCTGGTGGTTCAGCAGTAAAGACTCCATCTGCCAATGCAGGAGATGTGATTTGATCTCTGGGTTGGGAAGATCCCCTGGAGAAGGAAATGGCAACCCACTCCAGTATTCTTGGCTGGGGAAATCCCATTGATAGAAGAGCCTGGCGGGCTACACTCCATGGGGTCACAAAAAGAGCTGGACCCGACTTAGCAATGAAACAGCAACAACAACAATTGTAAATGTGTATTTGAAACAAAAGCATTACTTTATCCCTTCCTTCCTTCTTTCCCTTTCTTCCTTCCTCCCTCTCCCCTTCCTTCCTTAGTTTCTTTCTAGGCATAGAATAATTTGTAAGGCTGAAAATTCAGAGATAGTGATTTTTAATCATATTTCTAATTGTGGTCTTTGGGGATCTACTAAGTTTCATCTTTATGGTGGAGGAGCCCAATTGAGTGACATGGCCTTATCTCTCAAAGTGGTTGTGAGAGGCCCCAAATGTAAACAGAAAATCTTTACATTAAAAATATAAAATGACATCAGGATCCTAAACTAAGCAATCCTAAATGCTTCATTCACAGTCAGCACCTGATTCATTCATGGTGAATGAAAGAGGAGCTTCCGTGTCTTTGTATTTTTACTGTCTGGCCTCCACATTATGTGGAACGTGTGCCTGCCTTTGCTTAACTAGCAGTGGAAAACCACTTCCCCTCTCTGTGGCCTTCAGAATGACAACCAGATGTTGTTCCAGTCTTTTCTCTCAGTTTTATTTTTCAGGTCTAAACTCATGATTGCCCTCTGGGTTTCCACGATGGTAAGGGAATGTTTTCAATTGAAACAAGAGTTCCTGCCAAAATGAAAGAACATGAAAACATGATTCTTCATCACATATTTGGTAAATCCCCTGCTGTCCATTTGAAAATCAGAATTTGGGGGTTAAGTTACAAGAGCACTTTCAAGTGCTGCTTAAAAAAACAGCTGTCTATCTTAAATCACAGGCAATTTTTGTATAAGCCTAAGTATTAAAACTGTTTAGATGCAATTTATTGAGGAAGACTTTTGCATGGAACCATTTATTTATCCATTAAAGAATGTACTGAAATAAACACTGTAATTAAATCATCGTTTAACTACTATCATGAAATGAGTTGATTTCATTAGAGCATTCAAAGTTTTGGTTGCTGTTACATTTAAACCAAATTCTTTTGACTAATGATAAGAAAAGACAACTCTAACGTTCTTATGTGTTAAGAATTTCTTTGATGGTATCAGGAGATTCTAATTGAGAATCATTTCTTCTTTTTGCCATCAATTCCTTTATTCCTGCTTGCCATCAACATGAAAGTGTTTATTTAAAATAATGAAGACATATGTGCTAATGAAAACTTCAGCTTTCCTCTTCTTAGTCTTATGTATTTTCTTACTACAGGGGCTTAATCTGTGTTTGAGTAGAGGTGAGCAGTTGATGTAGACAATGGTAACAGTAGTAATATTTGTCTAGCACTTCATATGTATGTATCATGAATTGTGCCAGAGATTTAGCTAGACTGTCTCATATTTTAAATCTTAAGAGAGAGATCATTTCATTAGCCCATTTTCAATTTATTTAATTGAAGCATAGTATATTTACAATGTTGCATTCATTTCTGGTATACAGCAAACTGAGACAGTTATACATATATATATATACACATATTATTTTCATATTTTTTCCATCATGGTTTATTACAGAATGTTGACTATAGCCCCCATGCTATAGAGTAGGACCTTGTTGTTTATCCATCTTATATATAGTAGTTTGTATCTGCTAATCCCAAACTGCTAATTTATCTTTCTCCCCCCTTTGCCCTTTGCTGACCACAAATTTCATTTTCTATGTCTGTGAGTCTGTTTCTATTTTGGAAATAAATTCATTTGTGTTATATTTTAGATTCCACATATAAGTGATATCATATCATTAGCCCATTTTTAAAGCAATGAAGCCGAACCTCAGAGAGATTAGGAAATTTGTCCAAAGTCACATAATTTTGATATAAATATAAGGATTTTTTAATAAATAAATATAAGGATTTAAATATTTGGATTTAATATAAGGATTAAATATAAGGATAAATATAAATATAAGGATTTAATAAATATAAGAATTTATAAATATAAGGACATAAATATAATCTGACATAAATATAAATATAAGGATTATTTTTAAATACAATATAAATATAAAGATTCTTATGTAGACATATCTACATAAGACATAAATATAAGGATTCTTATGTAGATATATATTAATCCAGACCTTTTGCTTTAAACCTATTTAAAAACTGCAGGAAAAGTCTTTTACATTCAATTATAATCTTAAAGAGAGGTGAATACCAGGTAAAATAGGAAATATTTGAGTGATAGAACTGAAATTCATGGGCTCAAGCTGCTTCTGTTTGCTTCACCAGATAGGGAATCTAGTCATGTGTGCCAAGAAGGACTGTTCTCTATTCTCTGTACTTCAGCAACTCTCTCATACCTATGTGACTGAGGCTACCATCCTGCCTTCTGTCTTCTCCAATGAGATGGAACTCCCTGGAGCCAGGCACTGTGTCTTGAATGTCTTGCATATGACAAGCTGTAGAATTCACGAGTTTATGATGAATAGTGAATAAATGTGTGTGCAGTCAAGGCTTCTCAGTTGTCCCTCCTAGGTTGATGTTGCTGTTATTTAGTCCCTAAGTCCTGTGCAACTCTTTTTTGACCCCATGGACTATAGCCTGCCAGGCTCCTCTGTCCATGGGATTTCCCCAGGCAAGAACACTGGAGTGGGTTGCCATTTCCTCCTCCAGGGGATCTTTCCAATCCAGGGATCAAACTCAGGTCTCCTGAGTTGGCAGGTGGATTCTTTATTGCTGAGCCACCAGGGAAGCCCCATATTTACAATACCAGGTGTAAAAATAGTATTAACTTAGAAAAACCCCTATATCATTCTTCCAACCTTCTTTTATTTTTTTTATCGGAGGAAAATTGCTTTGCAATGTTGTGTTGGTTTCTGCTGTACAACAACATGAATCAGTCGTAATTATATTCCCTCCTTCTTGAGCTGCCTTCTCCTCTCCCATCCCCTCTAGTTTGGCAAGAGTGCCAGGTTGGGCTTCCCGGCCTCCTTTATAGCTTGTGGTGACCTTTGTGTAACCTCCCTCATCTACCTCAGACTTAAAGCCTACTTCATTCATGCTCAAACAAATAAGACACACACTTACAGTATCATGATATTTACACAAGGATGGCAACTCACCTTCCCCCTATCTTATGATAGACATTGCTAGCTGATTACAGTACTCTTACCATTCATCCCGGATGAAGCCTCAGGATCCTTCTGACTCCAGAAGCCTAAGACTAATTGATTTGCCATGAATTATTTTTGTCATCTCCAATTTAGAGCACAGTTCCCCTAATCTTGTAGCTCCTTTCTTTGCCTCCACTAGTTATGTGATCTTTGGTACATTTAACCTGAGATTTGCTTTTCTTACCTGTAAAATAAGGATTATTTTAGACCCACACTGAGTCTGTAATAAGATAATGTATATGAAAATACTATGAAAATATATTCAATAGCTTGTTTTATTCTATTCACTTTAATTGTTACCATAATTGGCTTTCTCCTTCTAAAAATTCTGGTCTGCCTTCCACACAGTAGTGCATCATTTAGTACAGAGCCTGCACATATTGGTTCCCCATAAACATTAGCCCTGCCCCACCCCCACCACCTCTTTGTGACTCAGTCCTAGTAATGTTACTCACTCATCAATTGTTGGTGGTCACACTATCATCTGTCCCAGTTAAATAAATTACAAAACATAATGTCCTAAAGAAAATAATTTTTATTTTTTTAATTTCCAGCTTCACTGGGTTTTTGTTGCTGCAGAAGGGCTTTCTCTACTTGTGGCAAGCAGGGTTCCTCTCTAGTTGCCATGCTTGAATGTCTCATTGCAGTGGCTTGTTTTGTTGCAGAACATAGGCTCTAGGGAGCATGGGCTCAATGGTTGTGGCACAGGGGTTCAGTTGCCCTTGGGGGCACCTGGGATCTTCCCTGCCCAGGGATCAAACCCATGTCCCCTATATTGGCAGGCAGACTCCCAAGCACTGGACCACCAGGAAAGCCCTTGAAGAAGAATTTTAAAACTATATCTCAACTGGTCTCACCAGAAGGGCTTTCTGCCTTTAAGCAATTATTTGTGGTCTTATTTCCAAGTGCACTGAGCATAGTTCATCCTCACTTTAACCCACTGACCTCTCCATGCCTTTCCAAAATGGACCATTCCATGCCTTTGACAAGGATATTCTCTCCACCAATGTTCTCCAGCTCACTTCCCGCAAGACCAGCTACTCTATAAGGATGTCCCTGGCTCCCACTACCATCTCCATTCCCAGAGGGATGACTCAATCCTTCTAGAGTTTTCTGCAGACTTTTATTATAACTCATCATACTATATTTAATGGCTCTTATCACACCCCTAGAGGTCCTTGCCCTCTTCTGGTCAAGATGTGAGCATCTTGAAGGCAGAGGTCCAAGCTCCTTTTCTTCATTGTGTCTGTATCCAGAGACCTACAATGGCTAATCTGCAATAAAATTAGAAGAAAGAGTGGGGACCTTCAGCATCTTGAGTCTTCATTAGTTCATAGCACACAAGGGATTATGGTAGCCAGTGGAGAGTGGGTCAGGATGATAGAGATTGATAAACATTAATCACAAGAGCAGCTAAGATTCACTGAACATCAAGAGTTGCTAGCCACTGTCCTAAGCCTTTTATGTGAATAAGCAAAGAACTGAGGCTCAGAGAGTTAATCAGCTGCTTGGGTTTGAGATGGCCTGGCTTTAGCATTGGCTATCTCCATCACTCTGCTTTACTGCTGAGGAAGGAAAAGAGGTGAGTAGAAAGGACGTGAGCACAGCTAAATGGCATGATAGGAGAAGAAAGACAAATTTCACAATTCTGATTTTTCTAGGAAAAGAAATTAACACAAATCTCAATGTATGTAATCACTTTTGAAGAGCTTTGAAATGCAAGGTTGTGATAGAGCACAATTAGCTAAAACAAAGCCTTGAAAACCATAACAAATATCTAAACAAGTGTTTAATCCAGAGACAGTCTTGCTTGATTGAAACAAGAACAGGCAACATAACTAGAGGAAGGAAAGGGATGAGAGATGAGATGCATAGAATATTTAAGGCGAAAACATTCAGTTTTGTTTTCGCTTGACTGATTGTTGGTCTTTCACAGGAGGTAGTTTATATTCATCGTGATTCTAACATAGAATGTGTGAATTGATGACCAAAGATGCTATAGTTTTGTTTATCATTGAAAAATAGTAAACAATAAGTGGAAAAGATCACAAGAAATTAGGGGGACCCTGAAATGTCTTGCAAAACCAAAGTTCCCACAGATACAAATTCAGAAGTGTGGAGACAGTGCAATCAGAGGTGATCCACAGCCAAGCTCTCTCCAAGGAAGGAGTACATTGTTGAGGGGCCCATGATGACCAGTTGGAGCTTGGCATCTTGGTCCTGAATGCTACTTCTCTCCCTGACTGCCTACTCGCTGGACTGTCACTTTTGTAGAAGGGGCAACTGGAAGATTTTACAACATTTTGAAAACCTAGGAGGAATTTCCTCTGAGATATCTAAAGGACAGGAGCAACTTCGGATTCTTTCAGGTTTCAAAAGTTGACCAGTTTCCAAAGGAATGTGGTTTCATGGCCATCCAAGAAATGCTACAATGGAGCTTCAACATTTTGAAGCCTGAATGTCTCCTAATATTCTTGGAAGTGTCGGGGGAGTGTGTAATTTCTTTGATTCGGTCTTGTCACAACAAAAATTTGAAGCGACGGACCAGCATTATAGCTCTTGGACAGGCCAGCGTTACAGCTCTTGGACAGACCAGTGTCCCAGCTCCGAGTTATAGCTCAGTTTTATTTAGAAAATAAAGGAAAATACATCCTCGAGGCATGAGGGCATGATGACCCAAACGATGCGAAGGGAGAGAGTGGGAGAGACAGAGAGCACCCCCCCTTCCCCCGCCATTTAGCTCCTCTTTTTATATGTTTTTTTCTCCTCCTCTTGGACCTGCCCTATGTAATTTGGGCTAGCCAGGAGTGCTGTTTGTTCTACCTGAGGTCCTCACTCCCGTCACTTCCTTTGATCTATTTTCTCGGGCTTTTCCCTTCCTTGTCTTTTAGCCATGGCCATTCTGGACTCCTTTTTCCTATTCTAACCTGACCATCAATAAGTCATAAACATGAGCTGGGACAGAAACATGTCTTCCACTCTAGCATCATCCCAATCCTGAGCATGCTCTTTCTATTCTGGACATTACATGTATTGATTTCAAAAATGTGCAATGCGAGAGTTGCGAGTTAAGTTTTATTTGGGGGCAAAATGAGGACTGCAGCTTAGAGACAGCTTTCTGATAGCCATAAGAAACTTCTCTGAGAAGGCAAGGGCAGGAGCTAGAATATATAAGAATTTTGCATCAAAGGGCAGGTAGTTGGGAGCATCAAAATGTTACTGTTAATTAAAGAAACCAGATATGCCAAGTTAAGGAATTTAGAGCTTTTCTATGTACGGAAAGATGCAAGAATCTGAGCTCACTGAAATGACTCTTTTGATATGCACCTCAGCAACCTGGTGCCAATATCCTGTATTTTCCTATCTTGGGTTTTCTCTGGGCTCGGCATAGGGAGTGGCTGCTGTCTGATGGCTGCTAGATGGCAGGTATTCTTTTCAGCCCTGTGTTTCTTCAGGGCTCACCAGCTCACAATAGAAGACTGCAGTCACTGATGACTATGACATCATTTGTTTACTGATTTGGCAGGAAACATTGCATTTCTCACTGTGATTTCATAGGAGGAGAACAAAGGAAAGCATGGGAATGAGAAGATAATGGTGGATAAGGAGAAGTGAGGTAAAAGGAGAAGGGGGCAAAAGAGGATGAAAAATAGCAACAACTTCAGATATGCAGATGATACCACTCTAACGGCAGAAAGTGAAGAGGAACTAACGAGCCTCTGGATGAGGGTGAAAGAGGAGAATCAAAAAGTTGGCTTAATACTCAACATTGAAAAAACTAAGATCATGGCATCTGGTTCCCACCACTTTATGGCAAATATAAGGGGTAAAAGTGGAAGCAGTGACTGACTTTATTTTCCTGGGCTACAAAATCACTGTGGGTGGTGACTGCAGCCATGAAATTAAAAGACGCTTGCTTCTTGGACGGAAAGCTATGACAAGCCTATATAGCATGTTAAAAAGCAGAGACATCACTTTGCTGACAAAGGTTCATATAGTGAAAGCTATGGTTTTTCCAGTAGTCATGTGAGAGTTGGACCATAAAGAAGACTGAGTGCCAACGAACTGATGCTTTTGAACTGTGGTGCTGAAGACTCTTGAGAGTCCCTTCGACAGTAAGGACATCAAACCAGTCAATCCTAAAGCAAATCAACCCTGAAATTTCATTGGAAGGACTAGTGCTGAAGCTGAAGCTCCAATGCTTTGGTCACCTGACGCGAAGAGCTGACTCATTGCAAATGACCCTGATACTGGGAGAGATTGAGGGCAGGAGGAGAAGGGGATAACAGAGGATGAGATGGTTGAAAAGCATCACCAACTTAATGGACATGAGTTTGAGCAAACTCTGGGAGATGCGAAGGACAGGGAAGCCTGGCGTGCTGCAGGCCGTTGACTCACAAAGAGGCGGATATGACTTAGTGACTGAACAACACAACAACAACACCTGGTATGTGATAGCATTCCAACTTTATCTTCTGCTCGATGGATGAATCAGGTATATGTGAGCCTTTTCTCGTGGAACTGAAATTTCAGCTTTGTCAAACATTAAATTCCTACATATGTTGAAATCCATTCCTGGAATTTTGACTGTCTTCCATTGTTCAATTTGTTTGTTCCTATACCAGTATAGTATCTTATACTTTATTGTTTGACAATGCATATCCTCCTCACTATTCCTCTTAATTAATTTTTTGGTTATTATTATAAATTTGTTTCCCTGTATGACTTTAAGATTATTTTCTCCAATAAAAAACTTTTCTTGGGATTCTAACTTTAATTCTAACTATAATTGCTTTCCATTGATAGATTAATCAGAGAATATTTAAATTTGGAGATATTAAGGATTCCATTTAAGAAGATGGTATAATTTCCAATGTTTCATTTTTTAGTCTTCTACAATAAGATTTTATAACTTCCTTCTTAAAGAATATGTATCTTTCTTCTTTATATTAGGTATCTTTAGTTTTGTTACTTTTGTGAATGAAATTATAATTCTATTTTGTTTTAAACTGATTATTGCTTTTATAGAGAAAGGATTTAAAATATTTTTAAATTAAGGCTCATATCTGGACTTTTGGAAATGTGGGACAAGATCACCCAGCCCTGTAAAGGCAAGCCTGAGATAACAAAATTATCAGTTAGGATTGATGAAGTTCAGTCCCAATTTTGTTCTAAATTTCTGTCTCCCAGTAGCTCCCTTACCTGTCTATTCTCTTATTTGGACAACTATTTTGCAGTTCTTTTCTGTTTTTCCTTGACTGAATTCTACATGTCATCATTCAATGCCACACTTGCCCCTCAGGCTAGCCTGAAAGGATGCTGCTTCTTAAGGGCTGCAATCCAGTAGAGGACCAGATTCACCCTATCTCACAGGTAATCTGATAGACATCACTCATGAGATCTCAGCTATTATGGAATAAGACTTTTATATCCCTGATGTAAAACAATTAACTATCTCTACAATGGTCTTAAAAGTTATCTGTGCAGTAAAGATTATTTCTAATAGCAGATAAGAAATTATTATAAACTCTAAGGATGGCCATTTAAATGTGGTTAGATTTGGCTCATAAACCTTATAAATTAACAGGCTAAATCTCAATGCAAGGTAAGCCTTCAACAATAATGTTAAGTAAGGGAAGTTTCCCTTATCTTCTTTTGACTCTGGTATCTAATATGATAATAATGCAATTTAGCCATCTTGTCTTCCCCCTATTGCTACCACCTGCAAAGGTCCAATCTCCAGTACTCCCAATACCCTCAACCAGACACAGAGAAATCAGACTTTTGTCTGAACAACAGGCAAACACAAGCACTTACGACAGTTTCCTGCTTCTGTGTAGACAGTTCTCATTTAACCAACACTTCATATTGAGTTTAATTTGGCTTTTTGACCTGGCTCACAATGGAACTCTCTATTTCTGAGTTGATCTCCCCTCCTCCTCTCGATCCTCTTACCCCTTCACCCCCATCCCACCAATACACTTACTATGACCTCTTCTATAACTTGCTCCAAATCCAGAACATACACTGAACATTTTATTGCTGGAAGTCTAACTTGAATTTCATTTAGGATGATAATTCCTTTTAATTCCTTTGTCTACCATAGCTTGGGGCTTCCCTGGTGGCTCAGATGGTAAAGCCTCTGATTACAATGCAGGCGACCAGGAGAAGGGAATGGCTACCCACTCTAGTTGGGTTGGATGGCATCACTGACTCAAAGGACTTGAGTTTGAGCAAACTCTGGGAGATGGTGAAGGACAGGGAAACCTGGAGTGTTGCAGTCCATGGGGTTGCAAACAGTCAGACACAGCTGAGCTACTAACACTCTCACTTTCACCATAGCTTGGCCCCCTCTCCAACCATCACAACTCTCCCTGCTCCATCCCCTTGTTCTGTCTTCCTCAGGTTTCTGCCCAATTTGATAGGCATGGATACGACTTAGTGACTAGAAAAAAATAAAAACCAGGGCTCCACCTGCAACTGCTGGAGCAAGTGGTTCATCCCGTAGGCCTTTGGCAAGGGACCCTGACTTTGTTTGTGTTTGAGGCTTGGCAGTTATCACATTTGGTCCTCAAAAGGCAAGCTGACTAGGGTCTGTATCATATTATTTTCACCTTAAAAAATGAAGGAGCTGAGACTCAGACGGGATTATTACTTGTCCAACATCACACAGAAGTGAAATCTAAACTTGAAGCCAGGTCTTCTGACTGAAAATTCCTTGCTCCCTGAAACAATTTCTTTCTGTTTCTGAGCATAGATTAAAAAAAAAACAAAAACCCAAAGCAGCCATTTAAAAATGACTTGAGGGAGTTTGGGATAAGCAGTTGCAAATTATTACATATGGAATTAGTAAACAAGGTCCTATTGTATAGCACAGGGAACTATATTCAATATCATGGGATAAGCCATAATGGAAAAGAATATAAAAAAGGATGTACATATGTATATAACAGAGTCACTTTGTTGTACATTAGAAGTTAACACAGCATTGCAAATCAACTGTACACCAGTAAAAAATAAATTAAAAAATACCTTGAGGTGTATAAACAACTTGAGGATGGATAACGTGTCTTTTTGTCTTTAAATGCATCCAATCTCCCAAACAGCTAATAAGAGCTCACATAGTACAAGGTCAAGCATGAAATATTTTGATAAACAAACATTACTTCTGGGGAAATTAAACACAAGGAGCAAAATGATAGTATCAAATCAGTCATAAATAAAGAAGTATGAACATTAACATCTCTTACTGCTGATGGCTTTTCTAAGAACAGCACTTATTAAAAGTATTTGAGATAAGGAATAGATTGTGGGTTTATAGAATATCAGAACCAGACCATGGAGATCTCTATAATCTTTTTATCTAATCCTCCTCAATTAACAGAATAGCTAACATTGAGAAGGCAATATGGAATAAAACAATCTGAGAGGCAAGACTTTTGTTTTTCAGAAACTCATTATTTAAGGAAGGAATCTTTCTAGTCAGTATTCTTTGGGGACCAGCATTTCCTACCATTATGAAGCTATAAAAATGCACATTATGAGCTATGCTCATCTATTTAAATATCTAATAAAATTCAATAACTTTTAGATAAATTAATGTTTAAATTGCTTCCTTTAACTTTATCCCTTCAGTTGTGTAACTTTCCTTATTCAAAAAAATGATTACAAAAAATGCTGCAGCTTTGCTTTTTGACTCTGTGTATATCATACAATCACAAAGCCTTAAAATTTTAAAGCCTAATACATTTAAAAAATCTCTTACCCTAGACTGTCAAAAAGCAACCCTGTCTTTAAAGTGATTTGGATATATGTTTACAATAATAATTTTATCTAAAGAGATCAATATAAAAATGATCTTAAAAGTGTTTATATCTGTGACCCAAATAATGTTCCATCATTAGAACACTAAACCTTATCTAAAAATTACTGTATTAAGTTGGTTTTCTGTGAGTGGCTCCTCTAAGTAGCTTGGAAAGTGAATTAATCTAAAGAAAGCAGTTGTTAGTAATCATAGACAATGGCATGGAGCAAGAATAAATAGAAAGGAAAATTGTATGTGAATTTAAATAAAACCTTAATGGTATATAACAGGGATAACAGTTTGGAATTACACTAACGTGATTTTTCTCTTTTGCGTTTCTTTGTATGTCACCTTCTTCCTAGCCTGCTGACTTTGCCTTAGATTTGGGCTGGTTGTAGCAAAGCTGCAAAGGGATGGATTGAGTTTCTTCTCAGCCTCGATATGCTGAGTCTTTTTCATTTTGGCTACTCTCATAGATGTGTAATGATATCTCATTGTGGTTTTATTTTGCATTTCCCTAATGACTAATGAAACAGTGTCAGACTTTATTTTTGGGGGGCTCCAAAATCACTGCAGATGGTGATTGTAGCCATGAAATTAAAAGATGCTTACTCCTTGGAAGGAAAGTTATGACCAACCTAGACAGCGCATTCAAAAGCAGAGACATTACTTTGCCAACAAAGGTCCGTCTAGTCAAGGCTATGGTTTTTCCAGTGGTCATGTATGGATGTGAGAGTTGGACTGTGAAGAAAGCTGAGTGCCAAAGAATTGATGCTTTTGAACTGTGGTGTTGGAGAAGACTCTTGAGAGTCCCTTGGACTGCAAGGAGATCCAACCAATCCATCCTAAAGGAGATCGGTCCTGGGTGTTCATTGAAAGGACTGATGCTGAAGCTGAAACTCCAGTACTTTGGCCACCTCATGCGAAGAGTTGACTCATTGGAAAAGACTCTGGTGCTGGGAGGGATTGGGGGCAAGAGGAGAAGGGGACGACGGAGGATGAGAAGGCTGGATGGCATCACCGACTCGATGGACATGAGTTTGAGTAAACTCTGGGAGTTGGTGATGGACAGGGAGGTCTGGCGTGCTGCGATTCATGGGGTCGCAAAAAGTTAGACACAACTGAGCAACTGAACTGAACTGAACTGAACTGAATGACTAATGATGTTGAGCAGCTTTCACGTTGTTGTCATCTGTGTATCTTCTTTGGTGAAATGTGTTCAAATCCTTTGAGTTTTTTAATTAGATTGTTTGTCTTCTTATTATTGAGTTTTGAGGGGTCTTTGTATACTTGCATACAAGCCCTTTATTAGTTACATGCTTCATAAATACTTTCTCTCAATCTATAGCTTATCTTTTCATTCTATTAAAAGTGACTTTTGAAGATCCGAGTACCTAAGAAATACTTGCTTAGATATTTAAGAAGTATCTGAAATGTGAAAGGTTGGATCTAAGACACCTCTGCCTAACCCAAGGGCACATGGATTTTATCCAATTTTTTTGTTAGAATTTATATAGTGTTAGGTTTTACAGAGTGTCACATTTTGACTCTATTATATGTAATAGAAAGAAAATCATCAGTACTTGCAAACAAACACTGAAAAATCACATGAAACAAGTTAATATAGCATGATGGTTAAGAATTCAACATCTGGATATGAACTAAAGGTTTTTTTTTTAAACTTTTAATTTTGTATTACAGTATAGCCCATTAACAATGCTGTGATAGTTTCAGGTGGACAGTGAAAGGACTCGACCATACATACTCACGTATCCATTCTCTCCCAAACTCCTCTCCCATTCAGGCTGACGCATAATGTTGTCAGAGTTCTCTGTGCTATACAGTAGGTCCTTGTTGGTTATCAGTTTTAAATATAGCAATGTGTGCAACCTAGATAGCATATTCAAAAGCAGAGACATTACTTAGCCAATAAAGGTCCGTCTAGTCAAGGCTATGGTTTTTCCAGTGGTCATGTATGGATGTGAGAGTTGGACTGTGAAGAAGGCTGAGTGCCGAAGAATTGATGCTTTTGAACTGTGGTGTTGGAGAAGACTCTTGAGAGTCCCTTGGACTGCAAGGAGATCCAACCAGTCCATTCTGAAGGAGATCAGCCCTGGGATTTCTTTGGAAGGAATGATGCTAAAGCTGAAACTCCAGTACTTTGGCCACCTCATGTGAAGAGTTGACTCATTGGAAAAGACTCTGATGCTGGGAGGGATTGGGGGCAGGAGGAGAAGGGGATGACAGAGGATGAGATGGCTGGATGGCATCACTGACTCGATGAACGTGAGTCTCAGTGAACTCCGGGAGTTGGTGATGGACAGGGAGGCCTGGCGTGCTGTGATTCATGGGGTCACAGAGAGTCGGACACGACTGAGCGACTGAACTGAACTGAACTGAACTGATACATCCATCCCAAGCTCCCTAACTTTCCCTTCCCCAGTAACCGTAAATTCATTCTCTTAAGTCTGTGAGTCTCTTTCTGTCTTATAAGTAAGTTCATTTGTGTCATATCTCTTTAGATTAGAGATGGACTAAAGTTTTAATCTCAGTTCCAGCATTTAAATAGCTGTGTTGACCTTGGTCAAGATATTTAACTGCTTTGACCTTTTTCTCTCACCTATAAAATTAGTTAAGAATAGTTCCCACTCACTTCATAGGGTCACTCTGAGGATTAAGTGAGATAACTCATAGAAAGCACTGTGAAGCACACACATAGTGTGCTTTATGGTGAACTAGGAGATTTTTTTGAACGCTAGTACTTCCTGTTATATTCACTGAGAGCAGAGATTCTGGAAAATAATATAATCATGTGAGCCAAGAGATTTTTATAATGGCTCCTGCATGGTTGAATAAACCAATTACACAACTGAACATATTTGTCTTGGAATAATTCAGAGGATAGATTGGGGAATAATGATGTCCAAGAAGTAGAAGGTTTAGTCTTCTGAATGGAATAGCAAAGACAGAAGCCATTTAAAGGGTGAATAGTTTAAAGTTCTAGCAGAGAAGCAGAAGCAATGCTTTGGGTCAGCTGGAAAAGAATGATAATTGAGGCTGAGAGTGTGTACAGGCAAAGATTACAATAAATGACTATGATTAATGCCCAAGTAAGGTAACTAGGCAAATATGGCAGAAAAATTTCACAATGCTGTAGAAAGAGATCTCAACACAACTTCAACTAGATTTAAGAGATTGGACCACATAATCTCTAAGGTTCTATGTAGATCTGGCAGCCTGTGAAATTTCCAATCAGTGCTATGGGACTGGGTGTGGAAAGAGAGAGAGGCTGTGGTCCTTGAAAATTCCAAGTGGTTGAAATAAACAGGAAATTCAGGATAGAAAGTTATCAGAGTATAACTGGTTCCTTATAGAGCTTTTTGTCTGTAATGGAAGAAAAGGGGGGCAATAGGGCACTTTTCCAGAATTTCTGCTCTCAGTAAAAATCACAGGAAGTACCGGCATTCAAAAATGAGACTGCCAGGGAATGGGAGGGGAAAAAATGCAGGAACAAGATGATGAATAGATGGATGGATAAATATCCAAACTCAGGATATCCAACCACTGGATTTAATTTCTCTTAAGATCACTGTGAAATGGTACACTTTGTTACTTTTTATGTATGGTTTTAAAAAATCTTGAGCCAATATGTTACTGCCATGTCAGTCAGTTGTCTGCATGGAGATAAAACCATATGTGGAAATGTCTGTGCTATGGCATAAGGGGGCTGCAAAGGGAAAAGATGGTCCCTGTTAGACCTTGGAGGAAATAGAGTCGGGGTGGGGGACGGGGAGGAGGGGAGGGTACCTAACTAGAGAGAGAGAAAGGAGGGAGGCGCAAGCAAAGTCCAACATGGCACCGGGAGGAGGGGTGAAACTGGTAAATGCCGTGGACTTGTGGAAGAGGAGGAGCTGTAGACGGGGGAGGGCGGGGGGGCGGGCTGTGTTTGATGATAAAAGATCACTCCCTCTTGGCAGTCCTTCTGCCTTCTCTCCCCTCTCTCCAGGCCATCCAGGACTTTCTTCCTCTCTTGCTGCTTGGCCTGGGCACTGATGACACCGATGACTGATTAGCCACCAGTGTTTGCTTGTAAATCAGTTTCCCCTTTAGATCAAACGCTCCCCAAGAGCAAGAACTGAGTGCATCCAGGAGAGATTAACGGCAAAGGAGTCTGATACCTGAGGAATCAGGCCTTTTGACTGAAAAGGTGTGAGGGAAGGCGCGCTCACAGGCATCCTCGCCGAATCGTGACTTTCACAGCTGAGGGTCCTGAGAGGCGCCCAGCTGGGGCTCACGCATCCCAGAAGGCTTTGGGACTGCTTGACTGCACGCTTCTGGAGATCAGGGGTCAGGGGTGGGATCTATGCACTTCCTCCAGGCTGCAACTGGGAGTCTCAACCCAAAGACTGGGAAGCTGGGTAAGGAGCTTGGTGAACCTTAACTTGGGACTAGGGTGTGTTGGGGTCCCCGCCAGACCAGCCCAGCCTCGCGCACCAGCCGAACCCCGCTGGCAGTCGTGGTGCTGCTGGCTTCCGCCGCCTCAGGAACTTCACGAACTTGGTTTTCTTCTGGTGCCCGTTGCACGACCTGGGTTGTTGTTTTTTTTTTTTTTTTTTTTTTGGTAAATTGCTGAGTGCTGAGAGGCCCCGCCCTTCCGCGCCCGGCAGCCCAGCCACCCAGTCACTCCTCCCGCGCTCCCCGGTGGGTGTTCCTTTCCGGACGACGCTGGAAGACTTGGTGGCGGCGGCCCATGGGACCCGTGGCGCTGCCCGCCTGGCTGCAGCCCAGGTAGGGCGCTCGCCCCGGAGGGTGGGGAGGGGGTCGGGAGGAAGGGCCGCCAGCGGGAGGGGTGCGGGTGGGGGTGTGTGGGTGGTGCCCACATAGTTCCGCGGGGCGAGCACCAGCCAGCGCCGGAGCAGCCTTACGCCTCACATTCCCTGGGGCTCTGGACAGATATTAGCTAATACAATTTTCTCGGCAACCCTAGGAATAACTGTTATTTTCCCCATGTTACAGCAGAGAAAGGACAGGCTGCGTGGCCACCCTTCCTTTTGTACGCTCTCTGCGGTCTTTCTTCTCTTCCCGTTCCTCCGACCTGGAGCGCTTCCCTTGCCTTTTCTCTACCTGCTGCAGAAGCACCAAGCACCCGTGTAGATTTCAGGGGCCCCGGTTCCAGAAAAACTGATTCGGTGATATGAGGGTAGAGCCTGGGATGTCTATGTTTATCCCACAAGCCAAGTGACTGCTGTAGGTTTCAAGGAGGCATTCCTTTCCCCTACTTTTTTAGTAGTGTGCCGTAGTCATCTGTAGGGGTACCCGAGTACGCTCATCAAGCTACATTTTATCTGCTTCTCAATTTTTTTGCTTTATTTCTCAGAGGTTTCACATCTCCAGCTAGGAAAAAAATCTTGTCTACCCTGATCCGGCCACTCCCGCCACTTTTTAGTACTAGAGACAACACTTTAAACAGTGCTTCCTCTGACCCCCTCAAACATGTATCTGTTCATCTTTTCTTAGTCATATCCCCATCAACCAATTTTCAAACTAAGCTTCACTTCCCTTTTCTGGCCCTTAAACTGCTTTCTGTGTGTGCCTGGTGAAGGAAACTATCTACTCTTGCAAACTATAATAGGCAGTGGTAAGATACTGACCCCAATCACAAAAATGCATTCAGAAATCAGTTCAGCTCAGTCGCTTGGTCGTGTTCGACTCTTTACAACCCCATGGACTGCAGCATGTCAGGCCTTCCTGTCCGTCACCAACTCCCAGAGTTTACTTAAACTCATGTGCATTGAGTTGGTGATGCCATCCAACCATCTCATCCTCTGTCACCCTTTCTCCTCCTGCCTTCAATCTTTCCCAGCATCAGGGTCTTTTCAAATGAGTTAGTTCTTCGCATCAGGTGGCCACAGTATTGGGGTTTCATCTTCAGCATATTCAGGAACTGATTTCCTTTAGGATGGACTGGTTGTATCTCCTTGCTGACCAAGGTACTCTCAAAAGTCTTCTCCAACACCACAGTTCAAAAGCATCAGTTTTTCTGCGCTCAGCTTTCTTTACAGTCCAACTCTCACATCCATACGTGACCACTGGAAAAACCATAGCTTTGACTACACAGACCTTTGTTGGCAAAATAATGTCTCTGCTTTTTAATATGCTGTCTAGCATATTAAAAGTTGGCTATAACTTTTCTTCCAAGGAACAAGCGTCTTTTAATTTCCTGGCTGCAGTCACCATCTGCAGTGATTTTGGAGCCTCCCAAAATAAAGTCTCTCGCTGTTCCCATGGTTTCCCCATCTGTTCACTATGAAGTGATGGGACCGGGTGCCATGATCTGAGTTTTCTGAGTGTTGAGTTTTAAGCCAACATTTTCACTCTCCTCTTTCACTTTCATCAAGAGGCTCTTTAGTTCTTTGCTTTCTGCCATAAGGGTGGTGTCATCTGCGTATCTGAGGTTATTAATGTTTCTCCTGGCAATCTTGATTCCAGCTTGTGCTTCATCTAGTCCAGCATTTCTCATGGTGTACTCTGCATATAAGTTAAATAAGCAGGGTGACATATACAGCCTTGACGTACTCCTTTTCCTATTTGGAACCAGTCTGTTGTTCCATGTCCAGTTCTAACTGTTGCTTCTTGACCTGCATAGAGGTTTCTCAGGAGGCAGGTCAGGTGGTCTGCTATACTTATCTCTTGAAGAATTTTCCACAGTTTATTGTGATCCACACAGTCAAAGGCTTTAGCATAGTCAATAAAGCAGAAGTAGATGTTTTTCTGGAACTCTTGCTTTTTCGATGATCCAATGGGCAATTTGATCTCTGGTTCCTCTGCCTTTTCTAAGTCCAGCTTGAACATCTGGAAGTTCATGGTTCACATATTGCTGAAGCCTGGCTTGGAGAATTTTGAGCATTACTTTACTAGCGTGTGAGATGAGTGCAATTGTGTGGTAGTTGAGCATTCTTTGGCATTGCCTTTCTTTGGGATTGGAATGAAAACTGACCTTTTCCAGTCCTGTGGCCACTGCTGAGTTTTCCAAATTTGCTGGCATATTGAGTGCAGCCCTTTCATAGCACCATCTTTTAGGATTTGAAATAGCTCAACTGAAATTCCAACCTCCACTAGCTTTGTTTGTAGTGATGCTTCCTACGGCCCACTTACTTTACATTCCAGGATGTCTGGCTTTCGGTGAGTGATCACACCATCATGATTATCTGGGTCGTGAAGATCTTTTTTATAGTTCTTCTGTGTATTCTTGCCACCTCTTCTTAATATCTGCTTCTGTTAGGTCCATACCATTTCTGTCCTTTATTGTGTCTATCTTTACATGAAAAATTCCCTTGGTATCTCTAATTTTCTTGAAGAGATCTCTAATCTTTCCCATTCTGTTGTTTTCCTCTATTTCTTTGCATTGATCACTGAGAAAGGCTTTCTTATCTCTCCTTGCTATTCTTTGGAACTCTTCATTCAAATGAGTATATCTTTCCTTTTCCCTTTGCCTTTCACTTCTCTTCTTTTCACAGCTATTTGTAAAGCCTCCTCAGGCATCCATTTTGCCTTTTTGCATTTCTTTTTCTTGGTGATGGTCTTGATCCCTGCCTCCTGTACAATGTCACGAACCACCATCCATAGTTCTTCAGTCACTCTGTCTATCAGATCTAATCCCTTGAATCTATTTCTCACTTCCACTGTATAATCATTAGGGATTTGATGTAGGTCATACCTGAATGGTCTAGTGGTTTTCCCTACTTTCTTCAATTTAAGTCTGAATTTGGCAATAAGGAGTACATGATCTGAGCCACAGTCAGCTCCCAGTCTTGTTTTTGCTGACTGTGTAGAGCTTCTCCATCTTTGGCTGCAAAGAATGTAATCAAACTGATTTTGGTATTGACCATCTGGTGATGTCCATGTGTAGAGTCTTCTCTTATGTTTTTGGAAGAGTGTGTTTGCTATGACCAGTGAGTTCTCTTGGAAAAACTCTATTGGCCTTTGCCCTGCTTCATTCTGTACTGCAAGGTCAAATTTGCCTGTTACTCTAGGTAGTATTTCTTGACTTCCTACTTTTGCATTCCAGTCCCATATAATGAAAATGACATCTTTTTTGGGTGTTAGTTCTGCAAGGTCTTGTAGGTCTTCATAGAACTGTTCAATTTCAGCTTCTTCAGCGTTACTGGTCCGGGCATAGACTTGGATTACTGTGATACTGAATGGTTTGCCTTGGAAACCAACAGAGATTATTCTGTCATTTTTGAGATTGCATCCAAGTACTGCATTTCAGACTCTTTTGTTGACTAGGATGGCTACTCCATTTTTTCTAAGGCATTCTTGCCCACAGTAATAGATATAATGGTCACCTGAGTTAAATTCACCCATTCCAGTCCATTTTAATTTGCTGATTCCTAAAATGTCGATGTTCACTCTTGCCATCTCCTGTTTGACCACTTCCAATTTGCCTTGGTTCGTGGACCTGACATTCAGTGATTGAATTACCCTGCCTGGGCATGCCACCATTGCTACTCCCATCTTGTAACAATAAACTAGTTATCCTTCAAGTTATGCACTTAGCAGGAACACGTTGACCACATGGGCCTCTCTCCATCCATATTTTCTTTTCAAAAATACTCAAAGCTAACTTTGCAATGCTTGCTTTTATCCCTTGGGAAGCAGCAAAGTGAGAGGTTTATCACAGCTGAAAGTGAATGTTGAAATAGAACCATATCTGGCTTTAAACAAACCCAGGATGGTCACTGTAACAGATAGTGTGTGCTTTCAAAATCTCATGGGGATTAGAAGGGTATCCAAATTAAAAACTCAGATATGGATTAATTGTCTCTTGCTGTCTCAGATTGGCCAGTAAATTAGTTAAAATACATGTGTATAATGCTGAAAAGGTGATTATAAAGGAAGTGTTTAATGTGCTTAAAGGAAGTATTTTCTTGTATGTATTGTAGGTATAGGAAGAATGCCTATCTTTTCATCTACTACTTAATCCAGTTCTGCGGCCACTCCTGGATATTTACAAATATGACAGTCAGATTCTTTTCATTTGGAAAAGGTAAAAGCCCAAAACAGTTTTGAATTTTTAACTTTTAATCCTCATTTTCACCTAGTCCTAGTTATAATTTAACTTCTGTGAACTTCACCTAATATCCTTCACTTCTCTGAAATTTAGTGACCATATTTTTTCAGTAAGCATGCTTCATTCTTAATGCAAAAACCAAAACCTTTTTGGAGGAGGCAGTAAGTAAAATGAGGGAAAGGGAAGTGAGTTCTCCTTGAGTAGGCATTTGCCCTGAAAACATAGACGTGGCATTGAGGTGTACCATTTCACTCTTCCTTTCTTGGTTCTGCACCAAACCTTAGCAGATCTGGTGTGTGTTGAAGAAATCTGTAAATTCCAGTGTAACTTTTTTTTTTTGCATAGAAATTAGAAATTAACCAGTTCTTCTCTGGTTTCTTATTCCCCAGGTTTAAGGTAACTGGAAACTACTAACAAATGAAAGACAAACTCTATATTCCCCATTCTTCTATTTAATCCTTTTAAAAGGCAGTGTGTCCATAGGAAAATGACACATTTTGTAGATGACTCATCACATATAGGGGAGTTAGTGCTAAAGGTTTAAGTCATAAGCTTTCTCCAATTTCCTGAAAGTAAAGATTTTAAATGCATTTAAATTTTCAAAAAAAACAAATCATTAAATGACTGTCAAAATAAAATTCTTTTCATTTTCCATCCCCACATGGATAAGGGTCATCACAGTTTCCAAGTGTTGCATGACTTGACAATTTGAGCAATTGCTGGTTTCAGCTAAAAACAAACATTAGTATATATCTGGGATAAGTCATGCTCTGCTCATCAATTCAGCCTTCAATATCATGAGAAAATTAATCTATTTCTGTGATACCATAAACTATTTGATGTTGCTTTTTTTTAACTGCAGATTTGCGGATAAATTCTTGCCTTTGTTAAGAACCTCCAAAGATATAACTTGAGGCTTGTGTTTCAGCTTTGAGTGTTGGGAGTCCTCAAGCAGAGGACAACACAGGTGTTTGGAAAACTTCCTTTTGTTTTTAGGAAAAAAGCATCACTTCTAGACCTTGGAAGTTAGCTGTGGCTTCAAGGGCCTGTTATAGGTCATTCACAATATGAGTAACAAGACATGAATTTATTCTTATGCTGCCTGGCCTTTCCATTGGGGGGAAAATGCCTTAGTCAGCAGTGTATTTATTTCTTAATTGTGATCTCGCCATCCATAATTAGAGAAGTTGCATTTTATTAAAGAAACACAACCCATTTCTACAGAAGGTAGCTTGAAAAGAACTGTGTGGGAGGTCAGTACAATTTCCAAATCAGTATATAAATTAAATAGCTCAACAGCACTCAAGCACCTGGAATAGACACCAGCTTCCTTCTTCCTTCAGGGAGCCGTGTGACTGATCATGCTTTTATGGCAAGTGCAGGACTGTATATGCCTCAGGAATCATCTATAAAGTGGGAATGATAAGAATGTCTACCTCATAGAGCTGCTGAGAAGAGAAACTCTTTGATAAATTACTATCATGTGAATGATAACTAGGGAGTGAAGACGATAAAGATTTCCCTAGATGTTTCTTAATATGGCAGGATTTCATTTAAAAAACAGCACATTTATTCTATTTAGAGAGACATTTGTTTCCATCCATTTCAGCTGTGTCAAATGTAGTATTTGTTTGGAGCCCTCTGCAATGGGCCCGACTCACAAAAATCCAGAAAGCCCTAACCATGTATGTGCAGGACATAAATGCTATATAAATGGAAGATGTTATTTGATATCATGGCATCATTAATGTCATTTTCATAAATCTCTGAAATCATATTTTCTCATCTCTGTCATTTTCTTGTCCATAGACAAGGAGAGGGCACAGCAGTTTCTCTAATAAACTCACTTTCAGCTGGAATTCCTTTAGAATCATATAAATGGGAAATAAATGCTTTAGCTTTGGTCATAGAGCCTTCCTTTTCAAGTTTTAAATTCTTTTTGGAAGAGGAGCAATTAAACTGTACAATGATGTGATGTGCTTTCTTTGGTTACATAGTATTTGTAATTTAGAAATCTAGGAAATTTGTCACATGTACAAAGGAAAATGAAGTAAGGAATCTCAGTTGTATTTCAAACTGCTTCCTAGATTTGGGTTGTGATCTAGATTTTACTTACTATGTCTGTATTTTTAATTCACTGGACACAGATTCAATGGTTGACACTTTTTATGCAATTGGACTTGTGATGCAACTTTGCCAGTCTATTTCCCTCTTGGAGTTGCTGCACATATATGTTGGCATTGAATCAAACCATCTTCTTCCTAGGATTTTGCAGGTAGGTCTTAATCACATTATTTATATTATAGAATCTGTTGCATACGTAACTTTGTTCTGTTTACAGCCACTCGACTTTGTGGCAGTGAAAAAGCCAACCTTTGCTAATGTGCAACCCAAGTCACTAACATGGAGAATTCCATGAAAAAAATGACCCCATCGTAAAACACTGCACAGTCAGAATTGCCAGTTGGAAGCGTTCAGAGAAATGATGCTTGCTGCTTTGTGCAGCACTATAGTGATCCTCTCCTGGGACAAGATTTCATAGCCACTGCCCAGTCTTACTATGCCACGGCCTTGGGCGGTGTAGTACAGAGGAAGGGCATAGGATGGGAGCCATTCAGACTTGGGGTTTGGTGCCTGGCTCCTCTACCTACACTGGGTTACATTAACCACCATCATCCAGCTCTGTAGGGAAAAGGACGCCACATACATTACCTGGAAAAGAATAAATTTGCAAAAAAAAAAAAAAAGTACCCTTCATCCAAGTCCAGAGATTAGAATACTCCCCAGCCATTTCTTGTTCATTCTGCCCCTTTTACTGAATGCAGTTGCAAAGGAGTGGTCTTTCGTGTTTATTTAGTGTAGCATCTACTTGTACAGGGGCTTCCCTTGTGGCTCAGCTGGCAAAGAATCCTCCTGCAATGCAGGAGACCTGGGTTCAATCCCTGGGTAGGGAAGATCCCCTGGAGAAGGGAAGGGGATTCTCCAGTATTCTGGCCTGGATAATTCCATGGACTGTATAGTCCATGGGGTTGCAAATAGTTGGACACCACTGAGTGACTTTCACTACTTGTACAGACCTGGGAATGCTGTAGACTTGGCTTCAAATTGGAGAAGACTCTTGAGAGTCTCTTGGACTGCAAGGAGATCCAACCAGTCCATCCTAAAGGAGATCAGTCCTGGGTGTTCATTGGAAGGACTGATGTTGAATCTGAAACTCCAATACTTTGTCCACCTGATATGAAGAGCTGACTCATTTGAAAAGACCCTCATGCTGGGAAAGATTGAGGGCAGGAGGAGAAGGGAACGACAGAGGATGAGATGGTTGGATGGCATCACCGACTCAATGGACATGGGTTTGGGTAGACTCTGGCAGTTGGTGATGGACAGGAGAGCCTGGCATGCTGCGGTTCATGGGGCCACAAAGAGTCAGACAAGACTGAGCAACTGAACTGAACTGAACTGGCTTCAAATTCCAGTTCTATCTCTTAGTTATATAAGTTTAAACAAGTAATGTAATTGTTCTGAGCTTCATTTTCTCATGTGATATGCAAATAGCATGTATCTTCTGGAGTAACTGAGTAAGTGGGTGGGATAAGTTCCTAGCACTTAGTTAAGAGTACAATACCTGGTAGCTGCTGCTGTTATTTTAGGTATCATTGGTTCCTCTGCCATGTCTTGAGCCTTAGATGACCATGTTCCTTTTAAAGGCAGGTTGAAGGAAGATGGGAAATTCACTGATAGAGATTTAGTATAGGAAAGCATTGCTGAATTAAGGCAAGAAAAATTAAAAAGTGATATTTTCCACAAGGAGAGATAAGGGTTAGGTGGCTATATGAACATACATTTAAAATTTACAGAAAAAAGTATTTTCATTAGTATAATTTTAACAATTTGTAAAATAAATTTAAAAAATGGATAACTAAATGTGACAAATTTGCATCGTAAAAATAATTAAAATGTTAGAATCTGATTGTATTGCCAGCACCGAGCAAAGTACTTAGAACATAAACACCTTAAATTTTGTTGAATGAAATAGTGGCATAGATCTTTATATTAAAATTTGCTGAAATATCATGAAAGTTTAAAAGATGGAAATCAGAGTATAAACTTAAGGAGCCTATTGAGAACTCTGCATTACAAGTTGATGGGAGATTTTAAATTTTGCTTATTCATTAGAAGTGGAGAAATAGTATTAGGATGAAGTTACTTTAGTGTTGAAATATCAAATGTAAAGTAAAAATTGGGGCAATATCTAGAGTACAAACTAAGAGTAGTTAGTTAGCTAGCTAAGACCTAGATGGAATTGCCTTAAATGTATGTCCTTACAATATGAAAAGGGGTACACATCTGTCCCAGAAGAAGCATATTATTTAGGAACAAGATTTATTGATATGTATTATCTGTAAACAACTTAAGATGCATATAGCATTGCTTAACATTAAATTTACAGGCTTCCCAGGTGGGTCAGTGGTAAAGAATCTGCCTGCCAAAGCAGGAGATATGGGTTCAATCCCTGGGTCAGGAAAATCTCCTGAAGAAGGAAATGGCAACCCACTCCAATATCCTTGCTGGGAAATCTGGTGGATAGAGGAGCCTGGTGGGCTACAGTCCATGGAGTCACAAAAGATTTGGACACAATTTAGCAACTAAATGCTCATTTTAGACAACAGAATTAACCCAGGTTAAGTGAAAGCTGTATTCTAGCATATGGAATTATTTTTCTTGGACTATGATCAAATTCATCTGAATCTAAGTCATATTTTCTTTTGGCATACCTTTTTGGACTTTTTACTTTTTTAGGCTAAAGTGGATAATACTAATTTTATGGTAAAACAGTTTCAAAGTTAAGAGTTATTTCCAAAGTAGGAAATGCAAATGAGAAACTGGACAGGTAAATTTGTAAGAAAGAAAAGCACCTTGAATATGTCTCAAAAATCTGTACGGTATTTCTGCTTTCCAAAAGTATGTAGGCTTGTCCAATAACAGAAATTGTTATTAGAAATCTGATTTCTTGCAGTTCTAGAAATTCCAGGATATTTAAGCGTGATTTTAATCCCTATTAATTGCAACTCTATTGATTTATAGAAGTATGATCACTTGTAATTGGACTGTATCCTGGTTTGGTAATTAAAAAGTAATGGCAAGTATATATTGGCACTTTTATTTGAATGTGAGCAGGCAAAGTCTCCTGTTGACGGGGCTCAAATGGTTTTTAAGTGTTTGTTGTTGGGAGGAATCAGGGAATCATCATAGTAGGGAAGACAGTTATTCTCACCCTGGGCCAATTATTATTAAATTTTTGTTACGTTTGTCTTCCTCTTTATCTCTTTGCGATTTTATCTGTCCTCTGTTTCTTTTATTCATTTACTATCTTTTCTATGGTTTTCAGAATAGACATGATGTTCGAAAAAGCTTCAAAAACCCATGTGGTCAGGTCCAAAGTTTCATTTTAACCCCCTTCCTTAGAATTCTGCAGACAACTAGAAGAATTCCCACATTATAAGATGACTCTGAGGCCCCTTCTTTAAAATAACCAAACAAAACTCTAAAGCTGTGTAATCGTTCTTGGTTTTCCTGTTTCCCCATCTTTAAATGAAGAAACTGTAGTTAAGAATGTGGCCAAGCTACTCACACAGTACTCATAGCTGATTGCATACAGTATTTTGAAAAAATGCACAATATCTAGCTACTTTGAAGTAGATTGAAGAGAATTCTGCTCGTGTGTGTTATTATTTTGACATTACCTTTGTGACACTGATAAGTCACAATGGAATTGTCTTTTTTGTAAACTGCTTTGCCAAAATATGAAGGTGAGTAATTCCCAAAAGCAGTAGGAACAATTAGCTAGTTGAGCAATTAGGATCACAGGTATAATATCAATTGATGGTGGTATGTGTATATATATACATATATATGTGTGTATATATATACATATATATGTGTGTGTATGTATTTTTGTATCTCACAAAAATATGTTTGTTTTCTTCTGTACATTTTAAAATGTTTTACACTCATCTTTATTTGACAGGGAAAAGCCATTGTGATTTTCTAATATTACAGTTGCTGAAGGAGAAAGGGCTTCCCTGGTGGCTTGGAGAGTAAAGGATCTGCCTGCAATGCAGGAGACCTGGGTTTGATTCCTGGGTTGGGAAGATCCCCTGGAGAAGGAAATAGCAACCCACTCCAGTACTTTTGCCTGGAAAATTCCATAGATTAAGAAGCCTAGTAGGCTACAGTCCATGGGATCGCAAAGAGTCGGACATGACTGAGCAACTTCACTGGTTCACTGATAGACATTATATGAGGGTATAGCCCATTAAAAAGCAAAGGTGAAAATGTCTTAGTGTTTCAGAACAAGGAATTTAGAATGACATGGTCTAGATTTTGATTCCACATCTGTAGGCAAGTCATTTTCACTTTGTTAAATGACTACAAAGAACTCTTTCTTTGTAAAAGGCAGAAAATAGCAGTAGGACTTCCTGGGGTTGTTATGGAGATTAAATGAGATGACATGTGTTTAGATACTGGCACAAAGTAATCAATAATTTTTTTTTTTTTTACCAATTTAGGAATATTGCCAACTATATTCTCCCATTGTCTTGCCATTGAATGGTCAAGATAGAGTTAAATAACCATCAGATAATTTGTTAATTAGATGGATATCATAGAGGGGGTGATGGGTCTTCACATACCTGTATGTATGTGGTTGTGTTTTGGGGGGCATGCTTATTACCTCTTCTATGCAGTTGGGATTCCATCACCAATGTACCACAGTCCCTTAAGTGATTATTTTCAACAGTGTTTCTTTGTGCAGCTCCAGCCCCTCTTAGGAGATTCTTTTCCCTCCCTACTCATCAACTGAGGGACAGCCTGGCATCAGAGATTGCTTACAACTCTGGAAGCCAGGACACTCAGGATATATATGTTTCCAGGTCTGCTTCTAGGTTGGGCAAATCACTTGATTTCTCTGGTTCCCAATTTCCTTGTTTGTAAAAAGGTGGGGTTGGGCATGTATCTTGCAGGGCTCCTAGAGATCTGTCTTATCAGAAGTAGCTTATGTTCTTTGGTGGCTCAGATGGTAAAGCGTCTGTCTACAATGCGGGAGACTTGGGTTCGATCCCTGGGTCAGGAAGATTCCCTGGAGAAGGAAATGGCAAGCCACTCCAGTACTCTGGCCTAGAAAATCCCATGGACGGAGGAGCCTGGTGCAGGCTACTGCCCATGGGGTCACAAAGAGTCGGACACGACTGAGTGACTTCACTTTCACTTTATGTTCTTTATTTCAGTAGTCAGCCATGTAATTAGAACTGTGTTTGTGTGCACGCATTCATGTGTTTATCTCCTGAGATTTTGATCAAAAATTAGATAATTTTCCCAATTAGCAGACACTGATGAAATGTAAGATTAGGCAGTGCCTAAGTACTTGTTTGCTGTTAAGATCTTGTTATCTTAAGGTTGCTGTGTGTCATGGCAGCAAGCTCAGATCATTCAATAATTAATCATTTCAGTAAAGTCTACTTCATTACATAAATATGGTTAAGTCAAGAAACTAGAGCATTGAAAGAAAGACTAACAAAAGAAAACTGCCATGTAGGTAGCTTCCATCGATTGACTAAGGTTTGAATTGTGTCTAATTTCCTTAGCTAAGTAAGGGCCCTCTTGACTCACCAATGTGGTTATAAACATGCTGATACAGCTTCTACATGTGTATTTCTGATCCTCTGGCCTGATATTGGCAAATTTTAGATTTCTCTGCACTAGGTGATTTTCCAGGACTAACAGGCTGTGCTTCAAAGTCACAGATTATCCAAGTCTTTTCTCCCTGATCTGCTTTTAAAATAAAGGCAGCTACTGAAAGACACAAGTCAGCCCTCGTCTTTATCACTAATATGCTCTCTCAATCTCAGGGATATTTTCCTGTGACCACTGTGAGGAAAGTAAAATATTCTATTAAAAACCAACAAAAATGCAGAATATACGAAGTATATTAATACAGCATAAAAATACATATATTTAGATTGGAAAGAGAAATGTGTATTTCGAGGTCAGTAATTGGAGCTAAGCCATAAGTGTGTGCATTCTCAGTGATTTACAAATGCTTACTGACTAGGAAAAAATATGAATTTGTGAATTCTATTCACTTTCCACTAGCTTAAGGGTTAGGATTATATTATTTCCCACCTCTCAACTCTCAACACCCCTGCACCACACCCCACCCCCCTCAAAAAAAAAAGGCTATGGTGGCTTCTTGGTTGGATGAAATGGCAATTTCTTGGCCTGACATTCAAAACTCTTCACCAGCAGCATGTTTTCAGTTTTATCTCCCATGGTTCTGTTTGTGCACTTCCTTTCCGGCCCTCAGGGATGCCAGCACAGCTGTGTTTTCACACCTCCGCCTCTTTGCTCTGGCTGCTCCCCAGGATGCCCACTCTCCTATCCAGTCTACCTGACAAACCCTGTCCATTCCTCAAGATCCAGCTGAAATGTTGCCTGTCTCCATATATCTCTCTGCATCCTTTTCCCACACAGTCTATCTCCCCCACCTCTCCTCCCATACACGACCCTTTAAATGACAGCATTACTCACACTGTGCTATAGTGAAAGCCCCACATTCTCCTACCGTTGCTACCCTATGTAGCAAGGACGATGCTTTTCATTGTATATGTTGTCTTAGCACCTGATATTTAGTGGACACCCAATGAAAGCTTGTTAAAGTGAGTAAAACCATGTGTTCATGTGTCACAAGAAGGGACATGCTGTGATCCAGATGAAATATCTGTTATGTTTTTATCCATTACGTTCAATTTGAAGAATACAGAAAAAAAGAAACCAAAAAGGAGGAAATGAAATTCACCCATAACCTTACTCCCCCAGAGATCATATTAATTGTATAGTATACATATTTAGAGTTAAAGCATATTTCTTAAGAGGAACTTTGGTTTTTAAAATTAGAAAATTGCCTACATGCTAAATAGATGATCCTAATTCTTGACTTTGCTATTTCTTTTGTTAGCTCACAGAAAGAATAATTGTCCTCTTTATGGTGATCACCAGTCAAGAAGAAGTCCAAGAGAAATACGTGGTGTGTGTTTTATTCATCTTTTGGAATCTATTGGATATGGTTAGGTAAGGAGGCAAAATAACCTCTTAAAGCCAGATTACTTTCTACAGTGAAACCAGTATTAGTTGCCTGTGTTTGATTGCTCAGAGATAAATACATAACCTCTTTTCATATTATTTTATCTTGATATGGAAATGTATTTTTTGTGCTCTCCATAATGGGCATATCAAAGATAATGAAAACCTACCATGGTATTACAAGAGCAAATCAGTGCATTCAGGCATAACACCAACTGGGAATAAACCTCACAGCTGTTTGCTAATGAAAGGCATTCTCGGCAATTGCTCCAGCATGTTACTTTAATAAACAAAGCCAGACTTTTCTATCATAGTCACAATTTACAAAGTTGGTTTCTTTGAATTCAAGAGTATTTTAAATATAGGGCTTTACCTCTCTGGGGTGAAAAACACACCTCCAAAACATGTGTATACAGCTCCAGCAGGTTCAAATAACTGAAGCTCGTTCATGAGCTCACTGGGAATCCTTGGACCTCAGGTTTAGAATCCTTGCCCTAGTTGGTGTTCTGTTGACTTCTAAATTCTAAAGCTTTGCAATGAGATGCGCCCAGTAGTATCTCTACCAGCAATGGTGTAAAATAGCCTCTTTGCACAGTGGCTCACTTTGGAGAGGTTCCTAACTGCTACTTCTTGAGAACTGTCCCTCTTGCTGGAAAGACCTGGATGTGAATGGGTAACAAAAGTCCACAGCATTTTAGCAGAGGTTATATAAAATTCTTTTTTGTCAAAATCTTGGCTGAGTTAACATATTCTAAGTAGAATGATTAAAATGAAATATTTTGTTGAATTAAAGTGACTATAATTCTTTGTTATATATAACTTAGTTATTTCTCACTTTTAACTGAAAGATTTGTGGACTTGGGGCAAACTTTAGGGACTTTTATAGCCTGTGACTTTCTGTTTATGAGACATGGAGCCTCATCTGGGACTGTGTCTTGCTTTCTTGTTGTTGTTTTTTTTTTTTAATGTACATCATTTTTAAAGTCTTTATTGAGTTTGTTACAATATTGCTTCTGTTTTATGTTTTTGTCCTTTGGCCACAAGGCATGTGGGATCTTAGCTCTCTGACCACTGATTAAACCCTCACTCCCTGCATTGGAAGGGGAAGTCTCAACCACTGGACTTCCAGGGAAGTCCCAGGGAACCGTGGCTTTCTGATGTTTTATTCTCTGTATGCTCACTTGTTTCAGTATCAGTCCAGTCTCAGATAAGTTCAGTAGACCCATTAGAGAACAAAGTAGTTTTGGCATTGAGAGTGGTATTGTGATGTGATGGAAAGACTTTGGGACATAGAAGTAGAAGATCTCAAGATGAACCTCACCTCTACTACTTATGCTTGGACAAATCACATAATCTTAAAAATAACAGCAGTGCGATAATTCATGGACCTTAATATTTACCCTTTTAAAGTATAAATTTTGTTGGTTTTAGTTTATTCAAAGATATGTGTAACCTTCACCACTATCTAATTTGAGACCATTTTCATTGCCCCCCAGAGGAGCTCCAAATCCATCAGCAGTCATGCCCCCTTCCCTCTTCCTTCCAGCCTCTGGCAACCTCTAGTATACTGTCTGTATGGATTTGCCTGTTCTGGACGTTTCATATAAATGGAGTCACATGTCATGTGCTTTTTGTGATTGGTGTCTTTCACTTAGCATAATGTTTTCAAGGTATAGCCATGTTGTAACAGGTATCAGTATTTATTTCTTTTTTGGCTGAATAATATTCTATTATATCGATATACCAATTTTTATTTATTCATTTGTCAGCTGATGGACTTTGGGCTGTTTCTACTTTTTGGTCAGGAGGAATACTGCTATGAACATCCATGTACAAGCTTTTGTGTGCACATATGTTTTCATTTCTCTTAATCTAGGACTGAAATTCCTAACTGCTCAACCATTTTGAAACTCTTTTTTTCCTGTGTAAAATGGGGGTAGAATTAACTTCCAAGTTTACCTTAGAATGATGTTTTGAAAAGCAACTTCCTGAAACTGATGAAAGTCTCTGTGAAAACTCCACAATAACACGATGGTTAATGGTGGAAGACTGATCTTTCTTCCAAAGATCAGGAACAAGACAACAATGTTTACTCTTGTCTCTTCTATTCAACATTACACTGGAAGTTCTAGGCATGGCAGTTAGGCAAGAAAATGGTATAAAAGTCATCTACATCAAAAAGGAAGGAGTAAAATTATCTCATATGATACAATTTTATGTTAAAAAATCATAAGGAATTCACTAAAAGTACTAGAATAAGCTAGTTCAGCAAAGTTGTAGAATACAAAATTGATATACATTTGACCCTTGAACAGGTGAGGGTTGGAGTGCTGACTTTCTGCCCAGTTGAAAATCCATATATAACTTTTCATATATAGAGTGCCTCTCTGTCTGCAGTTCTGTGTCTGGATTCAACTAACCAGAGAGTGTAGCACTGCAGTATTTACTATTGAAAAAAATCTTCATATAAGTGGACCCACATAGTTCAAATCTGTGTTTTTCAAAGGTCAGCTTTACAAAAATTAAATGTATTCTACCCATTTCAAGGGCCTATCCTAAAATAAAATTAAGAAAACAGTTCCATGTACAATAGCATCTAAAAAGTACTTAGATGTAAATTTAACAAAAGATGTGCACAACTGGTGCCCTAAAAACATTGTTCAGAGAAATGAAAGGAGATCTAAATACATGGAAAGATGTCCCATGTTTGTGAGTTGAAGACAATGTTTTTAAGATGAAACAGTTCTCAAGTTGATCTTCTGCATTCCAGATTCAATGCAGAAGCTGAGAAGCTGATCCTAAAACACATATGGAAACCTCAAGAAACCAGAGCAGCCAAAAGAATCTTGAAAAAGAACATAGTTAGAAGATTCGCACTTCTCAATTTCAAAACTTACTACAAAGTAAAAAAAGTTGTACATATCAAGAGTGTGATACAGACATAAAGATATAGCGTGGAATAGAATTGATAGTTCTGAGATAAACTTTCAAATTTATGGTCAGTTGAGTGTTGACAAGATGCCAAGATCATTCAGTGGAGAAAAATAGTCTTTTGGAATAATCTTTCAGTCAAATGATGCTGGGCCAACAGGATATCCACATGCAAAAGAAGGAATTCGGTTTGTTACTCCACACCATATATAAAAATTAACTCAAAATGGATTAAAAACATAAACAGAAGAGCTAGAACTATAAAACTCAGAAGAAGACATAAGGGTAAATGTTTTTGATCTTGGATTTGACAATGGATTTTTAGGTTTAAAACCCAAACCACAAGCAACAGCAAAAAAGAGACACTCTGGACTTCTACAGAAATGATTTCTAAACATATGAAAAGATGCTTACCTACTCTTGTAATAAGAGAAAAAAACATCAGAGTAGTGAAATGTCATTTTTTCCTTGTATTGGTAAAGAATAAAAAGTTTGATAACATGCCATATTTGGTGAGTGCTTGCGCTACTGATGTATATTATATATAGTATATACACAGAGATAAGCATAGGCAAAGGATTTTGGAAAGAGTATGTAAGAAACTGGCATTGGACATTGCCTCTGAGAAATGGAATGAGGGTCCTGGAGTGAATGAAAGATTTACTTTACTGCATTCATGTTTTCGGAGTTTTGGATTTTGTTTTGCCATATGTATGCACTGCCTGCGCCAGTAGTTCTAAGTGTGGTCCCTGGGCCAGTGGCGTCAGCATCACCTGGAGCTTGTTTGTAATACAAATTCTCAGGTCCCTTGAATCAGATGCTCTGGAGATGCCTAGCAATTTGTGCTTTAGCAAGCCCTCTGAGTGATTCTGATGTATGCTTAAGCTTGAGAAATAAAGGCAGGTTACATCAGTAAGGCAGGTTTAAAATCACCTCCTGTACTCAAAACAAGCCCCTAAGGCCCGTTATTTAGTTGTTTACACAGGATGGCCCATTTAAAAAAAAAGTTTTAAAATTATTTCCATAGATATTTATAGGTCTGTCTGTCTTAAGAAACTTAGCTGCTGTATAAAATGGGTTTGGCTTCCAAGTGAAATTGAAGTCACTATTTGAGGAAACTTGTAACTGTAATTTGCTAAGGGACAAGAGTTACATTTTTTTCTCTTTACCTCTATAATTATCTATGATCCACCCCACGAGACAAGCCAGACTGACATGGTTCCTCTCCCTCCGTTTTTTTACCTCTTCTGCTTACATTACAGGAAATAAAGTAAGGAATTTGCATGCTCTCTGGTTTTACCTGTGTATTCAGTTACAAAGTAAAGTGTTTTCTTCTCCTGTTATTTCCCAGACACCAGCAGCAAATGTTTATGAGCAAACTTGTCTCCTTTCAGGTACACTTATAGCATGTTGTCAGTCATTGGAATATCCTATGCTGTCTTGACATGGTTCAGTCAAACCCTGTGGATGCCAATTTATCCTTTGTGTGTTCTCGCTGAAGGTAGGAAAAGAGTGACTTTCTGTATTGTTTACTGACAAAGCAATAATGGTTTACAACACTTTCTGATGATTAAATTACTATTTTTGCCACTGTTCAGCTGACTCAGTGTTATCTCTCCTGGCATACTTCCCTTGATGCAAAGAAGCAAAGCATTAAAAAGCAAAGTTAGAGGAGGAAGCAGTTCTGCACAGTAGACAAAATATTGGATGAGGAATGAGGACATCTGAGTGCAGGCCCTTACCTTCATTAACTCGCTGAGTTTTGGGTAAATCATTTAACCTCTCTAAGTCTGTTTCCTCATCCAAAGGGGGTTTAACATTTAGTGACTTAGTGATTATTTTTAATGCATAGAAATTCAGTTCCCCCGAGCAGGCCTAGCCTTCCCACTTACCAGCTATTGTGCAGCCTACTTTGCCAGAGGCAATGAACTCTACATATAGATTAATCATTGGTTTCTCAGGGAAACATTTCTCAACTTCCTCATCTACACCAGTTCCCACTATGAATCTCTTTAGTAAAACCTTAGCAGTGATTAGACATTTGCATGATTCTTCGATTAATATAGATTTCCCTGTCTAGTCTCTAAGCTTCACGGGAATATGGGGTTGTCTTTGTTTCTTCCTTCCTTTCTCTTATGAACCCAATGTACATGATCAATAAACAATGAATTATTAAATACAATGTGAAGTAAGCTGATTACTAAGCCTAAATGTAAAACTTAAGCTTAAAATCGAGTGATTAAACATCTATTTGCATAGAGCTTGAGGATATTTGTGGAATATATGCTTCCTTCTGTAATAGATTTAGCAGACAGGAAGGAAACTCTGAAACAGACATGATAAAAGTTTTTGAAAACCAAAGGCGTAGAGATATGAAGAGAGCACATGTTAAGGTAACTAAAGGAAAACATACAGAAATATTTAACATAAAATGATGGTGATGTTGATAATAATTGTAAAGTATATATGATATACCCATATGTTTTCTATCCACCAATGACCAGAGAAAAAGAGCTTACATTCTAGTAAATCATATTAAGTATAATCTTAAAATATGTTTTGTTTTCAAAAGGAAGAATTATTATTGAGTTTTGAAATTAGACTATGCCAAAAGAATCTAGAAAATCTTAAAAACCATAAAAAATGGATCGCACATTTATTTGAGAACAAAATCCCTCACTCATTGAAACATTTATTAAGTACATTCATTTGTTAGATAATATGAAAAATACTGTAAAGAACATATAAAGTAATAAAGTAGAAATATGACTAATATTTTCCTAAGAATAAGGGATGAATAAATATGTAGTAGACTTTTCTTTTTATTCCGTAATTGTAAGCCTTCTTGTTTCTTAGGAGAGCTATGTTTGTATATGGTTGCTGTAAAATGCATATTCTTTTATTAAAATTAGATTCATATACTTATTCTTGCAATTAAAAAAAGCATATGCAGAAACATTTTGAAAGCATATAAAACAAAATATCAATAATGATTAATTCTGGGTGGTGGAATGTAGGTGACTGCAATTTTGTACGTTTCTATATATTTCCTTTTTTTTTTTGGTGTCAAGTGCAGACTCTATGCTGATGCCACTGTCTGGCTATAGAAGCTGTAGGCACCTGACTTTTCCTCCATCTTTTAAGAAAAGAAATTAAAAATAATAATTTTAGACTCACAATAAGTTGCAAAAATAGTGCATTGTTGCCATGTACCTTCACCCAGCTTACCTTGATGACAACATCTTACATAACCATAGTACCTTGTCATTTTATTCCATGAAATGTTATGAAAGGTCTATATATGGTGTATAATTCCATAGAATATTCAACTCTTTATTTGACAAGAGCCTCCTCCTTCAAAGTAATTGGAGGCCAGCATTTCTCACACTATTCCTCAGAAGTTTTATTAAGTACTGCTGGGGATGGGGAGGAAGAAGGAGCTATTCCAAGACCAGTTAAACTGAGGAAATGGGTGAAACCAGTTTCTTTATTGCAGAACTTGACAGAATCTCCATTCTACCAATGTGTGTTGTGAAACTCTAAGAGGAAAATATATGAAGCATTTTCCATGTTCACTCATCTATCACCACTACTTGTGGCTAAGAGGACAGGTATTTTGAGATACCATTTTTGGTACAAACTACTATGTATAAAATAAATAAGCTAAAAGGATATATTATACAGACAGGGAATATGGCTGATGTTTTATAATAACTATAAATGGAGTATAGCCATTTAAACTCCACTATACAAAATTGTGAATCACTCTGTTGCACACCTGAAACTTATACATCAACTATACCTCAATAAACAGAGAAACACAGTAAACTCTGTATATGCACAATAAAATAAAACAAGGATAAAAATTTAGCAGATCCCACTACTGTAATGGCCTTGCCAATCTGATCTTCAGTGCATTTCCATACCAAATTATAGCTTTGGCAAAAGGATTCAGCAGCTTTCGCAGGGTTGTCATTATCAAATTCAGAATATCCTTCAATTGTGCTAACATACATACATATCCATGTAGCAAGTTAAGAAGGGAAACCTTCATGATTCGTTTTTTCTTTAAACAGCATTTACCATCTATCAGTCGCTGCCTTATTTCGAATCATTTGGCACTTACTCCACAAAGCTGCCCTTTGACTTATCCTTCTATTTCCCATATGTGCTGAAAATATATCTCATGATGCTGTTTGTAGGTAAGTGGCTCTTCTGTTTTGTTTTTGCATTCTTCCTGTGCTTTTTGGTTTGTGCTGCCATCTACCTTAGTATCAATAGAAAGGTCTGCAAACATGCAAGAGATGAAAGAGGAAACCTGGAATGATGAACTGGACCTTATTACTTAGTAAAGCACTTAGAAGTTATTTCTAATGGTTTTTGCAGGACATTATGAGATCAAATATATCACTGTATGAACAAAAAGAGTTTTACTGGCAGAAAATGTAACTGCTTTGTGTATGAAATTTTCACCAACAGACACAAGCATCTACAAAGAAAATCAGGATGTCAAACTAAGTAAACTTGGCTATCTTTGGATTTCCCATTTGTATCTGTTTCTCATTCCTGTTTGTTTGGCCGTATGTGCTAGCATTTCCTAGCAGGCAAGTGGGAGTAGGTGCTAAAGACTCAAGAAAAATATATGGAGCAAAAAGTTAAGCTGAGAAAACCTGATCAATTAATTAATCTGTCCAGGAAATCGAGAAACAGACTTCTCTTGTTAAATTTTAGTTTCATCAGCTCTAACCTTCATACATCCTTAAGATAAGTATTACCTCTAGAAGATAACAACTATCAGGTATGTAAGAACAACACATAAAAGAGAAGACAAATGTGAAACTTTGGGGGGAATGGAGAGAGTTAAAGAACGGGGAAAAGTTCCTTCTTTGTAATATGCAGAACAGTAAGATGGAGGAATTTACTTCCCCTTCTGCAGAAGATCTGATCCCTCTTTAAGTATTCTTCTTTGAGTCTCCTTTGCAAGTGTCCTCTTCCTGGACTCCAGGCAATACGCTGTATTTCAAAACCATGGTTCTTTCCAAAGAAATTGTTGCTGCTGCTGCTAAGTCACTTCAGTCGTGTCCGACTCTGTGTGACCCTATAGACGGCAGCCCACCAGGCTCCCCCGTCCCTGGGATTCTCCAGGCAAGAACACTGGAGTGGGTTGCCATTTCCTTCTCCAATGCATGAAAGTGAAAAGTGAAAGTGAAGTTGCTCAGTCGTGTCCGACTCTGTGTGACCCTATAGACGGCAGCCCACCAGGCTCCTCCGTCCTTAGGATCTTCCAGGCAAGAGTACTGGAGTGGGGTGCCATTGCCTTCTCCAAAGTGATGGTTAATCAATCTTAATTTTCCCATTTTCTTGTCTACCTCAGGTATGTATTTCACCTACAATCATCTTTACTCAGAAAGACGAGACATCCTCAGAGTGTTTCCCAATAAGAAGAAAATGTGAAGCATAGCACTGGGATGTGACATGAGAAAGAAGAGGCTTGTGGAGTCAGCTGCAGGAAACACAACATGGGAAGTATTCTGGTGAACAGATATCTAGTATTTGACAAAAATCCATAACATGGAATAATTGCACTCCTCCCCAGAACTCTTGACATACACCACAGTCTGTTTTCCCCACACATTGTTTTTAGTTCATATACTCTTCACAACCTGTTTCACCAAAGCTGTGAATTTTACACAAGTTAAGTTTGTATTGTGTGAAGCCTGATTATTTTCCTGTAAAGTTAATGAGAAATAGGATTTTAACTGGAGTAGATTCAATTAAACTAAGAAACCAAAGTTGTTAACTTAAATGACATCTATTTACATCTATTTCTTTTCACTTCTGAGTTCCCATGTAGCAGCTAATCTGTGGGAGGGGAGTGGTGTGTAATATGCCCTGTACTTTTCTAGAATAGCCTATTTTATAGACTGATATCACTGTGCCCATAGTTAACACCCACCTTAAACATTAGACAAACTTGGAAAATAAAACATTTTTCCAAACACTGAAAGAGTATTTGTTAATGTTACACAAGTTGTTTGGACTTTGCTGTCTTAAAAGAGGACCCTGAGGAAAACAGCACAGACTTTGTTTCACAAATCATGCCCCATATTCCTTTTTTGGAACATTTAATCAGGCCATATACATACCTTACACAGAGATAAAAGGTACACAAATATAATAAATCAATTTAAAGAAAACTGAGAACTAGTGATGCTTCAGATTATTTATTACTGAATTATTATTGCTAATTACTATAAACCATATATGTCATCACTTACAGTTTTTAAAAATGTTCCTTTCTTTGAAGATCTAAAATATATGTGAATAATTTACTAATAGAATTTTTGTATCTTCAGTATATCATTCATTTTTCTTGAAAGAATTATAAAATCTTATTATCCAGTAACTATGTAAAGTGAAAGTGAAGCCGCTCAGTCGTGTCCAACTCTTTGCGACCCGTGGACTGTAGCCCACAAAGCTCCTTCGTCCATGGGATTCTCCAGGCAAGAATACTGGAGTGGGTTGCCACTTCCTTCTCCAAGTAACTATGTAAAAAGAGTATTAAATATTGTGTTAACAATAAGAACCAAGTAATGGGGATGTCATTATAATAATGGGTAAACTTATTTCCACTAAATAAAATATTTAAAAAGAAACAATTGAGTATTACTAAAGATAGTTGGTGTATTTATATAGTTAATAATTTTTGGAATTTTAAAATAAATGTTAAAATTATCCTTGTAAGAAGCTACATTTTATTTTGCTTTTGTTTTTATTGGAAGTATAGTTGACTTAAAATGCTATGTTACTTCAAGTGTACAGCGTAGTGATTCAGTATTTTTGCATTATTTGCCATTGTAGGTTATTTTAAGTTAATGGGTATAATTCCCTGTGTCACACAGTTGCTTAACTGTTTCATTTAGAGTAGTTTGTTAATTCTTTAACAAAGAATTTAACATACCCTTAATTTGTTACTTCCTCCAGTCCTTTCCTCTTTGGTAACCACAAGTTTGTTTTCTATGTCTGTGAGTCTGTTTCTGTTTTGCATATACATATATTTGCATTATTTGATTCCACATATAAATGATATCATAGTATTTGTCTTTCTCTGACTTACTTCCACTAAGTATTAATATAATATACTGAAGGTCCATCCAGGTGGCAGGCAGTATTTCATTCTTTTATGGTTAACTAATACTCCATTGTATATGTATGGCTGCTGCTGCTGCTAAGTCACTTCAGTCGTGTCCGACTCTGTGTGACCCCATAGATGGCAGCCCACCAGGCTCCCCCGTCCCTGGGATTCTCCAGGCAAGAACACTGGAGTGGCTTGCCATTTCCTTCTCCAATGCATGAAAGTGAAAAGTGAAAGTGCAGTCGCTCAAGTCGTGTCCGACCCTCAGCGACCCCATGGACTGCAGCCTACCAGGCTTCTCCATCCATGGGATTTTCCAGGCAGGAGTACTGGAGTGGGGTGCCACTGCCTTCTCCGATATGTATGATGATTGAATTAAGAAGGTGTGCCATAAGAATATGTATGGCACACCTTCTTAATTCAATCATCTGTTGATGGGCACTTGGGTTGCTTCTTTGTCTCAGCTACTGTAGACAGTGTGGCTATGAACATTGGGTTGCATGAATCTTTTTGAATTAGTGTTTTTACTTTTTCTGGGTATATACCCAAGAGTTGAATTGTCAGGTCATATGTGTGTGTGCATGCCTGCTCAGCTGTGTCTGACTCTTCGACCCTATGGATTGTAGCCCACCAGGCTCCTCTGTCCATGGGATTTCCCAGGCAAGAATTCTGAAGTGGATTGCCATTTCTTCCTTCAGGGGATCTTCCTGACCCAGGGATCAAACCCGTGACTCCTGTATCTCCTGCATTGCAGGTGGATTCTTGACAGCTGAACTGCCAGGTCATAAAGTAGTTCTATTCATAATTTTTCTAAGGAACCTCCACACTCTTTTTTATAGTGGCTGCACCAATTTACATTCCTACCAACAGGAATTCAAATCCTGCTGATTTTTTGATTGGATTGTTTTTTGATGTTGAGTTGTATGAGCTGATTGTATATTTTGGATTTTGATTCCTTGTCAGTCACATCATTTGCAAATATTTCCTTCCATTCAGTAGGTTGTCTTTTCATTTTCTTGATGGTTTCCTTTGCTCTGCAGAAGCTTTAAGTTTAATTGGTCCCATTTGTTTATTGTTTATTTTTGCTTTTGTTTGCCTTGAGTTCAGTTCAGTTCAGTCACTCAGTCGTGTCCGACTCTCTGAGACCCCATGAATTGCAGCACGCCAGGCCTCCCTGTCCATCACCAACTCCTGGAGTTCACTCAAACTCACATCCATCGAGTCAGTGATGCCCTCCAGCCATCTCATCCTCTGTGGTCCCCTTCTCCTCCTGCCCTCAATCCCTCCCAGCATCAGAGTCTTTTCCAGTGAGTCAGCTCTTCTCATGAGGTAGCCAAAGTACTGGAGTTTCAGCTTTAGCATCATTCCTTGTTTGCCTTAGGAGAAAGCAAAAAATATTGCTGTTTTATGTCAAAGAGTGTCTTTCTATGTTTCTTTTAGTTTTATGGTTTCCAGTCTTACATTTAATTCTTTAAAATCTATTTTGAGCTTATATTTGTAATAGTGTGAGAAAATGTTCAATCTCATTGTTTTACCTATAGCAGCCCATTTTCTCCACCACCACTTATTAAAGGGGCTTCCCTGGTAGTTCAGTTGGTAAAGAATCTTCCTGAAGTGCAGGAGACCCAGGTTCGATCCCTGGGTTGGGAAGATCCCCTGGAGAAGGAAATGGCAAACCACTCCAGTATTTTTGCCTGGAAAATCCCATGGACAGAGGAGCCTGTTGGGCTGCAGTCCATGGGGTCTCTAAGAGTCGGGCACAACTGAGTGACTAATACACTCAAACATACACACTTATTAAAAAGAGTGTCTTTTCTCCATTGTATATTCTTGTCTCCTTTGTCATAGATTAAGTGACCATAACTGCATGGGTTTATATGTGGACTCTGTATTCTGTTCCATTGATCTATGTTTCTGTGCCAGCACCATGCTGTTTTGACTGTAGCTTTGTGGTAGAGTCTGAGGTCCTGGAAGGTGATACCTTCAGCTTTGTTCTTTTTTCTCAGAATTGCTTTAGCAGTTTGGGTTCCATGTTCTTTTGTGGTTTCATGTTAATTTTAGGATTATTTTTCTAGTTCCGTGAAAAATGTCATGGGTATTTTGTAGGGATTGCATTAAATCTGTAGGTTGCTTTGGGTAGTAGGTCCATTTTAATAGTATTAATTCTTCTAATGTGAGAGCCCACCCTGTGTGTTTTGATCAGAGCATTTAGTCCATTGACATTTAAAGTAATTATTGATAGCTATGTACTTATTTTGTTACTTTCTTTTCCAGTTGTTTTTGTAGTTCTTCAGTGTTCACTTCTTTTTGTTTCTCCCATTGTGGTTTGATAATTTTCTTTTTTAGTGTGCTTAAGTTCCTTTCTTTTGGTTTTTGTATCTTGTAGGTTTTTGATTTATGGGTACTGTGGGTTCATATATATTGGTTCATAGTTGTATCTACTTGCTTTAAACTGAAAAGATCTACATTTTTTACTCCCCTCTCCCACATTAAGATCTCTGGAGAAGGAAATGGCAACCCACTCCAGTATCCTTGCCTAGAGAACCCCATGGACGGAGGAGCCTGGTAGGCTACAGTCTATGGGGTTGCAAAGAGTCAGACACGACTGAATGACTTTACTTTCACTTTCCCACATTTTGTGTTTTTGAAGCCATATTTTACATCTTCATGCTTACCCTTTATTGTTGATTGCAATTATAGTTGCTTTTACAATCTTTTACTTTTGTTTTGATCTATGTACTGCCTTATTTAAGTGATCTTTATCCTTATATTTGCCTTTCTTATTGGGATTTTCCTTTTCCTATATATTCTTACTTCTTTTCCATTTAGAGTAGATTCTTTGACATTTCTTTTAACTTTTCTTTTAGGTTTCGTATTGGTGAATTCTTTTAGTTTCTACTTGTCTGAGGTCTTTATCTCTCCTATTCTAAATGATAATCTTGGTGTGTAGAGTATTCTAAGTTTCAGGTTTTTTCCCTTTTAAGATTTTGAATGTATAATGCCCTCCCTTCTGACCTGCAAAGTTTCTGCAGAGAAATCAGCTAATAGCCTTATGGTGGTTCCTTTGTATATGACTATTTATTTTTCTCTTGCTGCCTTTAGAATTCTCTCTCTGACTTCTGCTGTTTTAATTATGTTGTGTCTTGGTGTGAGTCTGTTAGGGTTCTTCTTGCTTGGGACCCTTTGTGATTCCTGTATAAGGGTATCTGTTTCCTTGTTTAGGTTTGTGAAGTTTTTAGCCATAATTTCTTTAAATAGGTTTTTGATCCTCTTCTTTCTTCTAGAACCTCTGTAGTGTGAATGTTGGCACTTTTTATGTTGTACCATAGATCTTGTATGTTGCTTTGTTTTCGTTTTCATTTGTCTTTCTGTCTGCTGTTCTGATTGGGTGATTTCCATTATTCTGTCTTCCAGGTCACTCATACTTTCTTCTGTGTCATTTAGTCTGTGATTCAGTACTGCTAGAGTGCTTTATCAAAAATGTGTGTGTTAGTCGCACAGTAATGTCTGACTGTTTGAGACCCCATGGACTGTAGCTGGCCAGGCTCCTCTGTCCATGGAATTCTCCAGGTAAGAACACTGGAGTGGGTTGCTGCTCCCTTCTCCAGGTATTTTCCCAACCCAGGGATTGAACCCAGGTCTTCCACATTGCAGGCAGATTCTTTACCATCTGAGCCACTAGGGAAGCCCTTATCAATAATGGATAATTCAGTTATCTATTTTTGATTTGGTTTTCTTTATAGTCTCTAGTTCCTTGTTAAAATAACCTGTGCTTAGATAAATTCTGTCACCTAATTCAGTTATCACTTTTATTGCCAATGTTTTGAATTTGTCTACTAGACTAATGATCTACCAGTTTCATTATTTTTTTCAGAAGTTTTCTCTTCCTTTTCACTTAGCCATCTCTGTCTCTATGGATTTAGGTGAAACATTTATCTATTATGGTCCTGAAGGGGCATTTTTATGTGAAAGTGTCCCTTTGTAGACTGTGTGCCCAGTATCTTTGGTGTGAGGGCTAGATTTAACGTGGACAGTAGTCACATTCTTCTCAGCTTGTGCTGTCCACTGTCACCTTGGTATGGCACGTGGCTGGTGTTGGAGGAGCAAGAGTCTGTGTGTGCTGTGAGGCAGGACTTCCTCTCTGCTCATTGGCCATCGCTGCCCTGTCAGGGGCAGGGTCTGATCCCAATTGATAGAGCAGATGCCCAGATGGTTGGGCCTGAGCTGGTTCTGTTCCCTTTGCTGCTGCTGCTAAGTCCCTTCAGTCGTGTCTGACTCTGTGCGACCCCATAGATGGCAGCCCACCAGGCTCCCCTGTCCCTGGGATTCTCCAGGCAAGAACACTGGAGTGGGTTGCCAGTTCCTTCTCCAGTGCATGAAAGTGAAAAGTGAAAGTGAAGTCGCTTAGTCATGTCTGACCTTAGCAACCCCATGGACTGCAGCCCACCAGGCTCCTCCATCCATGGGATTTTCCAGGCAAGAGTACTGGAGTGGGGTGCCATTGCCTTCTCCGTCTGTTCCCTTTAAGTATGTTTTCTTCTCCCTCCACTGAGGCCTTTGCCCCAAAGGAGGGGAGTGCTGAAATAAGTGGGGCTTATGTGCTTATAGAGGTAAGATGTGCTACCTGTATATGTGTCTGTAGCTCTGCTCAGATGCGGCCCAAGGTTGCATCTTTGCCCCTGTTGTGGTAGACCCAGATCTAGTGCTGTGTTGCGGCATGGAGTGGGTGGTGCTGGAGCACTTGCTCAGCTGCAACTGGGGCGGGGGGGTCACAGTGTATTGGTTACAGGAATTCTGTCAGAAGTCTGGACTGCTTCTGGGGTGCTATTTGAGTCACCACCAACAGTGGCTGCCATTGCCCTACTTGGACCTCATCTGAGGCCCCCCCAGTTTGCCTCTGCACCCCTAGGTGGAGTCTTTTCTCAGGAACCAGCTGCCCTAGATCCAGTGCCATGCTGTGGTGTGGAGTGAGCAGGGCCGTGGTGTCCATTCAGTTGGGATAGGGGAATGCAGTGAGATGGAGAAGGCAATGGCACCCCACTCTAGTACTCTTGCCTGGAAAATCCCATGGAGGAGCCTGGAAGGCTGCAGTCCATGGGGTTGCTGAGGGTCGGACATGACTGAGCGACTTCACTTTCACTTTTCACTTTCATGCATTGGAGAAGGAAATGGCAACCCACTCAAGTGTTCTTGCCTGGAGAATCCCAGGGACGGGGCATCCTGGTGGGCTGCCGTCTGTGGGGTTGCACAGAGTCGGAAACGACTGAAGTGACTCAGCAGCAGCAGCAGCAGCCACTAAGGCAGACTCTCTGCTCTGTTGGCAAGCCAGCACCTGTGCCCTCCTCACCAGTGGAGTCCAGGCCTTTCCAGCTTTTCTGTCAGTATTTCTCCAAGCAGCCACGGGGCTTGTCTCCTCCACATAGGACCCCAAGATTGGGATGCCAGGTCTGTGGGTCTTCCCCTCCTTACTCCAAAAGGTAAACGGCTTGCAGCCTCAGTTGTATAGGGATTTTTCTGCCAGTTCCTAGTTAGTTTTGCATGAGAATTGTTCTACATATACATGTAGTTTGGATGTGTTTGTGGGGGAGGTGAGCCCCACATCCATCCTCATATTCCACCACCTTGATCCCCTTTCTCTATTTTGCTTTTATGTTGCTTATTTCACTTCTAAAAAAATTTTAGGAGTTTTTAAATATAGACCACTTAAAAAATGTTTATTGTATTTGTTATGTTTTGGTTTTTTGGCCATGAGGCATGTGGGATCGTAGCTTCCTGACCAGAGATCAAACCCACACCCCCTGCACTGAAAGGTGAAGTCTTAACCATGGGACTGCCAGGGAAGTCCCCCACTTCCCATTTTTTTTTTTTTTTAATTAATGAAAGCTTTAGTGGATAAAAAGAAGAGAATCTCTTTGGAAACTTTAGATGACTTAGCCTAGCTTCCTCCCAATAAAAATAGCTACCTCCATTGCTGAAATACATAATACTATTTTCCTTTTTTTTTTTCCTGGCGTATAGTTGCTTTACAATATTGTGTTGGCTTCTACTGTACGGCAAAGTGAATGGGCTATATGTGTACATATCCCCTTTGTTGGATTTCCTTCCCATTTAGGTCACCACAGAGCATTGAGCAGAGTTCCCTGTGCTATTCAGTACGTTCTTATTAGTTACCTATTTTACACATAGTATTAACTATGTATAAAATATCAGTGTATATATGTCAATTGAAATATGTTATTATATATGAAATATATCTAAGATGAAGAATTAGATAAAATAAACTTGATGGGATTACTGTAAGAAATTAAAATTTTATAACTTTACTTTTTAAACCAGATTACCTTAAGAACCTTCCTACTTCTCCAAGTATAAAACCAAACAGTAAATTTGGTTTACAAACAGTAAATACCAGTATAATTCTGGTAATTTTGGAGCAGAGATAACGATTCACAATAATTTGAGATATGTGCAACAATTGTAACATTAAAAAAAAAATCTGTGATTTACTTTTTTTCCCAGTTGTTTATAGTACTGTGGCTAGCTGCCTGTCTTTACTGAAAGAAATACATTTTGATAGAGATTGGTGAAAATCAGGATGTAGTTTTTTTCCCACTCAAGTTGGTGTTCCCAAGATTAAGAATCTGAGACAGTAAACATTTAGCTAATCAGATGTTACTCAGTTTGCAAAGCTGTTATCTTTGGCTATCTGTTTTAACCGCGTCCACCAAATCTTCATTTAATTTTGTTCAGTGTTATCAAAGCCTTACTTTCTGAAATCTAGTTAATATACATGAAGTAGGAAAAACTAGATATTTTGAATGTAGGAGACATAACTTTTAAAATAAACTTTCTGGGGTTTCAAGTGCAAAGTTGTATTGTGTGAGGTTCCATGTAACCCAAGTTACAGAATACTAATTATTAATACATCCGCAGTGCTTCTGGTGCTAAGGAAAAAAAAAAAAGGTAAAACTTAATTGAATCAAAACTGCTTTGGAGAATTTATTTCATCACTCAGCAAAAGTCTACCAAAAAATACAAGTGAAACACAAATAATGTCATCAGAGTCCTTGAGATTTTCCTTTAAGAAGACAGTTGAATGAAAACCAATAATTAACACTTCAAAACACATCCGTTCAGCTCAGATGTGTTTTATTTTACTCCCAGCATGCTTTTTCAGAAACACTCTTTATCTTGGTCTTTTCATTCAATAGAAAGGTTAACCTTAATAGAATGAGTTGGTCCCTTGTTGGCTGTATACAAATGCCTGTATTTATTTACTCAAGAAACTTATTTTGTGCCTGCAGTATGTCAGGTACAGCACAACATAATACATCTTTACCAGACTTCCTGTATACAGGTTTGTTGTCAAAAAATGTACTAGGTCTCACTGAACTTCCTAAGCAAAGTTAACTTTTTTTTTTTTTATTACATTTGCTATCTTGAGCAAATCCATCACTTACAAGAATCTGTATTTCTTTCAAAAGTTGAAGGAAATAATATCATCAATATCTGTTTCTCCAAAGAAAGAATCATACATTTATTTAAGTTTATGTACAAAGAAAAGTCGTATTTTATTGTGCTAAAATATTAAAGTTAAAAATTAAAGCTCCCCTTTCCCTGACAACTTCTTCTCATTGGTTTATTTTGGTTTTAAAAACATCATGTCTTCCTTTCTTTCAGATAATTTTTACTTTCTTCTTCTGGGTCTAAGTGATAAGCTAATTTTGATATGGCATTTCTCCAGGACAGTTTTTCAGAGTAATTCCAGGAAGCAGGAGTCATAGAATTAACAAGAGTACCTGTTTAGAATCCAGATTCCTGGGCTCCATGAAAGATACGTTGAATCAGAAGCTTTGTAATGAACACAGGAGCCTGCATTTTGACAGGTTCCTCAAATGAGCCTCATGTTCACTACAGTTTGACAGCCACTGCTTTTGAGTCTAATGTATTTCAGTTTGGATAGAAAATTGCTAACAAGAACTATTTATATAAAAGACATCATAGAATGTAGTTCTCTGTACAACTGAGATGATGGGGCATTCATTTTCTCTTGTATAGTTTTGAACCCACTAAATAGGAATTATTAACAAATTAGTCTATCTTTGCTAAGGATAGCTAGAGTTTCACATCTCATCTTAAAAAAAGGTTCCAGTCAATTTTATTAATATATGAAAATCAATTAGTAAAAATACATCTTAATTCATCAGAGAAATGCAGGAATCTGTCATGGTATTCAGCTGAACCATGGGGCCCTGTGATACATAATGTGGAGGTAAGAGCATTGTTTTTTTGTTTTTGCTTCTTACTAATGTACAATATTATATAATTTTCTGGTGTACAATATTATATAATTTTCATGTATACAATAGAGTGGTTCACAATTTTTAAAGGTTGTATTCTACTTATAAAACATTGACTATACTCCCTGTGTTGTACAAATATATCCTTATGGCTTGTTTTATACATAGTCGTTTGTACCCCCTAATTCCCTACCCCTATTGTGCCCTTTCCCCTTTCCCTCTCCACACTGGTAACCACTGGTTTGTTTATCTGCAAATTTGTTTCTTTTTTGTTATATTCATTAGTTTATTTTTTATATTACATGTATAAGTGATATCATACAGAATTTATCTTTCTCATCTTACTTATTTCACTTAGTATAAACCCCTCCAAGTCCATCCACGTTGTTGAAAATGGCAAAATTTCATTGTTTTTCATGACTGTGTAGAATTCCAATGTATATATATACTACACCTTCTTTATCCATTCATCTGTTGTTGGATATTTAGGTTGCTTCTATATTTTGGCAATTGTAAATAATGCTGCTGTGAACACTGGGGTGTGTGTATCTTTATAGCGTATTAAAAAGCAGAGATATTACTTTGTCAACAAAGGTCCGTCTAGTCAAGGCTATGGTTTTTCCAGTGGTCATGTATGGATGTGAGAGTTGGACTGTGAAGAAAGCTGAGCGCCAAAGAATTGATGCCTTTGAACTGTGGTGCTGGAGAAGACTCTTGAGAGTCCCTTGGACTACAAGGAGATCCAACCAGTCCATCCTAAAGGAGACCAGTCCTGGGTGTTCATCGGAAGGACTGATGTTAAAGCTGAAACTCCAATACTTTGGCCACCTCATGCGAAGAGTTGACTCATTGGAAAAGACCCTGATGCTGGGAGGGATTGGGGGCAGGAGGAAAAGGGGACGACAGAGGATGAGATGGCTGGATGGCATCACTGACTCAATGCACATGAGTTTGGGTGAACTCCGGGAGTTGGTGATGGACAGGGAGGCCTGGCGTGCTGCGATTCATGGGGTCGCAGAGTCGGACACAACTGAGTGACTGAACTGACTGAACTGATCTTTATTTTTAATAATTTTATTTATTGGCTGTGCTGGGTTTTCATTGCTGCAGGGCTTTTCTCTAGTTGTGGCGAGTGGGGGCTACTCTTTAATTGTGGTGCACAAGCTTCTCATTGCAGTGGCTTCTCTTGTTGCTGAGCACAGGCTCCAGGGCACACAGGCTTCAGTAGTGGGGTGCATGTATCTTTTTTAACTAGTGTTTTGGATTTTGGGGGGGATAAATACCCAAGAGTGGAGTTTCTGGGTCATATGGCAGTTCTGTTTTTAGTTTTTTTGACACACTGTTTTCGCTAGTGGCTGCACCAGTTTACATCCTCAAAAAGAGAGTATGTGGCTTTCCCTTTTCTCTACATCCTTGCCAATATTTGTTATTTGTATTCTTTTTGATGACAGCCATTCTGACAAGTGTGAGGTAATATCTCATTGTGATTTTAATTTGCATTTCCCTGATGGCTAGTGATATTGAGCATCTTTTTATGTACCTGTTGGCCATGTGTATGTCTTCTTTGGAAAAATGTCTATTTAGGTTTCTGCCCATTTTTAATCAAATTGTTTTTTGATATTGAGTTGTATGAGGTGTTTATATATTTTAAATATTAACCCCTTATTGGTCATATCATTTACAAATATTTCTCCCATTCAGCCTTTTTTTAAATTTTGTCAATGGTTTCCTTTGCTGTGCAAAAGCTTTTAAGTTTAACTAGGTGACAATGGTTTATTTTTGCTTTTGTTTCCTTTGCTTTAGGAGACAGATCCAAAAAATAGTGTTATGATTTATGTCAAAGAGTTTTCATCATATGTTTCTTTCTAGGAGTTTTATAGTTTCCAGTCTTATTTTTAGTTCTGTAATCCATTTTATTTTTGTAATCGTGTGAGAACATGTTCTAGTTGTTTTACATGTCACTGTCCAGTTTTACCAGTATCACTTACTGAGCAGACTGTCTTTTCTCCATCGTGTATGCTTGCTTTTTTTTTAATCAGAGATTGACCATAAGTTTATTTCTGGGTTCTAGTCTGTTCCATTGCTCTGCATGTCTGTTTTTGTGCCAGCGCCATACTGATTTGATTTCTGTAGCTTTGTAGTATATAGTCTGAAGTTAAGGAGTGAGATCCTTCCAGTTCTGTTCTTCTTTATAAAGACTGTTTTTACTATTTGGGGCCTTTTGTGTTTCCATACAAATTTTAAAATTATTTTTTCTATTTCTGTGAAAAATGTCTTGGGCATTTTAATACAGATTGCATTGAACTGTAGATTTCCTTGATCATTTTAACAATATTTAAAACATGACCACAATATATCTGTTTGTTGTTTTCAATCTCTTTCAGGGTCTTATAGTTTTCTAAGGTCTCTTATTGCTACTTCCTTAGGAAGATTTATTCCTACATATTTTATTACTTTTGATAGGATCATAAGTGGGATTATTTCCTTAGTTTCTTTTTCTGTTTGCTGTTAATGCATAGAAAAGCAACGAATTTTTGTATATTACTTTTGTATTATGCAACTTTACCAGATTCATTGATGAGCTTTAGTAGTTTTTTGATGGTGTCTTTAGGATTTTATGTTTAGCCATGTCACCTGCAAACAATGACAGTTTTACTTTTCCAGTTTGAATTCCTTTTATTTCTTGTCTGATTGCTGTGACTAAGGTTTCCAATACTCTATTGAATAAAAGTGGTGAGAATGGACATCCTTGCCTTGTTTCTGATATTAGAGTGAATGCTTTTAGCTTTTCACTGTTAAGAATGATGTTAGCTGTGTGTTTGCCATATATGTCCTATATTATGTTGAGGTAGGTTCCCTTTATTCTTTCTGGAGTATTTTTATCATAAATGGGTGTTGAATTTTTTCAAAAGCTTTTTCTGCATCTATTGGGTTTTTTTCTTTCAGTTTGTTAATGTTTTGTATCACACTGATTTGTGGATGTTGAAGAATCCTTGCATCTCTGGAATAAACCCCACTCAATCATGGTGTATGATCCTTTTAATGTATTGTTGGATTCAGTTTGCTAGTATTTTGTTGAGTATTTGTGCATTTATGTTCATCAGTGATACTGGCCTGTAATTTTCTTTTTTTTGGTGGTATCTTTGCCTGGTTTTGGTATCAGGGTGATGGTGGCCTCGTAGAATGAACTCGAGAATTTCCTCCTTCTGCAATTTTTTAGACAAGTTTCAGAAAGATAGATGTTAAACACTCTTCCTTAAATGTTTGATAGAATTCACCTGTGAAGCCATCTGGTCCTGGACTTTGATTTGTTGGAAGTTTTTAAATCATTTTCATTTTTAGTACTTGTGATTGATGTGTTCATATTTTCTGTTTTTTCCTGGTTCAGTCTTAAAAGGTTGTATGTTTCTAATAATTTGTCCATTTCTTCTAGGTTGTCCATTTTATTGGCTTATAGTTGTTTGTGATAGTCTCTTATAATCCTTTGTATTTCTGTGGTGTCAGTTGTAGTTCCTCCTTTTTCATTTCTAATTTTATTGATTTGAGTCCTCTCCCTTTTTTTTCCTTGCTGAGTCTGGCTAAAGATTTATCAATTTTATTTTCTCAAAGAGCCAGCTTTTAGTTTCATTGGTGTTTCCTGTTGTTCATCTCTGTCTAATCTATTTCTGCTCTAATCTTTATGATTTCTTTCCTTCTGCTAACTTTGGATTTTGTTTGTTCTTCTTTCTCTAGTTGCTTTAGGTGTAAGGTTAGGTTGTTTTGAGATTTTTTCTTTGTTCTTAAGGTAAGATTGTTTTGTTATACATTTCCTGCTTAAAACTGCTTTTGCTGCATCCATTATGTTTTGGACCATCTGTTTTCTTTAGTTTTGTGGCCTGAGATGTCCCAGCACTGGTGCCTGCAGACTATTGGACCAGGGTGTGGTGGGTCCTGAGCTAATATGCTAGATAGGGGAAGGATTCCACAGTGGCAACCCACAGCACCAGAGTCCCTGTGATACAAGTAGTTCCCCAAGATGCCGATGGCAATGTCTTTGTCAAGGTGAGCTTCAGTTGCCTCTTAATTCTCTGGGAGACTCTCCAAGGTTAGTAGGTAGATCTGACCCAGGCTCCTCTCAAATTACTTCCTCTGTCCTGGGTCCAGGAAAGGTGTCAGATTTTGTGTGTGCCCTTTAAGAGTGAAGTCTTTATTTCCCCCAGCCCTCTGGGACTCCCTAAAGTAAGCCCTGCTGGCCCTGAAAGCCAAATGCTCTGGGGGCTTATCTTCCTGGTGCAGGATTCCTGGGCTAGGGAGCTAAATGTGGGACCTCTCACTCCTTTGGGAGAAACTTTGCAATTGTTATTACTCTATTTTTGGATCACCTACCTGAGGGGGCGGGGTTGGTGTGAGATTTGACTGTATCATAATTCTGTTATCCCTACTTGTCTTATTATGGCTCCTTCTTTATATATTAAGTTGTAAAATATCTTTTCTGGTAGGTTCTGGTTTTTTTCACTGATGGTTGTTCTGCACATAGTTGTGATTTTGGTGCACCTGTGAGAGGAGCTGAGCTCAGGGTCCTTCTGCTCTGCCATCCTGCACAGTCCTCTCAAGAACATTGGTTGTGATTTCAAATGCAGCCCCAGTATTTACTAACTGAATGACTCTGAGTTCTAATTTTCTCAACTGCCCAAGGTTGTGAAGAGCAAATGAAATATGGTAAAGTAAATAAATCTTTGTAAATTATAAATAGCCATACAGACATAGGAAATTTATGTTTCCTAGAGGCTTTTATCGGAGAAGGCAATGGCACCCCACTCCAGTACTCCTGCCTGGAAAATCCCATGGATGGAGGAGCCTGGTAGGCTGCAGTCCATGGGGTCGCTAAGAGTCAGACACGACTGAGCAACTTCCCTTTCACTTTTCACTTTCATGCATTGGAGAAGGAAATGGCAACCCACTCCAGTGTTCTTGCCTGGAGAATCCCAGGGACGGGGGAGCCTGATGGGCTGCCGTCTATGGGGTCGCACAGAGTTGGACACGAATGAAGCAACTTAGCAGTAGAGGCTTTTATTACATGATGTTTTACTGATTTATATTTTCTGAATGTAAACGCCACAAGGGCAAAAAATGTCATGTCTTGTTTACTTTGTACTCCAGAACCTTGTATTGTGGTACATAGTAGACACAATTGTGCAACTCTGAGTTTATGGATTACTACTACAATATCCAGAAAAAACTACATTTTAATAAACATATCAGATTAACTAGGTGATTTTTTTGGATTTATCTCAAAGGTCACCTCATGTTCAGAAGACACAATATAGAGGGTTTTTTTTAAGAAACTTATATAAATCTTTCCTTAATGTGCTACTTGCTTCTATTAACAGAATGTATTTACTTAAGATGTTTCCGTTATCTTCCCAAGTCCCAGCATATAAGGTGTCAGGCCCATTTCAAGCATTGTAGCTACTATTTATTGTCAGGGAAATGTACAAAAATGAAAGCATTTCTTTTACATTTTAGAATTTATGAAGCATATTTCTGAATTCTTTCAGCTCTCACAACTACTTTGTTAGGTGGGTTACTTCTTTCATATGAGAAGTAAAACCAAAGTCACGGAGTCATCAATGTCATTGTTATTCATTGCCATTTCTAACAGCTTGGAAATTATTTCACAAGTTCCCTGTGTCTGGCAAGAAACGATGCTCTTTCTAAATTGCAGTTTCAAAGAATTTTGGTTTATGAAGATTAATAGATTACACTGCATCATATATTAAAAAGATGAGACTTAAAAGTTTCTAGGATTAGGATAAAGCATTTCCTTCCAGAGAATATAAAAGCAAATTATCTTGTCCAGCACCACAGCAGTGATTCACACCTGAGGATGACGCTGTGAGGCATCTTTCCAGAAGACTGGTGAGGGCTGTGAGCTGTCTCCGCCACATTCTGTCCTCTGCTTCCATTCGGAACGCCTGCAGCTTCCAGTAGGCTGGCTGAGGGCAGGGACCTAAAGTCTGGACTTACAACTCTGGCTTTTAATGAAGGCTCTTAACCACATGCTCAGATTTCTCTTCTAAAACAGCAATTTGCTAAAATGTTTACCCCAAATCTAAAACTACTTCTTGCTTTCAAAGTAACTAAGATAGTTCAAGACAGCAGTTGCGTCCTTAACAAAGACTTACCCTTTATGGAATTATAATATCATCTTTGGTTAAAATCATTTTGGAGAACTTGTGGCAATTAACTTAAAAAAGGTTATTAACAGCTTGTTAGTTACCATGGAGCCATTACATTACAAATAAAACACAAAGATTTTAGGCACTTGCATGGATCCCAACATCTGTTTCAAACATATACTTTTCAAATCAAGGGTCAGACTGTTTGGATACATCTGAGACACACAACATAGACTTAATCCCACACAATGCTTTGTTAGTATACCCCAGCATACTATTTGTCTTGGCAACTTGTGATTTCAAAAACTAACAGAAGATGACTTACAAGGAAACTTTTCCTTTTGTATATAGTTTGGAGCTTTTCTTTTTGTATATAGACTGGTCTCAAAAAAGCAGAGACTTCTGGTTTTTGGAGAACAAACTAAAATATTTAAAGGAATGCCTTCATTCTTACCTGAGGTGAGACAGGTAACCAGGAGAAAGGGTCTTATTATTCCAGTGAGCTACATCCGTAGAATAGTTGGAGTTTAGAACCTTTAGAGCTTCAAATTTAGAATATGACAGTTTAGACTCTTTAAGTGCTTCCCATGAATAGGAAAATCCTATGAATCTTAAACATAAGACTGCTGAAAACAAAGAGGGGAGCTAGGGAAGAGAGGATACAGATAGATTTTATTTCCTCCCTTTTGCACTCTTCTGTTTTCTTGTCAGGGCAGGAGCAAGGACAAAGCCTGATTGAGAAGAAACTGGGCCGAATTGAACAAGGCAGTCTGGGTCTGGAAGACTGGGCTGATTCTTCATCCCTCTCATGAGAATCAGCAAGTCTTTCTGCTGACTTGTAGGGGGTGGGGATGTCAGAGTAGTTGGTCAGCACCCACTTCCTCTTCACTATTCTTACTGCCATCCACATTTGCCAGCTGGCTGGAAATGTAACGTCCTTCAATCCATGAGGACCTGCTCTTTTACACTGTAACTCCAAGCTTCCCAATTCCAGAGGCTTATTAATATGAGGCAGGGGGTTTCTTTTATCTGATTCCAGCAATCTATATTTAGCATGAATGAAGTGTAATCTTTGGTGGGAGTTTTCATCCGAAAGTGGGTGCTGACAAGCCTGATGCAGTAGAAAGCTCTGGGCCTGGGGTTCTAGAACCTTGATTTCAAGGGTAGTAGCTCAGCTATGTATTAGATGTTTTCTTCATTTAAAAATAGAGAATAATGCCTCTTTATAGTATTATTAGTAGTTGTAAGGGTAAAATAAGATAATGCAAGAGAAATTCTAGTCATTTATACTCTTGATACCTAGTAATAAATGTTAGAAGAATTTCAGCCTCTCATTGGTAGGAAATATGAGAGAGTCAAGGTGGGTGGGAGAGAGGGGGAGACTGGCTTCTCACAGCAATGCTCTCCATTTCTGCTTCCTTAAAACTCATTTTCCTGTGGCTCAGCCTCTAAGGAGGTAATAGAAATGAAATACTGTGATGCAGTTAAGTACTACCTGACTTAAGTACTTCCTTTCCTCCTTTTCTGTAAGTGTCTCAGCACACTATGGAGTTCAGCAAAAGAAAGAGCTGTGACCTGGAAACAGAGTGTGAATTACCCAGTGAACCACAAATATTTGACACCTGGAATCATAAATCCATATATTTGGAACATTAGTAGAGCTGTTTTTAACCCAGGTGGTAGGTAGGCTTGGTGACAACATGAAGGTACATGCCACAGAGGTATATTCTTCCAGTGGCACACCTCTTCTCCCCAGTAATCCCTTATACACTTATATCACTGTGTTTATATGATTGGCTAAAGACTGCCCTGAGTAATGGCTGCATGAAGGAATAATAATTAGCAATCAGAGCAAAATTAAATTCCTGGCTGATTCCGAGCCCCTGAGTAAAATGCAACCCTTAAGGATACTGTCGCATTCCTTCATTTACTTGCCATTATGCCACCAGTCACCCTAATTAAGATTGAGATTTGTACTTATTAAAAACGTATAATCTTTTGATCTTTCGAGGAGCTATTTGCCATTTTTTGCTAGCCTAGCATCCCATCACCTGTCTTCTGGGGGAACCCAGTTCAGGTGGATGGACATATGACCCAGGCCCAGTCAGTTAGAGTGCCCCCCTACACCCCATGCTGCTTCCATCATACCTATGAGCAAAGAAACCTTTCCTTTCTTATTCTGAACTGGGTAACTTTTCACTTGCATTCAAGAGACTCAAGCATAAAAAATTATAGCCACCACTTTTGGGTCTGATTTAGCAGTGGTTAACACCACGCTTATTATTTAAGCATGTAGAGCAGTTCCAAGAGTGTTTTAGCAGTAAGAATAAGAAAACATGTCTAACTTATTGAGTCAATAATATCCTCTAGAGACTTCATGGGAAACAGATTCCGCCGTCACCACTATAGTTTGGTTTTGCGAGCAAAACTTCCACCATGCCTTAAAGCAAAAGTCAACATGCACAGATTTCACAAGATTGTTTTACTAGAATTTAGCAGGGAGGAGATGATATAGTCAAATTTTCACAAAAGAAAACCTTCAGATCTCAGCCAAATAAAATTCAAGTTCTTATTTCAGTCTCAACTGGCCTGGGAACCAAAGCAACCTCTCCAGGCATGCACCGTTCAAACTGTGAGTTTTGTGGCCACCCTTTCATGCCCTTGAGCTCTCTGCATCATGTCTCAGCAATCCCAGACACGAATTCTGAAAAATTCCTTCTGCCTATATGGTTTTCCTCATCCAGCTGAGAATGCTGCTGGCTACTGTGAAGCTGTTCACCAACCATAGGCTCTGGTCCATACAGCTTTCTTCTTAAACTCTGGGAGAACTCTCAAGGACAGCAGGGTAGCTAAAGGGGACAAAAAAAAAGCACACTGTTTCATTTGGTGCAGTTACATTTGAAAAGATCATTTAGATCAAAAAGGTGTCAGAACAGAACTTGACTTGTTCCTGCTTGGCTAATCTTTAAGAATGACTATCATGCCTTAGATAGAATTTTAATGGAAGAAGCCATTAGTAAAGGTTGAGGAAAAGGTCTGTTTTAAGTTACTTTGCAACAGTTAGTGGGAAATTCCACAGAATTAAAACAAACTGACTTCTGGGATGCTGGTGATGCTCTTTTTCTTAATCCAAGTGCTGACTACATACGTATGTTCCCTTTGTAAAAATCTACTTGAGCACTTTTCTACACGAATATGACTTTTCCACTAAATGTCTTATTAAAAGGTAAACAAACTGGTCCTGTAATGAAGTTAGGTTCATGGGCTCAATTTAAAGTAAGGAAGTTGTGTGTAATCCCTCTAGGTAACTTATTATATATCTTATTTTAGAATATGAATATAAATATCAATATATTGATTTTTTTATGCATTATAGTGTGAGAGAATGAAGATAAGCCAGAGTTACACAATAATTATGTGTGACTCTAATAAGCCCTTGAATATATGACCAAGTGATCATGTACTTCCTTGACCCAAATAACAATTTCTCTCACTGGAATTAACTGTTATCTTCATGACTTAAGATAGCATATGTTGGGAACAACCAATGGTATCATGGACACATGGCCCTTAAAAATGAGTCCAAACTCCCCAAGGAAAATAAGTAGAGGAAGTCCTAGTAGCAAGTTTCTTGGGAATGGTCAAGTGAAAATATGTCAGACCACTGCTCTGATCCTCAGTGAAGCTCTGTGGTTGATCAGAGTCACCTTCCTACACATGCCCTGCCACCCACTTTAGAGGTAGGAACAATACATTAGATAATTCTTGCTTGTTAGGCAATCAATACAATACACCATACTTAAAGCAAAATATGGTCAGTTATCACAAGGGTAGGCCAACAGGCAACTTTCCCAAGGTAAGACTTTCCAGTGCAGTAACTTAAAGCATGTCAGGGGCATCAGTGGCAGCCACTGGGAGGATCCTGACCCCCAAGTCCCAAGATGTGGATGACAGTACAAGCTGTCTCGGACCACAGAACCAACACCCAGAAGATGTTTGAGGTTTGAGTAAAAACATCCATGTAATCTGCACAGAAAGATAGCTTATATTTGTGGATCCTGCAGTCATAGTATAACAGTCAATAGAGATGTATAAGGAGAAGGCAATGGCACCCCACTCCAGTACTCTTGCCTGGAAAATCCCATGGACAGAGGAGCCTGGTAGGCTGCAGTCCATGGGGTCACGAAGAGTCGGATACGACGGAGTGACTTTCCTTTCACTTTTCACTTTCATGCATTGGAGAAGGAAATGGCAACCCACTCCAGTGTTCTTGCCTGGAGAATCCCAGGGACGGGGGAGCCTGGTGGGCTGCCGTCTATGGGGTCGCACAGAGTCGGACACGACTGAAGTGACTTAGCAGCAGCAGAGATGTATAAAAAACATGCTGCTGCTGCTAAGTCACATTAGTCGGGTCTGACTCTGTATGACCCCATAGACGGCAGCCCACCAGGCTCCTCCATCCCTGGGATTCTCCAGGCAAGAACACTTGAGTGGGTTGCCATTTCCTTCTCCAATAAAAAACATGAAAACCATCTAAATGCCTGGAAGCATGGGAAATGTCCAATTCCCCTGGCAAAATACTATACAGCCATGAAAAATACTTATGAAGCTAGTATAAGAATAGGTTAAAATGCTTTTAATAATTTTAAAGTAAAAAAAGGCAGTACTCAAAGTGTGTATGTACATTTTTCAATTGGCTATGATTATAACAATGTTAAAACTTACACACAGAGGGGGTAACACTTAGGAAAAATAATCAAAATTGTCATTGTGCAATGGGATTCTGGATTCCTCTTTGCTTATTCTTTTTTACTTTTCTGAATTTTCTAATTTTTATTCAGTCATTTTATGATCACAATAAAACATTAAAAAACCACTTAAATAAAAATTAAAGGCCATGGAACTCTTCTTTTTAAATCCACTTTCTAATTCAAAAATGCCATATTGGTGGCAGCTTCAGATTACTTCTCTAAACTGCACCAAGATGAGCCCTTTCAGGAGCCAGCACACACTAGGATGCTGTTCTCCAGTACAGACAACACTGGATGGTTTTCACCTATGCTGGGTATAAGGGATGAAAGTAATACCTTTTAAAAGATCCTTGGATTTTGCTGAGAGTCCTTCCTTAGGGCTTTCCATGATGCTGAACAGCCAGTCAATGACCTAGAGTGAAAATGAATTGTATCAGATAAACAATCCCAGGATTGGTAAGACATCATTCAAACCCTTGGACCTGCCCATGTGCCTAACAGGACAGTAGTCCCCAGATGATACCTGCCTGGGCTGGGAGAGTGAAGAGGAGATGTGACCAGGCACAAGGGATGGAAATGTTGGAGACAGCCCTCAGTTAAATGACCCAGCAAAGTCAAACCTCCTTCTTTCGCTGATTATCCTGGGAGTTACTATAGTTTAAGAGTGGGGTAGACAGGGGCCCAGAGGGCCTCTGGTGTGCCATGAACATTCTTTCTCATCACTCTAAGAGGCCCCAGAAAGGGTAAGAGCCTTGCCCAAGTCCACTCCCCATGACTGGCAGAGTCAAGATCTGAACCCAAGTACACCTGGCTTCAAAGCCTCACACTCCTTCTTCACACCATGCTGCCTGCCACCTGGTTCCGTGTGCATCAGGCCTAGGCTCCTAGGTGGGTAGCAAATAGGTAAACACATCAGCTGTAAGCCCCTGTTACTAAAATATGTTTCTGTAGCTACGAATAGTTTGTGCCCAAATGGATATGAAGCCAAGTTGAAACGCAACAGAAAAGGCATAAGACAATTTGCTAGGTAGACCCAAGCATGTTAACTGCAAATAGATCCTGCAAACAAGGTAGAAACTCCACGTACTCATGAGTTTGACTGATCTCCCAGGTATAGCCAAAATTGTTTTTGAATTAGATACTGGGTAATTTCATTGACTGAATGTTCCCTATCTTGACTCACTAAAAAACACTAGTCATAGGTACTAGGCATTTTAATTTTGGACATAGACTGTGGGTTGAAAACAGAAAAATAAAATATTCCTAATTCCCTGCTTTAATTAAAATTTTTTCTTTATTTTCTTTTCCTCAATTTTGTTTTATCATATCCTGCTGGTAAGTAAATAAGTACTACAAATACGTAATAGATGCAAGATATCTATCTACGCTGTAGTCCAAAATGAACAGGGTGTCCCAGACCAGAAATAATTAAAGTGAAAAAGAAAATGCAAAATTAGAGGTAATAACACTAATGTTTATCAGGTTTAAGAAAACAAAGGCATTTTATTTGAGATGTTCAATGGAGTTGTTCATGGCTGAACTGTGGGTCCACAGTTCAGAAATATTTTTAAAGACTAAGGTTCAGATTTTACAAGTAAGCCACAAAGTTGGCTGTAAGCTTTCAACCTCATAAAGATCCAGTTTGATTAAACGGGATTCAAAAAAATCCTTCAATTGGCAATTCAAGACAGGTTAGAGCCATGCAATGAGAAATATAGATGTACCTCATTTTCATATGCTCTGCAGGACAGCTAGTAGCCTGGGGAAACTCTATTAAAAACCAAAAGGTACTCCCTATAGTTTGTGTTTTCCTGAGGGCAAAGGTGATGACATGAGGCCTTTACAGATCTCCCCATGGTATCTAGCATGAAATGCCTAGAATGTGGCTACTACATGGAATGAGCTGTGGGGAGCCTTAAATATGGTAAAAGATGGGTACTCCAGATTCACAGCTCTCTGGAAGATTTCCCCCCACGCATTGTTGATCACCCCCTCCCTTGTTCATCAACTGTATCCTTATCACGTGTGAGCATGCTCTGTCATGTCCGACTCTTTGTGACCCCATGGACTGTAGCGCACCAGGCCACTCTGCCCATGGAATTTTCCAGGGAAGAATACTGGAGTGGGTTGCCATGTCCTACTCCCGGGGATTGTCCCAACCCAGGGATCAAACCTGGGTCTCCTGCATTGGCAGGTGGATTCTTTAACACTGAGAGCCACCGGGGAAGCTCATCCTTATTGTACCATCTTGCAATTTTGAACTTGCCTTCTTGTCTGTCCTCACTAGGAAATTTTGAGCTTTCAGAGAGTTACTCATCCTTTATCCCCAGTATCAAGAACACGTAAGTCTTCAACAAATGAAGGCAAGCACAAGCTTTTCCCTCCACCTCACCCCTAACTGTAAGCAAGTTGTTGCCATTATCGCTGTTGTTTTCAGTGAGCAGTTAGCCTGAGCTACCCTCAATCTCTGAGGCCCTGCATCTGGCTGAGATCTGAGACTGAGTAAGAAAGCCTGTCGTGTGACTCAGGTTTCACTTATCTCCCACTGCAATTCTACAGCAGAAGCTGCCGAAGAGAAAATGGCTGCCTGCCCTGAAGCAGGTGGCTGCCGCCTCACCTTCTGGGTCTGTTCCTTCCACGGCTCTTTCTGCAGCAGAAGAGGCATGCTACTGGGAAGGAGAGTGAGAGCCTCCTGCAGAGTGACCCTGTGTAATGGACTCCTGCCAAGCAAGCTTGATGCTGGCCCAGCTGGGCCCTTTTCCTGATGCCATGGCAACCAACTGGCACTGAGGCCAAGGAGGAGAGGGGCAGCGTGATCTGCCCATGCAACCACTGCGGCTGCAAATATCAGCAACAAGAAGTCCAAAGCCTACGGCAAAGAAGAAACAGGGTTAGGTCACAGACTTTAACTGCAAAGTACCACGTGTTCACACACAGCTCGCATCAGGAGGAAATGTTATCTTCCCCCTGGCCGAAGCCTTCCTCCTGCCCCTCCCCTCCCCCAGAAGAGGAACTGGATGGGATACCAGACCATTTCCATGCTTAATGAAGAGACATTCTAGGCTTTCAGAAGGTTTGAAGGATCCTCTTTCGTAAGTAGAGAAGGCCCAACAGTTTCATTATTATTGTTCTAACATTTCAAGAGGAACATAATTTATTTAATGCCTAATCATACTGAGATCCAAACATTCCTCCTCTGTTTTGGTGTTTTCAAAGAGATTTAAAAATTAATTAAGAGAGATATGAACAGGGATATTAAGGTTTATTATCATGTGGCCAAAACTTAAAAAATATGTATAGTATATTCTGTTTTTGAACAGAAACAACATATGACTTTCCATATGCATTAAAAAAATCTGTTTAGAATCCATGCATTTAGATTTTATAGACTAGACACGTAGAAATGGTGATAACAACGGCTACCTCTGAGTTACTGCATTACTGTGATTTAAATGATTCTTTCTGCTTATTTATATTTTCTAAGTTTCAAAAGATTTTTGTAAGAAAGCAGAGAAAGTTAATATAAATGTTGGAAATAAGAAGAAAGCTCAAAAAAGGCTTAAAAAGTACCCCTCAATCTCTTAAAATGCCTAATCTCATTAATGAAAATTTCAAAAAGACACACAGCTCTGGAGAAAAGCTGGGCAGAATATCAAACAATATCCCAGGTTACACATATTTTACTCACACAAGTAAACAGCAGATCTATGAAACATGGCTATGGGGAAAAAAAAAAATGCACAGCTGAGTCAAGAAAATGGCAAGAATAGGAAAGTGCTTCCTTCATTTTTTTTCATTAATCTTTATTTTTTCTGGTCTTATTCACCTAATACTAGTGATGGTTAACCTCTTTGGGTCATAGATCATTTTCAGGTGGGGTGCAAATTCCCCTTCAATATGTGCGTGTAAGTACTGGCACAAACACAGATTACTTGCACACACTTCAGGAACCCCTTCAAACCAGGTGTTTAAAGCCAAGCTCTGGACCACGGTGGAGGCCAGAGCCCTGTACCGCACAGTCTTTGTGGGATCCAGCTCAGGTGCACAGGACCCTAGATTCCCCCCCAGCTAGAACTTCTGTGTGCTGCCTGTCAAGGGAGGTGTTCTGCTGAAAATATTTTTCAAAGGGCAGCTGTGGGCATCTTCAAGATTCTGGTAAGAACACCCATTTCCTGTGATGTTAGAGAATTGTCATCCTTGTTTCCCAAAAATAAAGAGAGAAAAGAGAGCTGCAAGCAGCAACATGTTCCTCTTTTGGGAGACTAAATATACTCTGTATTTTAAGAAAGCCACAAATGACTGCTCTAGACTGTACCTCATCAAGAGCCACGTTCTGAACAGACGTTGACTGGTAAGCAACATTTCTGATATAACCCATCAGTTCCAAGAGCCACTCCATTCTCTTCAACACGCCTGAAACAAAAGGACATGTATTACCAGACCATGGTTTTTCTTTGCAATGTAAGATAGATCAACAATAATTATCATAACTAAAGCAAACGACCCGCTGAGGACTCTACAACAGTTACAAGTCCTCTTATGCTACCTGAGACTTGTTCTCACTCAAGAGAGATTTTTTTTTTGATACTGTTCACATCAGATGAGCTTATTTTGGTCTTTATTTTTAAAAGCTAAATTTATTCTTCAAACCTGATAAAATGGTCAAATGCATTTAATGGAATTTCTAAACACTGGGAGAAACTGGGCATGCCCACGGGTTAGTAGTATTAAATCTTTGATAATTAATTGTTCTTATAGTCCTCCCTTGCTTAAAGTTCTCAATTTATGACAAAATCATACAGAATACCTATCCTAAAGACATTAAAAAAAGCGCCAAAACCAAAACCCAGCTGTAGTAGGCTAAATAGAGAACAAACATTAACATAAATATTATTTTTTCCTTTCAAAAATGAGGATTCCCAGCACAGCAAAGACTACTTGGAAAGATCTTCAAAATTTAGTGCATGAGGAAAATGGCACTGTGTTTGTGCCGGTACTTACACGCACATATTGAAGGGGAATTTGCACCCCACCTGAAAATGATCTATGACCCCAAAGAGGTTAACTACCACTTGTATTAGGTGAATAAGACAAAAAAAGAAAAAAAGATTAAAAAAATGAAGGAAGTACTTTCCTACTCTTGCCATTTTCAAAACTCTTGCCACTTGAAAATTCAAACTAAATTTGAAGGCCAACTGGTTCTGACCAAAGGCAATATCAAATTTGTTTCTTTCAAGTATCTTCATGCTTAATTCGGAGAAGGTAATGGCACCCCACTCCAGTACTCTTGCCTGGAAAATCCCATGGACGGAGGAGCCTGGTAGGCTGCAATCCATGGGGTCGCACAGAGTCAGACACGACTGAAGCGACTTAGCAGCAGCAGCATGCTTAATTGGGAACACCTAAGGTGAGCACCAAAGAATTGATGCTTTTGAACTGTGGTGTTGGAGAAGACTCTTGAGAGTCCCTTGGACTGCAAGGAGATCCAACCAGTCCATTCTGAAGGAGATCAGCCCTGGGATTTCTTTGGAGGGAATGATGCTGAAGCTGAAACTCCAGTACTTTGGCCACCTCATGAGAAGAGCTGACTCATTGGAAAAGACTCTGATGCTGGGAGGGATCGGGGGCAGGAGGAGAAGGGGACGACAGAGGATGAGATGGCTGGCTGGCATCACTGACTCGATGGACGTGAGTCTGAGTGAACTCCGGGAGTTGGTGATGGACAGGGAGGCCTGGCATGCTGCGATTCATGGGGTTGCGAAGGGTCGGACACGACTGAGCGACTGAACTGAACTGGTTTTCTACCGGATAAATATACTTCTGAGGTCGAGTGAAAAAAATCTCATTTTTCATCACAGGTTCACTGTTCATTGGGCAGGCACTAATGTGCAGGAGACAACTATCTCAGTTGCCAGCGAGGAAGAGGAATCAAAATTTCCTACATAATCTTGCAAAGAGTATTTAAACTGCATTTGTCAGTCTTCTCTCATAGCCTTCAAAATACAAGAGATGGGGAATATGGCTTACAAGGGCCTTCTAGTCACGTCCAATCTGATCAGGACCTGAACACAGATTTGGAAAATTACAAGCATATGACCAAAGGCATGGAGGAGAAATGAAGGAGCTCCCTATTTATTCTTTTTTCTCCTATTAATTTTTAACTGGAGGATAACTGCTTTACAATACTTGCTGACCTCTGCCATACATCAACATGAATCAGCCACTGGTACACATTTATACCAGTGGGTGGGAAGGGGTGGGAGAGGGGAGGGGGTTAAGAAGGGAGGGGAGGTTAAGAAGTGCTCTGTGACAACCCCTTCAAGTTGTCACAGAGCAATGGGCTGAGGGAGCCCTCTCTTTAGATGATTGCTGCTGCTGCTGCTGCTAAGCCGCTTCAGTCGTGTCCGACTCTGTGCAACCCCATAGACGGCAGCCCACCAGTCTCCCCGTCCCTGGGATTCTCCAGGCAAGAACACTGGAGTGGGTTGCCATTTCCTTCTCCAATCTTTAGATGATTACAGCATAAATGTCTAAAATGGCCTAAAAGTTGCACCATTCATTAGCAGAGCTTCAGGCCTGCAGTTTCTGGCGTGAGGATGTACTCAGGGTGTCCAGATATTATTCTTCTCACCCCTGAGAAGTTCTTCTCTAGAATAACTATTTAATTTGTGGTTGCTGCTTTCTTTTTCTGTTTGTTAAATGACCACCCAAAAGCCATGTTCATGCAAACATCAGGCAGAATCCATTAGCATCCATCTGTTTGAGAAACAGAAGCAGGCAGATTCAACCTGATAAACCTGCTTATGTCTCTGTGGGCCTGGAGGGCCAAATATGAGATCCAAATCTCCAACAGAATTTATTCTCACCTCCGAAGAGTTGATGCTGTGAGCTGTAATTGTGCTTTTCTATCCCAGGTGCTGCTCATTTGGGGGTAACAAGTTCTCACCTGTGTCAAGAAGCCCTAACCTAGTTTTTAAGTTGAGGAAACAATGATAACCTCAAAGAGATGGTAGGCATGTTTGTCTGTCCCGACGTGCTCCCTGGCAGGCCTTACCAGTGTTGGCGTGGCTCACAATCCGTGCCTGGTATAAGCTGTGCAGCGTCATCCAGGCCAGTGTGTCTTTTTCACGGTGCCGGACAGCAACACTGAGCACATCAGTCAAGCCCATCAAGGGGAATCGTCCTTGAGAGACCAAGTAGAGCCTGACAAAGGCAGCCTTTTCTAGGCTACTCTGCAAAAAAGCAAATTCTTCAGTTGCTATTAAATTAACTGAAGTTGTTACAGGACCTTGGGGCAAGGGCAAAAGAGAAAGGGTGAGTTTGAAGCTGATTACCACTCCAAATGCTAAAACTGTTTCTTTCCTGCACTGTGAAACCTATCTGCCTGCGTGCTGTCTCAAAATGTACCTATAGACAGTTGTGATGTCACCTTTTGTTTTCTCATAAAAACCATCAATGATTTCAAGGGTCAACTGGTGAGGATATTTAGTAAAGACAAATAATAACAATGATAACCAACAAATACAGTACTTACAATGTGCCAGGCATATTTGAAGCACTTAACCTGTGTTAATTTGGCATTTCACAAAGTTTGGTACACAGACGTCTGGGGGACCCCAAGACCCTTTTAGAAGAGAGGGTCTGTGAGGTCAAACTATATTCATAATAGACCCCAAACAGGAGTAATATTCATTGTATTTTTTACTGACACTGGCAATTTTTTTAAAAAGCTAGTTTCATTTAAAATATCCTTGTAAACAATAAAATTACTAGTTTTGTTAAACCTCTGCCCTTGAATACACATCTCTGTAATGTTCTGCATGACCAAGTGGGAAGTATCCATAAAGGTTTGTGCTGCTCCCCCGAGTGTGATGTTCGTCTCAAGGAGAAAGTTGTGAGAGTGAGTTGTGAGCTGAAATAGCCACTCTTTTCACAGACCCCCATTTACTTGAAAGAATGATTGATAAACAAACGATGGTTATGAAAACTGAGTATTTGATTATTTTTTAAAAGTGAAGGAAGTGAGACTGCCATTTCCAAGGAGAATACTTGATAGCAGTTACTGCCAATGACAAAATGTGTGCTTTTAAGCGAAAATTAGATTTTTGGAAAATCTGTAACTGCTACTATGACTTTGGCAGCTTCCCAAGATACATGTAAGACATATATGCATAAAAGACTTTTCTGATGAGGTTGCTGGTAATAGTGACAAATACGATGTTTTGATGTTTATAATGAAATGTATCAACATTTGGAAGATTTTCAAAATTTAGTGACTCAATATTTTCCAAATGACCAATATATCTTACAGATCTTGCAATAGTATCTTATAAAATCATGCATTGGTAAAAAATCCACAGTGCAATGGACCAATGGATTTTACTGTAACAGAGTATGTGAAGTTCACTGATCTGCTTTCAGATTCCACACTGCAACTAACCTATAAGAAATCACCACTTGGTGAGTTTTGGTACAATATCAAAGAAAGATATCCACATGTTATCTGAAAAGACTACTAATACTCTTTCCCATTCTACCTTCATATCTGTGTGAGGCTGGGTTTTCTTCACACACTTCACCAAAATGACATCACGACAGATTGAATGAAGTAGCAGCCTTGAAAATCCAGCTGTCTTCTATGAAGACACTGAGGAGACTTACAAAATGTAAGACAATGACACTTTTCTAATTTTCTAAACTAACCTGTTTTTTGGAAAAAAAAATTTTTTTCTTACATGTTAAGATGCAATGGATTTATTACTACTTTTAAGTAATGTTCTAAAAACTTTCTAGTTTTAATTTCTAATATGGTAAACATTGACAAATATAACCCACATAAACAAAAGCTCTTTGAAGTTCCTGATAATTTTTAAGACACTAAAATGGCCCTGAGACCAAAAAGTTTGAGGACCACTGTATTAATCATTTCATTCTCATAGTAGCACTGAGAAATAGATTACTATTATCACGTCCTTTACAGATGAGGAGACTGAAGCACAGAAGTTAGGGAACTTGCTTAATGACACAGAGTAAGAACTGAAACCCAAGGAGTCTCAGCTCTTCACCTGTACTTTCTTATCTCTGTTTTTTCTAGAAATGAAGAGAAAAACACAGGGCTCAGCAGAACACATACTCTTTGGGGGACATCAGAACACAATTTAGAATGTTCTAGTGACAATGTTCTGAATGGCACTTTAGAAATGCAAGTGAGTAACATAGCCACTTTGAGCTTTAGGTACCAAAAAGTAAATTATATTAACTTCCAACTATACAACATGAATATAATAACAAGATATAATACATTACATGAATGCAATAATTATGATAATGTTATTACTGAATCCTTGCCTTGGGTCAGGCACTTTTCCAAAACTTAACATGGATTAAGTCATTTAACTCTCAAAACGACCCTAATAGGTATGCACTATTATTTCCCTTTTATAGATCAAGAAACCGAGCCAGAGAGAGAATATGACACTTAACCAAGGTCACATTGCTAGTGAATTAGAGACTGGATTTCACACCTGGGCAGTGAGGCACCAGAGTCCATTCTCTCAGGCATTTCCTTATTAAATTACTTGGGCTGTGCTGTGCTTAGTAGCTCAGTCATGTCCGACTCATTGCCGCCCATGGATTGTAGCCTGCCAGGCTCCTCTGTCCCTGGAATTCACCAGTCAAGAACACTGGGTGGGTAGCCATTTCTCCAGGGGATCTTTCTGGAGAATTCAATGGACAGAGGCTACAGTCCATGGGGTTTTGGAGAGTCAGACACAACTGAGAGACTAATGCTTTTTACCCATAGGGAACACTAAAATGTTCTTGACAAAGTGCGATTAGTTGGCTAAAAAGTTATCATTCATCTGTCCATTTATACTACTACATATATACAACGGAATATATATTACTCAGCCTAAAAGGGAATGAAACTGGGTCATTTGTAGAGATGTGGATGGACCAGAGACTGTCATACACAGTGAAGTGAATCAGAAGGAGAAAAATACTGTATATTAATACATATAAATGGAATCTAGAAAAACAGTACAGCTGAATCTGTTTGCAAGGCAGAAATAGAGAACAAATGTATGGACACTAAGAAGGGAATGGGGAGGTGGGGTGAATTGGGAAACTGGGATTGACACATATACATTAGCATGAATAAAACAGATAACTAATGAGAACCTACTGTATAGCACAAGGAATTCTACTTAATGCTCTGTGGTGACCTAAATGGGAAGGAAATCCAAAATAGAGTGGATATAGGTACACAACATATAGCTGATTTATTTCTCTGTACAATAGAAACTAGCACAACAATGTAAAGGAACTATGCTCCAGTTGAAAAAAAAGTTATTCATTCATCTACCCATTTATACTACTGCATATCCAACTGTACTAGCCTGGACATGAGACCCCTCAGTGAAAGAGAGAGTTTCCTGAAATTGGTCAGTAACTAACAAACATGAAACAAAGCGAGCTTCAGCCAAAAGGACACTATAACCATATCAATTGTAATACCCATCTCAATAATGAAAAAACACATGGATATGTTATTACCTCAGTAATCTGGGCAACCCGATTGGCTTCATCATCTGTCATTTCCGAGAGGCACTTTGCTACACTGATATACAGCTCTAGATCATTTTTCTGGTGAAGAAAAATCCCAAGCATGTCAAAATACAGTATAAGATAATATGCATATTCTCACTGCTCTGACAAATCTTTAGCTTTGCTTATCTCCATGAACAGCGGTTGATGAGATTTTAATTTTAACCAAGCCAAAACCCGTGGCCAATTTTTTATCATTTATACAGCATCTTTCCTGTTATTTGGTGTATTTTGTTTGCCTGTACTTTTTTCTCCTGATCAGAACCCATCATTCTAGATGGATTTTCTACTTCTTTGCACAACTACATTTCAGAAGTCTGTTGGGGGAGGGGCAAAGCTAGTATTAAGTCACCTGATGCAAATGTTAAGTGTGTTGGACAACACGCCCAAGGATTCCTCAGGTGTAAGGGTTTCTGAACTTGCTCATCTTCTACAGGCATTTGGTAAAAGACTTGAGAGCAAATTTCCTGGTGCTACACTGGTTAACCTGCTTCAAAGCGTGCTCAAAACTTTAGTTCTAAATTTTCAACCTTGATTTAGATTTTGGAAGCAAACATTCTTAGTGAAGAATGTGGTTATTTCTTGCTAGTCTTCCTACCACATTCTTAAAAACATATACCTCTCCGCTTTGCCAAAAAGGCTTTAAAGAATCCCAAACACAAATTGTCAGGAATGCAAATATTTTTGTTCCTCACCCGAATCTTATTTGGCAGGAGGTCAAAAATTTTCCTAGTAGCTTCGCTGAGCAGACTCCAGAGGTGGTGGGAAGGGCTGGGCAGTTTCATGGCCTGACTCAGGCCCTGTAAGGCACTTGGGCGTAACTCAGGACTGGAGAGTGGGGAAGCTGCTTTAAAAACTGCCACCATTAAGCTTTCAACAAAACCCACGATCTGTTCATCAGAGACATGTTTTATCCATGAAGGCACAGATAGGAGAAGGTATTTCTTGACATTCAGCTGAAAGAGAAACCGAAGAGGTCAGATGTAAACAAGCAAGTCTGGGTTTGTAATGCTCAAAACCTCTAGGTCATCACCGTGTCTGAGAGTAAAATTCAGGTTCAGGTTCAGGTTGCTTCCTAGACCCCCATTTCCCCACAGCTTCATGGGCCAATGGACCAACAATGCCTGTGATGTTAGCTGCTGCAGTGACTTCTGATCAAGGGTGCTTGTGTGGATATATGGTATCTGCCAATCCATCTGTGAACTACTCATCTCAAATCTTGGGTCTTTCCGGTGAGGGGAATAAATGCTACTTCTCCAAGTACATGACAGTTGCTATTCAGTCTTAAAAGGTCACATTCTCTAGCCAGAAAAGCTACTGGAGATGAAGGCTCGACTGCTGGAAATTGGCTAAACAGAATATTTGGTATTATTCATTTCTTCTTCTGAGAAAGCATGAGAAAATAATCGGGGGAACAGGAGTTCTGGGGCCAGTTCTGAGCCAAGAAGAACCAGTCGAGCATGTGAAACTGACCATAGTGTCTTAGAGTTCAGGATAGCTAAGAAGGGGTGCGGTAATGACAGCTATGAGCCATAGACTGTAAGGAAGCAGGCTTCAGAAATTCTTAGAAACGTTAAGTATGATACTAAAGGAGCAGCAAGTCTGAAAGAAGTGTTTTATAAAATAAAATCTGACAAAAATCGGTAAATTTCTAAAAAGATCAATGTAGCTGCATGAGTTACACAATATTTCACGTTAAAGAACATGCCATTTCAGATCTTATTTTTTAAATGAGAAGGTACATAATTAAAAAAATGAATATACAATTTGTTAATTAACAAAGATAATAAGATTCCTAATCAAAGATGAATGTTAAAAAAAAAAAAGGACAGATTTAAAGGAGAAATGGAGGGATAACTAAAACCTAGAAAAATATCTGAGATCAAAAAAACAGGCAGTTAGAATTATAAATGATTTAAAAGGAACGAAGCATTAATAGAACAGTGTTCAAAGCACAGGCTTTTGAGTCAGCCAGTGTTTCCATTGATGAGCTATATAAGCTTTGCTTAACCTCTACTTGCCTCAGTTTATCAACCTGTAAAATGGAAACAATTTAAAAAAATCTACTTCTCAGAGGTGAAGTAAGTCAGACACAAAAGTTTTCATATTGTACGATTCCATTCTAAAGAATTTCTAAAATTTATATGAAATGTAAATGTATATGAAAGTTCTTCAAAGTAACAAAATTATAGAGACCAAAAGAAGATCAATGGTAGCCTGGGTCTGAGATTGGGAGTGGGGATTAACTATAAGTAGGCACAATGGAATTTTTGGGGGTGGTGGAAATGCTATTGATGATGGATGAAAATGTATAAATGTACTGCTGCTGCTGCTAAGTCGCTTCAGTCGTGTCCGACTCTGTGTGATCCCACAGACGGCAGCCCACCAGGCTCCCCCCTCCCTGGGATTCTCCAGGCAAGAACACTGGAGTGGGTTGCCGTTTCCTTCTCCAATAAACGTACTAAGACTCATCAAATTATACACTTAAAATAGCCATATTTTATGGAATATAAATTATAACTCAATAGAGCTGTAAAAAAATTGGCCTATCAGGGCTGTACATATGCATGTGTGCTCAGTCACGTCCAACTCTTTTGTGACCCCATGGACTGTAGCCTGCCAAGCCTCTCTGTCCATGGAATTCTCCAGGCAAGCATACTGGAGTGGATAGCCATGCCCTTCTCCAGGGGATCTTCCCGACCCAGGGGTCAAACCCGTGTCTCTTTTATCTCTTGCACTGGTAGGTGGATTCTCTACCACTAGTGCCACCTGGGAAGCCCCTGTCAGGGTTGAAGAGAGATTAAATCTGATGACTGACAGTGTTCACTGAGTGCTTACCAGCAGGAGGAACGTAACAAGTGCTCATTAAATGGCAGCTAGATGGGAGCTGCTTGGAGCAGACAGGTAGCAGCTACAGATGTCAATAACACTGCCCTTCAATTAAGAAGAATTAGGAGATGTAGGAAAACTTTTTTTAAAAAAAGCACAGAGTAGAGACTAAAATCAAAAGACAAGGGTTTTTTCAGGAAAGACTACTGTCCTCCACTTTTGATACTAGCATTCTTTTGGGATTCCAAATAATTTGACCTGGGAAAAGAAAAGGAGCCTCGTCTGATTTCTTTGTGGTTTACAAAGCTTTGGGGTTCTTAATCTGGCAGGGAGATTAGTAAAATGAGTAACAGACTACTTGGAAGATTAGCCAGGGCAATTTGAAAATGTTTGGGCACAATGTTTAGCCCTGGAAATGCACCTTAAAAACAAGCAAAGTAACAGAGTGTTCTGTTGCCCAGGTGCCTATTGATATTTATAAGGAATTCCAGAAGACACTTGAGTGTGGGCAGTTCAGCAGACAGTATAGTGATCTGGAAACCCTAAGAGAGCCTCCCAGGCTTCCAGGAGTTGAGAACTTGATGTAATGATACTAAGCTATTGACCTCTTTTACCATTCTCAAGTAAAAGTAAAAAGTAGATGCCCATGAGAATCTACATGTGTTAATAAAGAGATCTATATCAGTTTTTAATGCACTCATGAATTACAATAAAGATGATTATATACATAAAAAAAGATGAAATAATAAGAGAGCTTTTCACCATTCTCAAAGAATTAAAGCCTCCAGCAATAGAAGAATTTAAAAAAGGAGATCATTTAGTTCATAATCAATTGGTGAACCTCTAAGGAATCATGGAATATGCTTTTTTTGTCCTAACTTGAAATGTAACCAAAATGATACATCTTTGCTTATGTCATATCTTTAAATAATCTCACCCCATTCTTCCTACCTACCCTTAGTCTATACCCTGGAAGCTGCTGCCACTTCTGTCACAAAGACTAGGCTGGATCACGTCTTCCTCAGCACTTTACTCAAGCGGAACACCTATGGACAGAGATATCCTGCTCTCTCCCCCTACACCCTCCTACGTACACCCTCTGGGGTCTCTAATTTGATGCCTAATAAAATCCTACCAAGCTTTCAAGGCTCACCTTAACTGCTGCCTTTCTGTGAAAGGGAGGGATGAGGGATTGTTTATCCAAAGCATGTAGATTTGCCTTTCTTTTAATCCCTGCTGTAATGATTATGTAGATCATATAAACAAATAAACCCAGGTTCCAGTAACTCTACAACATTCTACCTATGTGGTCCTGAGAAAGGAACTTGAATATCTCTGATCATTTCCCCCTTTTCTTGTAATAAACATGAGAAGCATGAAAAGTCGAAAGCATCCATGGTGATGGCTATGGCGGAGTTTCAAGTCCCACAATTTCCCAATCTCCTGGCCAGCTACTGTCAATTGCTCACTCTTTGTGAGATCCCACTTGTCCACTCTCGACTTTGAGAACTCATACCCAAATGAATGTTGATCTCCCCCACAACAACTATACCCTCCTGTTGCTCAACACCCTTAATTACTACTCACACTCAGACCATGGATCAGAGGTGGCATCACCCACATTCCCAACAGTACGGTGACATTCTGGGAGGACTGTGCCTGGGTCACCATGAGTTCAAGACATAGTTGCTGAATCTCTTCACCTGAAAGGGAGGAAGGGGGAAGAATATCTGTAATGTAGGTAGGTGCCTCTTGTAACTCATGTTTAGGTTTTAGTGTTCCCAATAACACAGCTAAATGTAAAAGAACTTTTGTATGATGTCTAACAGTAATAGAACTTCAGCAAACCATAAAGTATTTCAAGAGACGTTTTTAGTTGTGAAGCAAATGAATGTATCTACTGGATTAGAGGCCTACGTCTTGGAACTGTTAAGAATCTTGAACTAGCTTGGCAAATTTCTCTTACAATGTCCAGACAAATCTAAAGACTCAAATATTATTAAAAATTTGAGAAAATTCTAGCTAAAAATCTCATTTCTGTTTTTTTTTTTCCTCCTCTCCACCTTGCAATCAGCACATAGACAAATCCAGATCTGGAAGGATTTAAAGAGGTCACATTCTCTAATGATCCAGTCTTTTTTAAGCCTGATCTCCATCAGCAGATACATCTTCCTAACCTGTCAGGAAGCATTTAACAGGAGGCTTCCTGTGTGCTGTTTTGGATCTGTCAGGAATTCTCTGTTCTTATTAATTCCTGAATATTCAGGAATTAAGAGGAGAGGCAAGCCTCTCCGGGGACTGAGGAATCCAGGCATTTCCTTCGTTAGTTTTTCTATTCCGTGATAAGTACCCTCTTCCTTTTTATGAACCATATGGTAAAAGTGGTTATTTACAACTCTCTCTTTCATATGGATGACCTCATGTTTTCTTGGTAACTTGTAAGTTTTGATTTTATCTCTGCTGAAAATAGCTATCTTGTAGTATAAATATCTACACAATGTTGAATAAAACACCTTTGCTCCATCAGAGCTCTGGTCCCCGTGTCTGTCTTTCTTTCTCTCTCTCTCTCTCCCCCTCTCTTTTTTAGGCTGATCCCCTGGAGTGCAGAGGCTCTCTGAGTTCACTTTCCTGCCTGGGCTTCTAAGACCCTCTCGAGAAGGCGCTCTGCACCTTCACCCCATTGAGAGGGCGCCTGAGGCCTTCGTGAACAGAGCAAGCCCCGTGAAGGGGCTTTATTGGCTTTCTGTGTAAACCAAGGAATATCAGCCTCTTTCTCTCCTTTACTTTCTTATCATCGACTCCGGACCACCAGGTTCCAGTCCATTAAAGGACCTCAACACTAACCAGGCCTTTTCTTCTTTCTACTAAAATACCAACATCTTCAACATAGCACATAAAAGTGGGGAGGGGCAGGGGAACATAGTTTTCAAATGAAATCTGTGGATATATAGTATGGTGACACCATATCTTACATAGGATTAGGTTCAAATGAAAGCATTCAAATGAAAAGCTGTGTTTAGTTAAAATCATCTTTGATTATCCTGTAAATTGCACATAAATTATAGTATACAAATCTTTTTGTATATCATATGTAAGTAAGCACCTACTGTAAATAATAGAGCACTCATGCAAATAAACATATATATAATCCATAACTTATAGCACTGTTAAAGTTGTTCTTGCTCCCTCTTTTTTGGAGTTGGGGGTGCAAATATTGATATATGAAGCTAAATTTCCATATGCTAATATGCTAGCTCCATCACAGAATTTGCTTTGGACAAACAGAGGTGTGCATTCCCTTCACCTCTCACCACAAAGTACCCAGGATAAACAGAATAATCTGTCTACATCTAACCTCTGGAATTTGTGAATATGTTCCCTTGCTTGGCAAAGGAACTTTGCAGATGTGATTAAGGTTAAAGACCTTGAGATGGGGAGATTATCCTGGATTATTCAAATAGACCCATTAATCACATGAATCCTTACAAATGGAAGACCTTTTCTGCCTTCAGAGAATTGGAAAGATGACAGCATGAGGATTCTTTAGCCCTCTGCTGCTTGCGTTGAAGACCAAGAAAGGGAGCCACAAGCCACGGAGTGGGCATCCTCTAGAAGCTGGGAAAGGGAGGGGAATGGATTCTTCCCATCTCAGTCTGTTTGGACTGCTATAACAAAACACTCCAGACTGGGTGGTCTGTAAACAACAGAGACTTATTTCTTACAGTCCTGGTGGCTGGAAGCCCAAGATCAGGGTGTCAGCATGGTTGGGTGTCTGGTGAGAGCCCTTTTCTGAGTTGCAGTCTGCTGGCTTCTTTCTGTGTCTTCACAGTGTGGACTGAGGAGTTTTGTGGACCTCTTTTATTTATTTATTTTTTTGGTTGGTTTTGGTTTTTATTAACAGCTTTGTTGAGATATAATTTGCATAGCATATACTTTACCCATTTAAAGTGTTAACAGTTCAGTGATTTTTAATATATTAACAGAATTGACCATCACCACAATTTTTAACATTTTCAACACCCCCAAAAGAAATGGCACACCTTGTAGCAGCTACTCCTCAGTTTTTCCCAATCCCCCCAACTACAGGCAACCACTAAACCACATTCTGTCTCTAGACTGGTTGGCTGGGGGACATGACTATAAACGGGATCATTATGTGCTCCTTGGTGTGCAAACTAGCTCTAGGACTATAAGGATCAGGGAAGCAAAAGTCGTAGCCTGGGAATGTTTGCCCTGCAGAGATGGAAAGTCCCGAGGGCAGGGAAGGCTACTGGTGTGCGGGAGTGCACAGGGGCAAGGAGGAGCGATAGGAGCTGCAGTTCCTTCTACCCCAGATCCTAGAGCTTCCAGGCGGAACATGTTAAGGTCCTGGGGGCCTGCAGTGGCCACAAGGCCTTTATCTCACCTTCCCTGTCAGCCTTAGCTCCGGAGGGCACAGTGTCCAATCAATTCCACAAACAAGGAAAATAGATTCCTGCTTGATGATCTGCTGAAGTTGCAAGCCATCCAGCTTGTGGCGAGATGGGCTTGACTCTCCAGCCTGCCAGGTGAAAGTTCGTCTGACCACATACCCTCCAAGAAGGCCCACCCCTGGAGTCCACTTAATTACCCCAGCCAAGAGGAGGGTGCTCAGTCCCACATAGCCTGCCATCCTTACCCAAAGGACCCTGGCATGGCATGATTCAGCCTCAGAGCTGAGGGCTCCTGTCTCCTTTCAGCCAGGAAAGTCCCCACCCTTGGCAGATCCCCGGCAGTTACCACACAGGCCAAGTAATCAAACTCCTGCGTTTTATTCTGTGGAAAGCCCCGGCCCTACCTAGCCCTGACCCTGTCTCCAGGGCTGCCGGAAGGTAGAGAAGCTCTGGGTGCTTGTGCAGGAGGCGTAGGGCACGGCCCGGGAACGGATCTGCAGGGTGTGGAAGGTGAGCGGTGGGTTGGGGCCCAAGGAGCCTGGGTTCAGGGACTCAGTGTGAGGCTCCTTGACAGTCATGGGAACTGCATAAGAAGCATCTGGGGCCAGTCGTCCTGGCGTCTCACCGTGCCCTTGCCCAGCAGGTGCAGGATGCAGGAGAGAACGTCAGCACTGCCGCAGGTGGACCCCCTGCCAAGGCTGCTGACCAGGCCCCTGGGAGGACACGGGCCCTTCTGCCAAGCCTCCAGCACCAGGCAGACAAGCTGGTTGACGTGCAGCCCCTCGTCCCCGTGGGCTTTGAGGATTCGGACGATGAGGCAGTTGAGAAGGTTCCGTCTCTTCTCCAAGTTCCGGCCCTCTTCGTCCTCAGCTTTCAGGTATGTCTGAGCTGGGATGAACCACATGTTGCCCCTCCAAGGCCTGGGTTCCTCGCTGCCATCTCGAATCTTGAGCAACCCTGCTGGGGAGTCCTTTGTCTCATCAAGGTCCAGGGGGCCCCTTGAGGAAGTCAGAGGCCCAACTGCCTGATTCAGCATGTCTGGAGGGAGCCCCGAGAGGGCCAGCAGACTCTCCACAGAGACCGCCTTCAGCTTGTTGAAATGCAGCAGCAGCCACATCTGCACGGTGGACACATGCAGCGTCTGGTCCCCAAACTGCAGCTCCGCCCGGCCCAGCCACGTCCACTGCAGTCGCCTTTGCGGGGCCCGCTCCAGGGCAGGGTAGCTCTGACGCTTGTTGTAGAAGTTAGAGTATTGGTTCAAGGTGCCCCTCAGGTAGGCAGGCAGGCAGGTTCTGGGGCTGAGTGTGTGGCAGATGGAGGCGGTGGGCCAGCAGCGTGGTGGCAGGACGAGCACAGACACTTCTGGCATCGCCCCTTCACAGTAGAGATCCTCGCTCTCGTCCTCCTCCTCCCCCGCCACGCCGGCTGCTGCTGCTGCTGCTGCTGCTGCCTCCATGGCCCCAGCTTCCAGCTCAGCTTCCTCCCCGGTCCCTCTCATGGCCCCTGCCACTGGCGTCACGGCTCACCTGTATCTTCTTCTCTGTGTCCTCCAGCTTCAGGAGTTCCTGATCAAGCCGCTGGAGCTGGTATACGTGGAGCTGGCGCTGCAGCTCCTCCGAGGTGCTCAGGCTCCGCAACATCTGCTGGGGGAGGCGGTTGGGGAAGCAGGGGCTGATCTGCTCCAGCATGGCCCCCTCCCGCCAGCTCGAGCCCACGCCCAGGAGACAGTCCTCCATGTAGTGCTGGTAGTAATGCTTGAAAGTGGTGGCTAATCTCCAGGCCAGAGAAGATGAGGACGGTTTCCAGGCATAGCTGCAGTTGGGCCAGCATCTCCATTCCCCATGCCCCACCAATCCGGCTGCCCTGGATCCGCTGGTCGATGTGTTGGGCAAACTGTTCGCTCACGTGGGCAGCTCTGAGGAAAGGCAGCTTCAGCAGGGCACCGGCACAGCCATTCTGCAGCGCCAGCAAAAAGGCTGCCCGTGGCCCAAACAGCTCAGAGCTCGCCTTCTGCAGATTACTGAAGTGTTCGCAGTAGTGGGGCACAAAGTCATCATCCTGCCAGCATGAGGTCAGAAAGCTGTGCACCTGCTCCTCCACCACCGCCCACCAGCAGTGCGTCAGGTTTCTCATGATGCTGCTGGGAAGCCCCCGGGTGGCCAGGGAGCTCCAGTCATGGCTTCTGTTTCTGCCCTTGGGCCGAGGTGTGGCCGCCACCCTGTGGGGCGCTTCACACGGCTCCACGTGCACCAGCAGGTGGGTGATGCGGCACACCCAGGAGGAGAACGCTGCTGCGTGGCTCTGAGGGTTGTGGGCAGCTTCCCGACACTCCAGGTATTGGTCCAACAGCCAGCCCAGGGGGCTGACGCCTTCTTCATCAGGGCAGGTGATGTTCTGCACCAGGGGGCTGACCAAGGCCTCCCAGTAGGTCTTGCCCAGTGCCTGGGTGGCCTCTTCATCAGGGAGGAAGCGACTACCAAAGTTCTGCTCGTGGTGTAGGGCCCCGTTGAGTCTGGAGCTCAGGTGCAGGAGTCCCCTGCGGTCCTCCGCGATGTCCTGGCTCCAAGCCTGCGCCCGAACCATGTAGAAGAGGCGTGTGTGGCAGCACAGCTGCTCCTGGAACACCAGCCAGAACATGGGCTTGGGGCCTAGGACCTCCAACCCCTGAATGCGCGTGTCAACGCCGCCCTGTTGGCAGCGCTTTATGAGGATCTGGATGACAGGCCAGACAGGCTCAGGTTCTCCAGGAGGACCACCTGGCTGGTGGAGGGTATCACGTTTACCGAGTTGAGTTCTGTGTTAAGGGAGGTGGTGCTGTCGTCCCCGAACACCACCACCCTGGCTGGCATGTAGCTCAAGTCCTCGCTAGCCACCAGCAGAGCCAGCTGCCTGATGAGGATGCCCTGCTGCATGTGCAGGGTGATATGGTGGGAGCTGGCACTGCCGTTGGACTCCCAGTAGGTCTTGGGGTTGCGGTCCGTCAGCTTGCTGGCCTGGTGTGGGTTGGACGACACCTCCACCTTCTCCCAGCACTTCTCCTCCTTCACCTCCATGCTAGAGCCCTGGCACAGGTATCTGAGGAGCACATCAAGGAAGGGGATGTTGATGGGGCGGTGGGTTCGTCTGTGGTCTTTGATCTGGCCCAGCACCATCTGGATACAGCCTCCCAGGATGTTGGTGGTGAGCTTCCGGTAGAGGTGGGCGTGCTTCTCGCACTTGAACACCATGTCCCGCAGCTCCTGAGCCAGCTCCAGCTTTCCCAGGTGCTTTTTCAGGGCCTTGGAGATGGCATCCCGGGCTCCCAGCTGATTGAGCACCACAGCACAGTCCCTGCTCACGGAGGCCAGGCGGTGCAGGAAGAGGATCAGCTCCTGGAGCACCTCTCGGTCAGTGTTTGGGGACTGCAGGCAGGCCATGCAGGCGTCCATAGCTTCATGCCAGGGGAGCAGCAGTGGTTCAGGGAAATCCACCAGCTGCATCAGGATTCTCAGAACAGCCAGGTGCAGGGGCTTGTTGGTGGCAGGAGTGTCGAGGCTCCGCATGAGCATGAGGAAGGGCTGGGGCTGCTGCTGCAGCTGCAGGAAGAGGGGCTTGGCCTCTGCCTGCCGGGTCCCCTCTGAGCGGAACGCTCCCTCCAGATCCAGGAAGATTTTCCCAGCCAGACCAAAACCCTTTGCCAGATGCTGCAGCAGCGTGTTGGAGCCCTGAGTCAGGGCTTCTTTTGCTTCCACTCTGGCCAAGTCAGCTGATTCCTGAGGCTGGGCCCGGGCTTCCAGTAGGGACGGGTGGCTGGCTGCCCTGCCATCGAATCGCTGTGGCAGAGCCAGCAGCAGGTCTTGGGCCAACTCCGTGGGCATGGCCAGTTCAGCCAGGATCTCGTCATCCAGAACCTCCCTGTCCAGGTTCTCCTGAAAGATCTGGAGAACCTCCTGATGGTTGGGGCCGTCCAGCTTCTTGATGAAGAAGAGGAGCTCCCACCACTTGGCCTGGGTCAGGTGTTCACTCTCCTCAGCGTCCTCGTCCACAGGCCACAGTAGGGCACAACATAGAGCTTGGTCATGGGCTTCCAGTGCCAGGACGGCAGGGCTGTACCCATGGCTGCACTGACCGCTGCCCCCTGGTACTCATGAGCAGCCTCAACCATGTTCTCAATGTCTTCCTCAAAGCCCAGAATCTCCAGCATGTGCCAGTGCACCCAATAGGTGCGGCCTGTTGACTCCCACAGCACCTGCACAGGGGGCATGCCATTGTTGCTCTGCTGGAACTTGCCCTCATTGCCCGAGCTGATCTCATAGTCATCCAGCATCCGCACTCACATGCCCGGCTGCAGCGCATCCCGCACGTACAAGGCATAGGTATTGCCACTTGCGAACTCAGAGTGAGGTCGAAACCTCCTTGACCTCCTGCAGGAAGGCAAGGCATGGGCAGGTGGGAGCCCTGGGCCCTCATCCACCAGCTGGGGCTGGAAGATGGAACCAGAGGGCTATCCCGAGGGCCCCTGTCTGCTCCAGGCCTGGTCCCAGCACATGGCCTGCACCAGCTCTGAGATCAGCGTGCCCATGGCCATGCTGAACTCCAGCTCCAGGCGACCCCTCTCCCCACTCAGCTCCTCAGGAGTGAAGTTCGGGGCTCCTGGTTCCGCAGCAGTGTCATTCAACTGATCCAGGAGGAAGGTGACATGCAAATAGCACTTCAGCAGGGAGAAGAGCAGCCTTCCTGGGACCTGTGGCAGTGAATGCCCTCAAAAGACATCGGGTGTTCAGAGAGCGTGGCCTGTGCAAACAGTGCCAGCAGAGCATAGCAGCTGTCAAAATCCAGGTGTTTCTCAATGGCCTCTTGCTGGCTTAGTGAGAAAAGGATCTAGGTCCGGGTCCTAGCATCATGGGAGGCCAGGGCTTGAATCATCCGGCCCGTGCTCCAGCGAATCTGATAATCGGGACTGCTAAGCATGTGCATGAGCAAGTCCAGGAACTTTGGGTCTTTGAAGACCCCGGTGAGGGGCTCAATGCTGGCGTAGGCACTGAGCACATGGACAGTGTGGTGGAGCAGAGGAGCGGGAGGAATGGTGCCCACACATTCCTCCAGCTGCCGAAGCGCCCTCTGAATCAGAGACTTCATGTCGGTTTCCATCTCCCCCAGCATGGATTTGTCCAGTGCTCCAGCCTCCCCTGCTGTCTCCTGGGAGGGACCGATGACCTGGCCGTCCTAGCCCAGCATCTTGTGGCAGTTGGCATAGATTTCATCATTGGACATCCATAGCAGGATGTGCTCAGCCTTGCAGTCCACGTGGTTGGAGCCCCCTTCCCCATCATCCCCACGCTGGAGGATGAGCCAGAGGATCTAGTACTCAGGATGCCCATCATGGCCCACTCGCTGGCGGATCAGCTCGTCCGGATAAGCGTGCAAGCCGGGCCCCAGGGGCACCCTGAATTCCCTGTAATAGAGTTCCCCCACCATCTTGGCACCTCAGAAGTCGATGGGGGTCCCAGCACGAGGCCTGTCCTTCACCAAGCTAGGAATGTGGCACAGACGATGGCGGCGGCGCTGGTGGAGATTTGGGCTCTGCCTGGGCCCCGAAGGGGTCGAGGTGGACTGTGGACCTCTTTTAGGAGGACACTAATTCCATTCATGAGGGTTACTCATGACCTAATTGCCCTTGAAGGACCCACTCCCTAATACCATCACACTGAGGGTTAGGATCTCAACATATGCATTTTCAGGGAACACAAACATTCAAGCCACATCACTCCCCTGGGCAACAAAGGAAGGAATGTTGTTCTGCTGATACCCTGATCTTAGTGAAGTGAGAACTATGTTGGACTTCTGACTTACAGAACTATAAGATAATAAATCTGTATAGTTTCAGGCCACTAAGTCTGTGGTAATTTGTTACGGCAGCAACAGAAAACTAATACAGCATCCCATAGGGCATTTCGTTGAAACCTGGAGTTCTGGAAGTGCAGCCTGATAACCATCAAATCAGGCTTTCTGTGCTCGATACTGCACACCCAGCAACATGCACATCTCAGTCAAGTACTGTTTTGATGAGTACATCTGGTATGTCTTCAAACGTCCTCCTCAGCTATTTAAAAAGTGACTCAATGAAGTAACCCAGCTGTCCCACCCAAGAAGGCAAACCTTACATTCCCAGAGGTCCATTCAGTCACTATCGATTGTAATCCCCAAAATCTCATTTTCTATTCAGGTTACAACCTAAAAGCAGAGTCTGAAGACCAAAAAACCCATGATATTTACCAAAGTTTAGTCTCATAAGTGGAGAGAGGAGAGCAGCCCAGTTCACAGGAGGATACTGGTGGTTTTCTCCAACAGTTGCTATGGGTTTCATCACAACTTTGAGAAGGGAAGGGGGCACAGATTCAGGGCCTGCAACAGAAAGGAAAAAAATAATAAAACACCTCAATAGCATCATGAAAGTGAAAGATGCCACTTGCCCTCCTTTCTACTCATTTCAATGGATTTGGTATCACAGCTTCAGCTGTGTTTAGCCTTTCAATTCTGTGCCCTTAAAGTCAATCCTACTTGCTACAAACTTTGCTCCCTCTATTCTCCTTTCTCTTATTTGTTTCCAGTCTTTCCTTCTTATCTGGATAGGAATGTTCCACATTGTTAGTTAACTCTCTTCCATGCTCTCGCATATCTTTTCATTGAATTTCCTAAAAAGAGTAACTTACTCTATGTTACTGCCTTATCACTCACTCATTCCTTAATTTACTTCCAGAAGAGGAGATAATTACTGCCACTCAGGTCTATCCCCTTCTCAGAATAAGGGTTACTTCAGTCCCTGTGGCTCTAAATGGTTACACTCTGTCCCATGCACTCCTTGCTGCTGCTTCTCCTCAGCTTGCACCGTGGCTGACGGCAGGTGAACATAACAAAATAGCTAATCCATACTTTAACCAGCTATCTAAGACACAGCACCATGACTTTAGTGATAAATTCTTTAAAAAAAAATTTTTTTTTCAGGTGGGAGGTAATTTGAAATTGAAAAAATCAGATGCTCTAGCAGTTTTGAGTGGAGCCATAAAGTAAAGCCAAGGTTAGAGTAGCCAGTGAGGATCATGAAGAAGTGAAGTTACAAGGAGGTCAGAAATGATGTATGAAAAACTAGGAGACCAAGAAGGAGAAGTAAAAGCAGCAGCAGGATCAATACAGGCAGCAGAAGGCAAATCAGCATTAGCAGAAAGAGACTCAGAAGTAACAAAAGGGCGGGGGGAAGCAGGGGTGGAATCAGAAGACAAAGCAGCAGCAGACACTGAAATAGGGGAAAGCCAAGATGGGGGCAGGGTGAGCAAGAGGAAAACAGCTACAGAAGGTAGTGTGGGAAAAGGAAAAGTACAAGAGAAAGGAGAAGCAGAGGCAGGAGAGCAGCAAAATCAGCAGACTCTGAAAAGTGGAAAGCAGAAGTGGGCACAGAGTCAGCAAAAAGAGAAACAGGTGCTGAAAGGAGAAACATGGGAAAGGAGAAGCAGAGGCATAAAACGCAGAAGAATCAGCAGACCATGAAAGTGGGAAAGCAGAAGAGGCGACAGAGTCAGCAAAAAGAGAAACAGCTGCCGAAAGGAGAAGCATGGGGAAGGAGAAGTGCAGGAGAAAGGAGAAGCAGAAGCAGAACAAGCATCAGATCAGTATATCATGGAAAGTGGGAAAGCGGAAGTGGGGATACAGCCACAGAAAAAGAAACAGCTGCCGAAAGGAGAAGCATGGGAAAAGGAGAAGCAGAGGCAGAAAACGCAGAAGAATCAGCAGACCATGAAAAGTGGGAAAGCAGAAGTGGGGACACAGTCAGCAAAAAGAGAAACAGTTGCCAAAAGGAGAAGCATAGGAAAAGGAGAAGCACCAGAGAAAGGAGAAGCAGAGGCAGAACAAGCATAGAATCAGTAGACCATGAAAAGTGGGAAAGCAGAAGTGGGGACACAGTCAGCAAAAAGAGAAACAGCTGCCAAAAGGAGAAGCATGGGAAAAGGAGAAGCACCAGAGAAAGGAGAAGCAGAGGCAGAACAAGCATACAATCAGTAGACCATGAAAAGTGGGAAAGCAGAAGTGGGGACACAGTCAGCAAAAAGAGAAACAGTTGCCAAAAGGAGAAGCATGGGAAAAGAAGAAACACCAGAGAAAGGAGAAGCAGAGGCAGAATAAGCAGCAGAATCAGAAGACCATGAAAAGCGGAAAAGCAGAAGTGGGGACAGAGTCGGCAAAAAGAGAAACAGTTGCCAAAAGGAGAAGCATGGGAAAAGGAGAAGCACCAGAGAAAGGAGAAGCAGAGGCAGAACAAGCATAGAATCAGTAGACCATGAAAACTAGAATAGCAGAAGTGGGAATAGAGCCACAGAAAGAGAAACAGCTGCTGCAAGGAGAAGCATGGGAAAAGGAAAAGCAGAGGCAGAATAAGCAGCAGAATCAGCAGACCATGAAAAGTGGGAAAGCAGAAGTGGGGACACAGTCAGCAAAAAGAGAAACAGTTGCCAAAAGGAGAAGCATGGGAAAAGGAGAAGCACCAGAGAAAGGAGAAGCAGAGGCAGAACAAGCATAGAATCAGTAGACCATGAAAAGTGGTAGAGTAGAAGTGGGGACACAGTCAGCAAAAAGAGAAATAGTTGCCAAAAGGAGAAGCATGGGAAAAGGAGAAGCACCAGAGAAAGGAGAAGCAGAGGCAGAACAAGCATAGAATCAGTAGACCATGAAAAGTGGGAAAGCAGAAGTGGGGACACAGTCAGCAAAAAGAGAAACAGTTGCCAAAAGGAGAAGCATGGGAAAAGGAGAAGCAGAGACAGAACAAGCAGCAGAATTAGCGGACCACAGAGTGGGAACACAGATGAGGGACAGAGTCAGGAAAAGAGAAACAGCTGCCGAAAGGAGAAGCATGGGAAAAGGAGAAGCTGAGGCAAAAGAAGACGCAGAGGCAGAACAAGCATCAGAATCAGCAGACCATGAAAAGTGGGAAAGCAGATGTAGTGATAGAGCCACAAAAAGAGAATGGCTGCTGAAAGGAGAAGCATGGCAAAAGGAGAAGCATAGGCAGAATAAGCAGTAGAATCAGCAGACCACAAAAAGTGGGAAAGCAGAAAAGGGGACAGAGTCAGCAAAAAGAGAAATAGCTGTCGAAAGGAGCAGCATGGGAGAAGGAGAAGCAGAGGCAAAAGAAGACACAGAGGCAGAACAAGCATCAGAATCAGCAGACCATGAAAAGTGGGAAAGCAGAAGAGGGGACAGAGTTAGCAGAAAGAGAAACAGCTGCCGAAAGGAGAAGCATGGGAAAAGGAGAAGTGCAGGAGAAAGGAGAAGCAGAGGCTGAACAAGCAGCAGAATCCATAGATCATGAAAAGTGGGAAAGAAGAGGTGGGGATAGAGCCACAGAAAGAGAAACAGCTGCCGAAAGGAGAAGCATGGGAAAAGGAGAAGCAGAGGCAAAAGGAGAAGCAGAGGCAGGATAAGCAGCAGAATCAGCATACCATGAAAAGCGGGAAAGCAGAAGAGGGGACAGAGTTAGCAGAAAGAGAAACAGCTGCCCAAAGGAGAGAAGCATGGGAAAATGAGAAGTGCAGGAGAAAGGAGAAGCAGAGGCTGAACAAGCAGCAGAATCAGCAGACTATGATAAGAGGGGAAACAGAAGAGGAGACAGAGTCAACAAAAAGAAAACCAGCTGCAAAAAGGAAAAGCATGGGAAAAGGAGAAGCTAAGGTAGAAAAAGCAGCAGAATCAGCAGACCCTGAAAAAGGGAGAAATAGATGTGGGGCAGAGTCAGCAAGGGAAAGCCAGCTACCAAAGGAGCCTAGAAAAACGGGTGGTGTATGCAGAATAAGCAAGAAACGTAGAACAATTAGTAGAAGTTGAAAAACAGGGAGAAGCAGAACCAGAAACAGAATCAACAAAAGGTCAAACAATTGAAGAAATGAGAAGCATAGGGAAAAAGAGAAACATATAAAAATGGACAGAGTTTGAATAGACATTTTCCCAAAGATGGTACACAAATAGCCAAAAGAGATATGAAAAGATGCTCAACATTACTAATCAACAAAAAATGCAAACCGAAACCACAATAAGATACCAGCTTATAAATATTAGAATGGCCACTATTTGGGGAAAAAAAATGAATGAAAAGAAAAAAATAACAAGTGTTGGCAAGAATGTGAGGAAACTAGAACCCTTATATGCTTTTGGTGGGATTATAAAACAGAAGAACCATGATGGGAAACAGTAAGATGACTTCTCAGGAAATTAAAAATAGACCTACCTTATAACCTAGCAATTCCACTTTCAAAATTGAAAGAGTTTCAAAGAGACATTTGTATGCTTATATTCGTACTATTGACAATAGCCAAGAGCAACCCAAATGTCCATTGATGGATAAGTGTATAAACAAAATGTGATATATACATAAAGTGGAATAGTATTCAACTTTAAAAAGAAAAGAAATGCTGTTATATGCTACAATGTGTCCTCAACTTTGAGGACACTATGCTGTGAGATAAACCAGTTGCAAATAAGACAAATGCTATATCAGTTCAGTTGCTCAGTCGTGTCCGACTCTTTGTGACCCCATCGACTGTAGCATGCCAGGCTTCCCTGTCCATCACCAACTCCTGGAGCTTGCTTAAACTCATGTCCAAGGAGTCGGTGATGCCATCCAACTATCTTATCCTCTGTCATCCCTTTCTCCTCCTGCCTTCAATCTTTCCCAGCGTCAGGGTCTTCTCCAATGAGTCAGTTCTCTGCATTAGGTGGCCAAAGTATTGGAGTTTCAGCATCAGCCTCAGTCCGTGCAATGAATATTCAGGACTGATTTCCTTTACGATTGACTGGTTTGATCTCCTTGCAGCCCAAGGGACTCTCAAGAGTCTTCTCCAAGAGAAAAACATGGAGTGAAAGTGAAAGTTGCATCCGACTCTTTGGAACCCCATGAACTGTATGGAATTCCTAGGCCAGAATACTGGAGTGGGTAGCCTTTCCCTTCTCCAGGGGATCTTCCCAATCTAGGGATCGAACCCAGGTCTCCCACATTACAGGCAGATTCTTTACCAACCGAGCTATCAGGGAAGCCCGTTCCTCTCCAACACAGTTCAAAAGCATCAATTCTTTGGCGCTCAGCTTTCTTTATGGTCCAACTCTCACATCCATACATGACTACTGGAAAACCATGACTTTGACTAGATGGACCTTGGTTGGCAAAGTAATGTCTCTGCTTTTTATATGGTGTCTAGGTTGATCATAGCTTTTCTTCCAAATGCTATGATTCCACTTAAATCCAGCAAGTAGAATAGTCAAATTAACAGATAGGGAAGGTAGAATGGTGGTTACCAGGATCAGGGAAGGAAGAAAGGGTAGTTCTTGTTTAATGGGTACCAAGTTTCAGTTTTGCAAGATAAAAACATTCCAGAGATTAGTTTCACAATGATGTGAATATAGTGTAATCCTATATAAATGCATTCTTAAAAATGGTTATGATGGTAAATTTTATGTTTTTTATACTTTAAAAAAGTTAGAAAAAAGGGGGGACTTTTGGTTTTCAGTTCTACATGTAAGAGCTTGGCAATTACCACTCTATTATAAATGTAAAAAGCTAAGCAGACTGAAGAATCAACAACTCTCTTGGATCCTTAAGAAAGGGAAGAGCACAGGGCAAGATGTTGTCTCCAAAACCAGAGAGACAAACAGATGAATACAGAGAGTCATGGCTTATCTGAGCAGAAACTCAGAGTGGAGAATGCTGCTTGAACAGTGCTGGAGCAGGAAGATCTGAACTACCTTTTGTGAAATGCTGGAGGCTCTATGTAGACAAGTCCTATGCCAACAAATTTGATAACCTAGATGAAAACTATCTACAGACTCAACACAATACCTATAAAATTTCAACAACTTTTTTTGCAGAAATGGAAAAGCTGATTGTCAAATTTACATGAGATTGCAAAGGGGGCCCAAATAGTCAAAACAATTTCAAAAAATTGGAAATAGAACTGCCTTATGATCCAGCAATCCCACTGCTGGGCATACACACTGAGGAAACCAGAAGGGAAAGAGACACGTGTACCCCAATGTTCATCGCAGCACTGTTTATAATAGCCAGGACATGGAAGCAACCTAGATGTCCATCAGCAGATGAATGGATAAGAAAGCTGTGGTACATATACACAATGCAGTATTACTCAGCCATTAAAAAGAATACATTTGAATCAGTTCTAATGAGGTGGATGAAACTGGAGCCTATTATACAGAGTGAAGTAAGCCAGAAAGAAAAACACCAATACAGTATACTAACGCATATATATGGAATTTAGAAAGATGGTAACAATAACCCTGTGTACGAGACAGCAAAACAGACACTGATGTATAGAACAGTCTTATGGACTCTGTGGGAGAGGGAGAGGGTGGGAAGATTTGGGAGAATGGCATTGAAACATGTAAAATATCATGTATGAAACGAGTTACCAGTCCAGGTTCGATGCATGATACTCGATGCTTGGGGCTGGTGCATTGGGACGACCCAGAGGGATGGTACAGGGAGGGAGGAGGGAGGAGGGTTCAGGATGGGGAACACATGTATACCTGTGGCGGATTCATTTTGATATTTGGCAAAACTAATACAATTTTGTAAAGTTTAAAAATAAAATAAAATTAAAAAAAAAAAGAAGAAAAACTTAAAGGACTCACACACATACCAATTTCAAAACTTACCACAGAGCTATAGTAATCAAAACAGTGTGGTACTGATAAATCTAAGGATAGACATGTATTAAAAATGGAACAGAATTGGGAGGCCAGAAATAAACCCAAACATTTATGGTTAACTGACTTTTGACAAGGGTGCTAAGACCACTCAATAGAAGAAAGAAGGTGTCTCTTCAACAAGCACTGCTGGGATGACTGGATATTCACATGCAAATATGAAGCTGGATCCCTACTAATACTAATACCATACAGAAAAACTAACTTAAAGTAGATCAGTGATAATACAAGAAACTATAAAACTCTTGGAAGAAAACATAAAGATAAGTCTATTGATCTGCTCATGGATTCTTAGGAATGACCAAAAACATGAGCAACAAAAGGAAAAAAATAAATTGGATTGGGGGTGATGAACATTGTTCTGCAATTTGATACTGGTAACAGCTGCATAATACTGTGAATGTACTAAACGCCACTGAACTGTAGACTTTAAAATGGTTACAAGGGTAAATTTTATGTTATATGTATTTCAGCCCCCACACACAAACACAAAAGAAGAGAAAGGGATGAAGCAGTCTTTGGGATGAAAGGCAGGATCCATGATATGATGCAGCCCTGGCAAGGTTGACAGAAAGAGCAAGATGAAGTCTTGATGCCTGATATCTTCCTGCCTCTGATACTCTGAGGGCTGAGAATAGTATCTGTCCTTGTATTTCTGAGAAACCTATGAATCCTTGCAGTAAATATTGAGTCACCTGAAGCGAGTCACTGTTTTCTATAATAAAAAGCACTGTAACATAATTTCTATCACTGCCTACGCTCTTTTACTCATAGATTCACAGACTACTTATGCATTGATGACTAGTAAACCCATCCTTCTAATCCAGGCCTTTCTCTGATGTTTTGGAACTTCAGCTATCTCAAGGATCAGCATGTTTTCTTAGTAGTCACCAACAAACCTCCTTATCTTTGCCTCTGCTGATTTGGGAAGGTAAAATTAGTAGTGTGCTTTCCAGCGCTGTTTTTCTCCCTGCCAACAAACACTTTTTTGCTTTTTGAAAATGTTAAAAGCTCAACACCCCTGCCACTCTTCTATGCTGTGTTACCAGTAACTGAAGCTTTATTTCTATTCCACCTTGTGATATAATACTAGGAGTACAGGAGATATTATCAGGGAGTTAACTATTGCTATTACAAGGAGAAGAATTTCTAACCGAAAAAAAGTAAATATATTCATAAACACATTCACTTATTCAGCTAAGGATCTACTAGCTACCAGACAGTGGAAACTGTGTCGAACACGGCAGAAGAAGTCACCGTGGAGCTGACATTCTAGTGAGAGGACGAACAGACGAGGAAAAATTAGGCGTGATTAAAAAAAATGCTGTGATAGGAATTACCTGGTTGGGTATTCACATAACTGTATACTGAGTATATACACTGTGGTGACTGTCCACACACAAAGTTGGCTGCAAACTGGGGTCTTTGATTTCACAAAACAATAGCAACAACAAAATTTAAGATGCTTTTTGGGGGAGTTTTGGCTCACAATTCACAGAAATAGTCTGATGAATTGGCAGATAGTGTAGTGACAATCTGGGCATAGAATTATTCTTCTCTCCTATTGAGGACATAAATCCAGTTCTATATTGGAAATCTTTTAATTCATAAGCAGATTTCTATTAAATTTTTTCTCAGATCAAGTGTTTTTATAATTATATAAAATTATATCCCAGTTCCTTCTACAGAATTCACTAGGAAATTTGAACTTTCCAGAGGAGCTAGAGAATCAGGGAAGACATTAAACCTGTCCTCTAAACCAGGTCTCAAAGTGAAATATGACTATTTTCTAGATCCTTTATTGTTTAGGGGCTTCCCTTGTGGCTCAGCTGGTAAGAATCCGCCTGCAATGTGGGAGACCTGGGTTCAATCCCTGGGTTGGGAAGATCCCCTGGAGAAGGGAAAGGCTACCCACTCCAGTATTCTGGCCTAGAGAATTCCATGGACTCTATAGCCCAGGGGGTCACAAAGGGTTGGACACAACTGAGCGACTTTCACTTCACTTCACTTTTTGCTTAGACAGCGAGCTCTCCCTTGACAGGACAACAAAACTTTCACCAGTACCTGCACATCACTATCTACACACTTTGTGTGTTGTTTCTACACTCTTTAGAACTGACCTAATATACCAAGTTCCCTGGTGGTGAGAGGGTAATAGACAGGAAGGCCAGCGGTCTCCAAATGGAGGAAACAGGCTGCAAGCCTGACATTTCTTATCTCTCTCTTAATTGGCAGGAGGAAACCAACAAGTGTTAGATTTTTTTCCCCTTCTCTATACAAATTTAAAAGGAAGTATCTCTTAAAATTCTGTGTTGCCATGACGACACCTGGCTCCATCTGAACTTTTCTCAAACCTTGAGCTAACCAATGTGTTTTTCTTATGGAAATGTTTGTCTTCAGCTATGTTAATGAACTATGACTTTACCCTAGACTCTGTCTTTCTTCAAGTCAGTTCCGTCTAAGACTCAGAACCTATTTGACAAACCTGTATGTTTCACTTATACACTGTTCTCCTAATCTAATCATTTTATGGCCTGGGATGACTCACCTGGTGCCAATGTTATCTCAAAATGCATGTTGTGGGTGAGGGGCCTGGTGCCACTCTGAGTTTTGAGAAATCTCCTTTCTATAATTAACAGCTTGCTAGTAGGAGAAGGCAATGGCACCCCACTCCAGTACTTTTGCCTGGAAAATCCATGGATGGAGGAGCCTGGTAGGCTGCAGTCCACGGGGTGGCTAAGAGTCAGACACACCTGAGCGACTTCACTTTCACTTTTTACTTTCATGCATTGGAGAAGGAAATGGCAACCCACTCCAGTGTTCTTGCCTGGAGCATCGCAGGGACGGGGAAGCCTGGTGGGCTGCCATCTATGGGGTTGCACAGAGTCGGACACGACTGAAGTGACTCAGCAGCAGCAGCAGTAGCTATAAAAGATCCAGCTAAAGACTAGCAGGGGGGCACTCTTTCTGTCCCCTTCTAATGTCTATGTCAGAAGCTTTCTCTATCTCTTTTATTCTTTGGTGGTAGTTTAGTTACTAAGTAGTGTCTGACTCTTGTGACCCCATGGACTGTAGCCTGCCAGGCTCCTCTGTCCACAGGGATTCTCCAGGTAAGAATACTGGAGTGGGTTGCCATTTCTTTCTCCAGGGGATCTTCCCAACCCAGGAATTGAACCCAGGTCTCCTGCATTGCAGGTAGATTCTTTACCGACTGAGCTCCAAGGGGAGATATCTACACTTTACACTCTAATAAAACTTTACTACACAAAAGCTCTGAGCGATCAAGCCTCGTCTCTGGCCCCGAATTGAATTCTTCTCCTCCGGAGGCCAAGAATCCCGGTGTCTTTCGTGGTTCAGTAACAACCTTTCAGTGGCTCAGATGGTAAAGAATCTGCCTGCAATGTGGGAGACGTGGGTTCAATCTCCGGGTCGGGAAGATCCCCTGGAGAAGGAAATGGCAACCCACTCCTGTATTCTTGCCTGGAGAATTCCATGGACAGAGGAGCCTGGTGGGTCACAGTCCATGGGGTGGCAGAGTCAGACACGACTGAGCAACTCAGTCAGACTGAGCGACTAACAAACAAACAAAATATATAAGCAAGTGTCAGAAATGAGCAGAACTTGTCAGATGGAGCACAGAATATCCAGTAAGTGCTATCATGCAATACATCTTCCACTTTTCAAAAAAGCAGAGAATTAGTATGGACTAACAGAGCTAGAATCACACAGAAATTTTCCACTATATTTACAGGTTAATTCTGATACTAACTGGAATGAAAGAAATTATAGTAGATGTTAGGAATGGAGGAAATACGTGGTAGTTCTAAGCATGTGGGGGGAGGTATGGAGAGAGAGGTAGCCCTAAAGTGGGAGAACAGAGTCACATGGTTCTCTCCCCAGAGATCATCAGCATCAGACACAAGAACACATACCTAGGATATGGGAATGATCAGTTCCCTTATTACAGAGCTCCGTCTTTCACACAAGTGCCTCAGATAAAAAGAAATACCGGAATGCTTTATAGACAATGGATTTGGAACTCAAAAGGCCTAACAGTACTTGTTAAAAGGATCCAGATGTTTTTAAAATCTGGGTACAAAGTTGCTTTAAATCCCTCACCCAGTTGACAGCTTCAAAGAACCCTGATATAAATGGTATATCCGAACATAATGTATTACAACAGGACCCATTATCACACATACTTTGGCTACACAGGATCCGATCTCAACCCTATAATGTACATGCATAACCCTTATAGGAAAAGTTTGGTAACAAGAAGGCTAACAGTGGCTGGTGTGTCTATGCTCCATCATCAGCATAATGTCCCTTATATAGTGTGGATATATCTTTACCTTCTCCATCTTTAGCACTGTTTAGAAGAAATGTGTGTGTGAGTGAGTGTGTGTGTGTGTGTGTATACATGATTAAAGCAGTAGAAAAACAAATATGTGAAAACTGTTAACATGCCAAGTACTCTGTACTAAGCATTTAGAATTAAACACAGAAGCTCTTCCTGCCCTTGAGGAAATTACAATCTAATGGGAAAGATGGACTTTAAACAAAGAATCACAAATAATTAAGCAGATAATTACACATATGTAAAGTACTACGAAAAACATAAAGGAACGGATCACATAGCAAATATACACTAATCTGGGAACATCTGGGAATCCTCCCTGGCCTTCCACTGAGGAAAGAATGTTTAAAACAAGATGGAAAGGATGAGTAGGATTTTTCTAGACAAAGTCCTTAGGAAACACAGGTAGACAATATAAAGACAGCAGGCATATTTTTGCAGATGCTAAGCCCCTTGCCAGGAACCACTATATAATCAAGATCAGTACAGTTCAGTTCAGTCGCTCAGTCATGTCTGACTCTTTGTGACCCCATGGACTGCAGCACACCAGGCTTCCCTGTTCATCACCAACTCCCGGAGTTTGCTCAAACTCATGTCCATCAAGTCAGGTGATGCCACCCAACCATCTCGTCCTCTTTCTGCATTGCTAATCAAGACAGCTGTTGATAGCAGTTGGTGATTCTGATGGTTCAGTCAGACATAAGAGTTGGTAGGATGTTCTGTCTTAGGACCAAGTACATCATCTGGTGTTACCAGAAACAAAAACATCCCTGAGCCCATGAGCACCAGAAAGGCTGCCAAGCAGGGTAGCTGCCCAGGGGAAATCAGGGCCCAAGAGAGAGAAAGGCAGGTTTAGCAGGACTCTGGCAAATATATTGAGAATAACAGGAGCTGGGTTTCTTACAACTCTAGAGGAGGTTACAAGTAAGAAGAGGAAAACGCAGAAGGAAATCTGTGATACTGGTTTGGAGATATTGGTGTAAACTCATGGTTTTCAACACACATAGCTAGACACGAAAATACAGACATATGTGAGAGAGAAAGAGAAGGGAGGGGAGGGAAGAAGAGAGAGAACAAATTTTCTAAGTGTCCACTGAAAGGGCCTAGGAGCACTGATTAACTCAGTAGCAATGTAGTAATTTGTACTCAGATCTTGACTTCTAAATATCATTCTCCACTAAAAGACACTTGAGTTCTTAGGCTACTACAAGTCTGAGGATAAAATAAGATGAACCTAGAACATCTTTGTGTGCCATAAACAAAAGGCACTCAAAGAATGATGAGGTTATCTCAGGAGGACACAAGAGTCAGAGACTCTTATCTAATCTGGAACAATTTGAGGACAATTCAAAATAATGAATAACTGAATAATAATTAAATACAGTAAGAGTTTAGTGGTCCATATCAAAAGAAAGACAGAAAGAAAGAGGAAGAAAGATAGGAAGGAAGCACAGAAAGAAGGGCAGGCAGCTTTTCCTTACATGAGAAAGTCTACAAAAAAATGTAAACAGGATAATGGAATTTTCTTTTTCTTCCTTATGGCTTGTAGGGTTATGTACTTCCCTGTGTGTGTGTGTGCTCAGCCGGGGTTGACTCTTGGCAACCCCAGGGTCTGTAGCCCGCCAGCCTTTCCTGTCCATGGGATTATCCTGCAAGAATACTGGAGTGGATTGCTATTTCCTCCTGTAGGGGATATTCGCGACTCAGGGATTGAATCTGCATCTACTGTGTCTCCTGCATTGGCAGGCACATTCTTTACCGCTAAGCCATCTGGGGAGCCCCAAAAAGGAAGTCTAACATTTAATTAAAAAAAGAAACCACATCTCAAATGGTAAATACATACAAAAATGTTCATTCCTTCTGACAATGAATGCAAATTAGCCTTAAGGCATCATTTTATACCTGCCTGGCTTGTATTATAGTCATTTGTTTACCTAAATGAAGGTCTGCTTTGTAATATGATAACTAGAAAGGGTTTATTCTTTATTTGTTTTCTAAGCACTGTTACATAAAATGACTCATAAACTCATAATCCTTACAAAAACTCTAGAAAGAAGATTCAATTATTTTTTCCACTTTACAGAAGCAATTGAGCCTTACAGACTTAAGCAGCTTGCCTGAAGTGACACAGCTGAGAAGCCATATAAGTGGGCTATGAACCCAGGCAGTCTGGCTCCCAAGCTTTTAACCTCTATGACGACAAGCTGCTATGATATTTATACAGGGCCGAGGTACTGAAACCTGATACAATCCTTCTGAAGAGCAACGAGGCCATGCCATCCTTATAGTCATCACATCCTCAGAGTCTAATTATAAACTGATGAGAATTTATCCTAAGGAAAGGCACATTCACAAGGATATTCTCTATTATGGAAACATTTTAGATGACCAATAAGGAAATGGGTTAATTATGATTCATCAACTTGACAGAACATTCTATAGTCAGTCATTTAAAAATGATAATTATGGAGATATATGGAAAATAGGGAAATGTTTACAATGTTAGTTTAAAGAATACAAAGCATATGTATACTGGGAAATATGTAAACATTGTGTATACATAAAAGGAACAAATTAAAAGGTAAAATTTTAAAGTGATAATAGCTGTTAGAAAGGGCTTCCCTGGTGGCTCAGATGGTAAAGAATCTGCCTGCTATGCAGGAGACCTGGGTTCGATCCCTGGGTCAAGAAGATATCTTGGAGAAGGGAATGGCAACCCACTTCAGTATTCTTGCCTGGAAAATTCTATGGACAGAGGAGCCTGGCAGGCTACAGTCCATGGGGTCTCAAAGAGTCGGACACGACTGAGCAACTAACATACGCTGAAAGCCATGGGATAATTGTTTACTCTTTCAAATATTTTTATGATGTTTACAACAACAAAAAATAGAAATTAAATACTCTCCCAACATACTCTATTAACACTAGTCTAGAGAGCAATGCAAGAATGCTCTTCATACTTTCCCAACCTTCCTTAGGCAGGAGATTAGTGGTGATCATGTCCATTTACATGGAAACTTGTTATATATATAAAAGACAATAAAATAATATATATTTTATAATTCAATATAAACACATACACAGCTAGAGAACACACACTGGAATATCTATTGAGGCTATCTCTAGGTGGTGAGTTTACAGGGAATTCTTTCTTTTTCTTCATACTGTTTTTGAACTTCATGTTATATACATGTTGCTTTGCTCAGTTGTGTCCGACTCTTCACGATCCTATGGACTGTAGCCTGCCAGGTTCCTTGGTCCATGGAATCTTCCAGGTGAGAATCCTAGATGGGTTGCCATTTCCTCCTCCAGGGGATCTTCCCAACTCAGGGATGGAACTCACGTCTCCTGAGTTGGCAGGCAGAGTCTCTGCCACTAGTGCCACCCGGGAAGCCTGTTATACACATGTGTTCATTTCTAATAACTTCGTAAAAAGAATTGTATTGGTAAGCTATTACTAAACTAACCTATTTAAAAATAATATACTTTGGTAACCAACTTTATAATTTCAACAGAAAAACAGGATAGCTTTCTCATATCATTTATTCTATACTTGGAGTTCACTAATTCTGTTCTTTTGGTTAGACTCATCAACAATTATATCTCATGCTAGTAATCCAAAAATGATCAATCAACAATCTACCTACTTCCAGTTTATGTACAAGTCCAACTCTTATACACTCAAATCACTGACCAATGAATCCATATCAAGAAGGAAATGCCATTCATAATGACTTAATTTTAAGGATTTAAATGAATACTTCTTACTGTAAACTTTAAAGCCTAGTAGAAAAATCTTGGAAAGTCATATTCCCTAGCAAGAGAATTGGTAAGAAAATAACCCTAAATTGTTAGAGAAAGTGAAGTCGCTCAGTCGTGTCCGACTCTTTGTGACCCCATGAACTATACAGTCTGTGGAATTCTCTAGGCCAGAATACTGGAATAGGTAGCCTTTCCCTTCTCCAGGGGATCTTCCTAACCCAGGGATTGAACCCAGGTCTCCCTCATTGCAGGCAGATTCTTTACCAGCTGAGCCACGAGCATGGAGTCTTAGCTATTGGACCACCATGGAAGTCCCCCTTAATTGTTAGGTAGAAATATATAACATTATCACCAAAAATAAATGATGACTTTCAGTAAGTACTTTTAAGACAGTTTAACTGTTTTATTTTAAAATTAGGAAAAACCTTGAAATCTGAATATACTCTGAGGTTGAGAAAAAACAAATATCAGAAATCAGGAGAAAGAATAAAGGAATAGAAAAGAAGGAAAAATAAGAGCCAAAACTTAGAGGGCCTTAAGAAGAAAAAAATAATTCCAGAATAGGAGGGATTAGATTATAAGCAAATTTTAAATCCAGCACAGTCAATAAATATCCAAAGGAATAGATTATGATGATTACAAAGGTTAAGGAATATTACATCTGCCAGGAGGTGGGACTATTAGGGAAGAAAATAAAATGTTATAGAGTATAGCAAAAAACCAGTTATATTTAAAACTATTAACTGAAGTCTTTCAAAAATGGAAGGAATTTTATCTATTTGGCATGTTTTAAAAATGTAGGCCTGTGTGAAGGAATGGATACTATGAACATCTGGTATGTTCTATTGTATGAGTATTAAAGTGGGCATCTAAAATGAGAAAAGTCCTAAACATGAGAACGCAGACTAATATATTCACTGTCTCAGATGTGATTGGTTAAAATTGAGATCATTTCATCCAATCTCATCCCGGCATATGTGTGGATCAAGGATAACGTATAACATTGTTCTTCCTCTCGTAAGTTATTAAATGGCACACAGAGGCAATGGAGCCATGCTATCCCAAAAGTTTTCTCCCTTTTGCCTATGCCAAGCTTGATTTTTATTCTCTCAAGCCATTTCTTCCTCAAAAGAGTTCACCAAAGTTGTCATCCTTCCTATCAGCAGCCCCACTGGGCTCTGATGAGTGACATCCAGACATTTAAACTCAAAAGCTGCTTCAGAAGGGAGTTATTAAAATTCAAATGAGCTGGGCATATTGAAGAAGAAAACACTCGTTTGCATGCACACCTCCGCATTTGGCCATCCCATTTAGACCCATAGAGCAGGGTCTGGTTTTGTCTTTGTAAATGGGCTTCTGAGGCGGAGGTCAGCCTCCCACGGCCCCCACTCCTCTGGGGTCATCATTAGTAATGTGTAAGGCTGAATAGATTTTCCCTGGAATCTAGTCAGGAAACCTGACAAAAAGGCAGCCCTCTCCCACAACCTGAAAATGCCAAAAATCTGATTGGTAATAAGCCATTTTTAAAATACTTCATTTACTTGTCTTCAAATAGCTTTAATAGCAAGATTTTACATAACATTTCTGATGTCAATTTCACCTGATGTTTTTCAGTTTTGGAACAGAATATATCCTATTGTATCATGACAGACCAATCATAAAAATCTTACATTTTATCAAGAATTTTCCACAAGATTCAGAGAAAATTCACTTCTGCTAAGAAATATGAATCTAGGGAGCAAAATGACATTTTAGTCACTAGAAAAGGAGTCTGTGTTTCATTTGGTTTAAGAATCTAATAAGATCTAATAAGAAATATCTCATGGAAAAAACCTCACATTAGCATCATTTTAAAAGTTTATAAAATATCAGTGAGCAAACTAACAAAAACAAACCAACAAAAAACTAGAGCAAAAATATATATTCCTAGAATTACTCTAGCCATGGAAATTTTAGATGTTCCTAGAATTATTCTAGCCAAGGAAATTTTAGATGTTCCTAGAATTATTCTAGCCATGGAAATTATAGATGTTCCTTTAGTAAGAATTCAATTTCCTATTAATGGAGACATCTCTGCTACAACATCTACTTTAAAAAGACTTACTTTATGGCAATATATAAACAACTCCATATTATGTGTAATAAATGACATGGTCATGCCTACACATACCTTGTCTGACAATGACATAGCATTATACCAACTTTCACTGAAGATATGAAAAGCAAGTTATGCTAACTCACAACTCTAGGATAACAGCACAATTTCTGGAACTCCAGAAACTAAGGGAATTTATGTCCAAGCTATGAAAGTAGTTTATAACTTGGAAGCTCCAGGGATTACTGTACCTAGTACAAACTTAGACAACAGACATGACCTCTAATGTCCCTTCCAATGGTAAGATTTTATTCCTCCATGACCTCCATTAATCAAATTTTCTTCCTCCAGATGTCTTCATTTTAATTTGTTTAAAGACTTTTCCCCTAAAATTTGGATGGATTTGTTATAATACAGGCATTGGTTTTGCCCAGACTGACAAAATCAGCCCAACGAAGAATGAAACTAGCAAAACATCAATGAAAGAACATTACATAAAACTGGTTCCTGAGCCACAACACACTCAGTTTGGATCCATTTTTTCCTCAAAGCATAAATTTATAGGTGTGTATCATTAATGTGCATTTACTTAAAAATTAATGTGGGATTATTTTGGCTCCAGTTAAAAACAAAAGCACTAAATCTCTGTCGGTTGTTGGTGGCAGCAACAAAGAATCACAAAGGCATTACTGCAAAGAAAAAGAACACAAGCTAAAATTAAGAACCAGAGCCAGTGATTCCAACAACATACAGTGATCACACAAAGTTCAAGAAGACCTACCTCCAAGTCAGGTCCTGTAATACAAATGTGTGTTTTCTCTTTTTAGGTCACACTCGTTTGAAACTGACAATAAAAGTAATGTGCACTTATACTTTTGAAATGGCCAAAAGGAAGATTAGATATTAAATTGGTAATTTCAGGAGGATACACAGTATGTATGTTTGTGTATCACTTATTTTGTAGTTGGTTTCCTAGTCAGCTCTACTGCAAAGATGATCTGGCAGGGGAAATTATTCACCCTTCCAGATTTGTACTGTTTAATCTACAGAAGCAAGCTTAGGGCATACAAACTTAACAGGTAGAAAGAGTCAAGAAATGTGCTCACTTGCCTTTTTTTCCTCCTGTAACGAAGAAGCCAATGGCTGCTCTAATAAAACTGCTTTCAGGCAAATAGCTGTAGTCAGTAGGCACTGTGGAGACAGAAAATGATCAAATTAACCAGTGAACTTGGCAGGACTAATGAAGGAAGGATAATGATCTCATGCTGCCGTATCAACCTAGAGACAAAGCGGAGATGTTTATGCCATTAATCTCAGAACAATACTCTGTGGTTGCAACTAATTCTATTAGATTAAGTGGCTGAGACTATGCAAGCAAATCTAAAACGGTGGTAAACCTGGGAGTGGTTGGAAAAAAAACCATAGAAGGCGAAAATTGTACTGAAGTGGTTTAAAAAAAAACCACCCTTTTCCACTTTGGCACATCAATGAACTCCAATCCAGTGACCTCTGTGTCAGCAAGGAGTCCTAAGCTGGACTTCTAAGCTGAGACCACCATTCTATGGGCTATCAAGGGCATCCTGAGTCAGATACATGAACCATGGAAATATGTCAATCAGTATTAATACTAGTCACTCTCTTATTTCATGAGACAGGGACCTCTATGTGACCAACACATACAAAAAACCAGATGTGCCTGCTGACCTGAAATAGCGAAGCAGTAACATTTATGCTAGTCGAGTCCTATGAGTTTCTTAGATTCTTTTCCTCCTGGTTCCCCATATTGTTTAATGAGATGGTTTTTACTGGGATAGATGGCTCCAATGGAAAATTCCATCAGAAATGAGCAGTTGTATTTTTCCAGATACACAGTCATTTTGCTCCATAGAACCTGTGTATAAGATGATTTACTACAACTGACCTTGAATATATGTAGCCCATAGCATAACAATGACAAGCCTATGTTAAAAAGCAAAAGCCTGACATAAACATGCTATTTTTACCAGGACATTGAGAGACCACTGTCCTTCAGGACAAGTATTACCAAGGGTTTCCAATATGACAATGTTTTTTTTTTTCTTTTTCCAGTTTTAATAAGACAGCTTCTCTGGTATCTCAGTTGGTAAAGAATCCACCTACAATGCAGGAGACCCCGGTTCGATTCCTGGGTCGGGAAGATCCCCTGGAGAAGGGAGAGGCTACCCTCTCCAGTATTCTTGGGCTTCCCTGGTAAAGAATCTGCCTGCAATGTGGGAGACCTGTGTTCGATCCCTGGGTTGGGAAGATACCCTGGAGAAGGGAACAGCAGTATTCTTGCCTACTCCAGAATTCTTGCCTGGAGAATTCCATGGACAGAGGGGAGAATTCCATGGACAGAGGAGCCTGGCAGTCTACAGTACATGTGGTTGCAAAGAGTTGGACGCAACTGAGCAACTTTCACTTCACTTCACGGTATGACAGCTTTTAAATGTATAATGTTCATTATGTGGGGAATGCTGTGGAACCATGCCCTATTTCTATAGCTAAGGAGTGACTGAAAGGCAGGGAGACAGTAATTATGGTGGCCCATGTTCCTGGTAATGCTGTGGGTAGACTACCTGTCAGGGGATGTGTGAAACTAGGTTTTAATGAGGAAACTTTGGTACCTAAACCGCCCTGGCCTGAGTCCAAGGGAGCCAGTGGTCAAAATTCTATAAAGAGCAAGGAGCAGATATAGGTCCCAGTGTATTACACTGATGTCTTCCCCAGAAAACCTCCAAGTACATACATAAATTAACCACGTGGGAACTGCAAATATTTTTATTGCTTTTATTTAAAAGCAATAGAAATAGAAAAAATCTTGTTGCAGTAAGACCTAGGGTTTTAATTCCAAGGCCAAGGAGACACATATCTTTAAAAGTACTTACCTCAGTCTTTTCTCAATGCCAGGGCCAGAAGAACTCCAGCCATATGAAGAGTCTTTTAATGAAATATCCATCCTCTTCTGACATAAAAGAGGGACAATAATGCGCAGCCCTGAGGGCGGCTATGAAAATTAACGCTCTTAACAAAGTAGATAGCCCCACGTCAGCACCCCTCCTTCCAGCTCCCATGTTCTATGACTCCAATCTTACCCGAGGTTCTACTTTGATTTGAGGACAGAGTAGACAGATGAAGATGTCCTAGAAGCCAGATGGCATTTGACTGAAGACCAATCACCCCAGACACACTGATGACCTATGAATGAAATGTTAACAGTTCAACGATGGGCAAGATACAAATTCCACTCAATAAAAGGCCACACACAGAAGGTCGCTAATCTTTTATGAGGTGGTAGCTTGGCTGGTAATGAGAAGTTCTATGACAAGATGTACTATCCTCTGTGTAGTACACTAAATGTGGGACATAGAGGTGATCAACAAGTGTTGCTGAATGAAAGAATGAATGAATCTATCAGTCATGACAGAAGGGATCAGTGATTGTCTCAGATTTCACTGAGTCAGACTGGTCTAAAGGAGTTTTCAAAAAATGGGAAAAGAAAATCCCAAAAGTAAAAAGGGCTGATAGTTGCTTAGGACTAAAATACGTTTAAAAGTAGGAGGAGATATTATTTAGTTCTCTTCTTTAAACAGTGCTCTATTACTATTTTACCATTCACAATATGATCTTTTAAATAATATTTTCATTTATAGATTTTTTTACCCAAGTTATAGCAATTTAAGTTTCAGGAAAATTTTTTGAGAATATTTACATTCATACATGCAAAAGACAATTTCTTCTGTTTCAGGATTTGTTTGCTTTCAAAGGCATGAATTACTACAACTTCTTCATGTGGTGAGTATTATAACCAGCTATGTTTAAAAAAAAAAAAAAAAAAAGACAAGTACACCAGGTGAAAACCTAGGACACAAAGTTCTACATGTGGTAAGAATGCAACTATGCAGAGAAAATAAGAACGCTTATAAAGAAACATGACTACATGTGAGCAGCAGCTGCTTCAGGTTGAGAGGAGCCTCAGTGATATTTTTTTAGCTTCTTCCATTCAATGAACGTCATGACGTTTTAAATAAAAATCTGAAAATATAAAATCATTTCTGAGCAGATGGACATTTTTATTCTTTAGCCAAGAATAACTCTGATAATAATTCACCCAAATACTTTTAGTGACATCTGAACTAGCGCCTCTTGACCATTCAGCTTAGCTATCTGCCCTGCCCTTTGGCTGTCTTCTATTTTTCCTTGTCCAGAGGGCCTGACATTCTTTGCAGGGTCAGGTTTAAATTTTTAAGAGAAACCAAAGCAACTTAAGTTAACTCAATAATTCAAGCTTTCTTTTTTTCCAGAGGTGGTGCATGTTGGTCAGCAAATACAGGGCCCTAAGCGGTTCTCCATTGCCCCGGAACTCACCATGAATAACCAGAGATTTCCCCATTTTCTACGTAAGACATTTTGTATCATGAGAGAGGAAAAGACAGCAAAGGGGAATATCTGTTTTCCCACTTAAGGATTTGAAATTCTTCTTCTCACCTGAGTTAAAGTTCTAATGACTTCATTAAGTCTGCCTTGAGACTGAGAGGACTGGATGGCTTCTGACTTCAGCTGAAAGAAAAAGGAGAAATAACCACTTAAAAAAGTAGATAATGATACTCCCACCGTATCAGTTGTCAACATCTAAGCTATGGAATAACTCATCATATGTCCTTATATTTCAAAAACAAAAACCGTGAGCTCCTTGAGGGCAAGATCCATGTTTTATTAAATTACTGATATCCCAGGGCTAGTTCAGTGTGGCAAGTATTAGTCACTTAATAAACCTTTACTGTATGAACAAAGGAATGCCTTAGAATTACTTGTAAATTTATACATACATATGGGCTTCCCTGGTGGTTCAGAAGGTAAAGAATCTGCCTGCAATGCAGGACACTAGAGTTCACTGTCTGGGTCGGGAAGATCCCCTGGAGAAGGGAATGGCAACCCACTCCAGTACTCTTGCCTGGAGAATTCCATGGACAGAGGAGCCTGGAGGGCTATAGTTCATGGGGTCGCAAAGAGTCAGACATTACTGACAGACTAACACATTCACTTTCTTTCAAGTCTACAGTAGAAAAGCTTTTAAAGTTTTTAGAAACTTTTGAAGTTTATAGAAAGCATAATTACATAGATACATATTTAAACATTACAGATGCAAGGTGGAGCTTCCTATTTCAAATTTTTGAAATTTCTTAGGATCCAATTGCTTTCCTTAGGCAGAGAACTTTATGGAAAGTATATACGTTGACTAGGTTTAATTCCTACAATCCAAATACAACAAGGAACAAATCTGTACAAAAAGAATTCTTGGCCAAGAGCATATATAAAGACACCAGAGAGCCCAGTGTAACCACTACCATGAGCATATATCGGTCTTCCTTAGCATGATGAGATATTGGGTATTCTCTCCTTGCTGTGACTATGCACACTTTCAGGTGTCACCCTCATTTTTTTTTACCTGCATTACATCCCCTTCGGAGCCTACCAAGGCCACCATGCCGTGAAGAGCTGCCAAGCAAAGCATTGTGGGAGCGCCCTGAAAACAAAGCATCAGAAAATGTCAAGAGGGGAACAATCCTTGGGTTTGAATTTGATAAGAATTGTACCACAGAGAAACAAATGGTCAAAATGGTACAAAATTTGTAGGGTCAACACAACCTGCATTACTGAACTGAGGAAGGCAGCAGACTTGAATAAAGTAAGCAAGTTAAAGTTGCTAGATCCCAGGTGGCTTCTTGTTATTTTTTAGTTTTCAAAACCACAGTGCTGTTATAAAATTAAAACACTAACAAAATGGCCAGTTAAAAAAAAAAAGAAAAACAACTACAATGGTTAACGGGATGTATCATTTATAAGGCATTAAAAGTACATTGTCTCATTTGATACTGCCTTTTTTTTTTATGGTTAAGCTTTTATGGCAGCACCTATAAATGGTCCAATAAAGTGGCTCTTTTTCCTTTATAAAAATATAAAATAACATGCAGGAGGTGCCTTCTACCTCTGTTAGGACAGTTTTGATCCAGGCCGGAAGCAATCTGTTGCCCAAGTCTTCAGCTTTTCCATGTCCACACACAGACAAGCCGTGAATTATGTTTCCTAACGCCAGGGCAAAACCTGAAGTCTGTTAGAAATAAATTTTAAAAAGAGGTGAGAGAAAAGAAGACTGGCACAGATCAAGAATGTTCATGTACAGCAAAACAAGCACTTTGAGGGGCTCCTTTCCTACAGACACGTTCTGTTGCCATCTGTACCTCAGAGATTTAAAAAACCTAGACCAGTTTGCAATAGCAATTGCAGCCTAATTGTAAGGAATTCAGTTTCAGTGAGTGGTATATTTCAGGAAAAAAACACTGCACTAGTGATTGACTTGGGTCAAACAATCCCAATTCTAAGAAAAGAATTAGAGTGAAAATATCAAGGTGAATCACCCAAGCCTAGTCAACCTCCAAACAAGAAGGGAAAAAGTCCTGCAATGAGTACAGCATATGAAAATTCTACATTTTGGTGTTTGCAAGATCTATTCTTTTTTCCTGCTTTTCACATTAACTTTATTTTTGTATTGAAGTATAGTTGATTTACAAGGCAAAATCTATTCTGAATGTAAGCCAATAGGCCTATAACCATAAAATAATAACAGTAAAATACAACATAGGCTTAACATCTGGCCTGAATCCTGTAATAACCCACAATGGCCAATATTAAGACTTTAGAGAAATCTAAAAAATAAACAACCAAGCAAACAAAGTACAAACACGGAAATTCTAGAGCATGCATAATCAGAAGGAGCATTTTTCCCCCTCCAACTTTAAAAAATTATGGCAAAATGCACGTAACATAAAATTTGAATGATGCTAAAGCTGAAACTCCAGTACTTTGGCCACCTCATGCAAAGAGTTGACTCATTGGAAAAGACTCTGATACTGGGAGGGATCGGGGGCAGGAGGAGAAGGGGACGACAGAGGATGAGATGGCTGGATGACATCACTGAATTGATGGACATGAGTCTGAGTGAACTCCGGGAGTTGGTGATAGACAGGGAGGCCTGGCGTGCTGTGATTCATGGGATCGCAAAGAGCGATGACTGAGCCACTGAACTGAACTGAACTGAACCATTTTAAGTGAACAGTTAATGGTATGAAGTACATTCACAAAGCTGTGTGACCATCACTCCCAATCATCTTTAGAACCTTTTTCATTTTGCAACATTGAAGTTCTATACGGATTAAACTTTAATTCCCTATTGCTCCTGCCTCAGCCTCTGGCAACCATCATTCTGCTTTCCATCTCTACACTTCTGATTGCTCTGAGTACTTCATATCAGCAGAAACATGCAGTGCTTGTCTTTTTGCTATGGGCCTGTTTCACTCAACATAATGCCCTCCAGGTTATCCACATCATAGCCTATGTCAAAATTTTCTTCTTTTTGAAGGCTGACTAATATTTCAGAGGGACATTTTAAGGGGTATTTCATTTACATTGCAGTAATCTAAATTTTCCTATATATTTAGTCATGAGCAGAGATTCTCTGCTTTGAATTTGTGGAGGTTTTACTTGATTAGATTATTCTATGTATTTTTATCTTTATGAATTTTTGTCTCTGCCTTACATAGCTCTTCTATTCACTAGCCATGTGCTTTAAGATCTTATACAGAGCAATAATTGGAGAGAGCAAAAAGACGTTCATACTCATACCAAAAAAGAAAAAAGTGTCTATAGGGGATAAAGAGAGAAAAAGATGTCTGTAGATACTGGCTAAAGCTTGGATAAGAATTAGACGTTTCTCATTTCTGGGCACAAAAAAGTACTTCATTAAAAAGTCAAAATCAGAGTAAATAAGAACTAGGACTTCAAAGCAGCCTGAAACCCACAGAGAAATAACCAGAAATTCCACCTGCCGGTTGTTGTCCACTAACAGTCGAAGCTTGTTCATGATATCTTCAGCCTCCACTGCCTCAATGATGCCGGCACTGAATGCAGATGTACATACACAGCTGAGGGTATAGGCAAGGACCTGAGAAGAAAAGACAGCAGAAACACAGGGCTTCATGAGGGGAAATGAAAGAACACGGTTTAGTCGACACGAATACTTTCTCAAACTTACTCCTAGGATAAGGATTGGATTCGAGTATGCCCACTACAGACTGGGCACTGTTCTGCCACCTAACTTATTTGTTGCTATTGTTATATTATTGTTGCTGCTGTTGTTTAGTCACTCAGTTGTGTCTGACTCTGCAATCCCATGGACTGTAGCCCACCAGGCTTCTCTGTCCATGAAATTTCCCAGGCAAGAACACTGGAGTGGGTTGCTATTACGTCCTCCAGGGGATCTTTCCAACACAGAAATCGAACCTATGTTTCCTGCATTGGCAGGTGGGTTCTTTCCTGCTGAGCCACCAGGGAAACCCCAACTTTTATATTTCATAACAATATTATGAGATAGGGGTTATTACTTTCTGGATAGAAGTTTTGAGGCTCAACTACACATAGCTAGCAAGTGACAGAAGTGAGATTCAAACCTGGGTCTTTAGACTAAATCAAAAAGTTCCTTCAACAGTAGAAGTAGAGTTTCATCACCAGTGGATACTGCTAACGGCAATGGACTCTGATCCAAAGTCAAACAAGAGAGGAAATTCAAAGAAGTAAAACGCTGCTACATTAAGATTCCCTAGTAGAAGCAGTGGAGCATGATAAACGAGGAAGGTAGGTTTCAGAGTCAGATAATTGTGTAAAATAGGGATAATACTATTTACTTCAGAGCACTGGTGTGATTTTAATATGCAAATGAATAAATAAGCGAACATATTATAATCTTTTAAAAAATGCTGGGAGTAGAAACAGAATATTTAAGTGTATATCTAAAATTGACCACTGATTGGCTAAGTAACTTTAAGCAAGTCACTCCATCAGTTTGAGCTTCCATTTTCCCAAATCAAGGTGACGCATCCCTCTCTGCCTTGGCATTTTCAGGATGAATCCCTCCCTCACAAAGATGCTGTTAAGACAAAGTAGAAATGTTCAGCTCCTCACACTGGTTGATACAGCATGAAAAAAAGAAAGGCAGTTTCTAAGGTAGAAATTGGGTAACAAAAATCAGAGGAGAGGAAAAACCAAAACTGCTTGCTTGAGGCCTTCTAAATCAAAACATTAGGACAGACAGATGCTTCAATTTATAAAAACCTTGTTTTCCTTTATTAATCGCATTGCTCCTCGCTTATGACATTTTCTCCTTCAGCTTAAAAAAACACATAGTTTCCAATCATGCTCTGTACCACTTTAAACATGGAAATGCGGTGCATGTCTTAGAACAAAACTTCAAGCCTCTGTGCACCAAAGAAATCCACCGATTCAACAAGGCCTATTGCTGAAAGCAGAGGAGCCGAGCCGGGAAACACAGCAGCCATTATGCACTCATCAATAGATTGTGGGCAGGCTGGGAGAAATAGGATCTGCTCTAATGAGAGGGAGAATCTGGCCAGGCCAAGAGGTCGGCCCAGGCACCTCCCAGAGAGAAGAGCCTGGCGACGAGGCTTCACCTGGGCTCACAGACACACGGGCCTCAGACGACCTGGTGGACACGGTCCACACACAGACGGGGGCCCAGGATCCTGATTCTGCGTATTTTTGGCGCCATCACAGAAAAATCTTTTCATTAAGTGTGGCAAAGGGAATTTCCTCAATAATTTTTCATGCTGGCTGACATGAAAAAAAAAGAAAAAGAAATCAAATGCCTTTTGGATCTGTAACTTCTTAAGCTTATCCCTGGCCATTTCTTAAAGTTATATTTGGCTTGATCCTAATTCTAAAAATCTCCATTTAACCTTCCTCCAGAAATCGCAGCTTTCTTAGAAACGGCCTTCTAGTGATGCTGAGCTAGGGTTCTGTATTCACGCAGGGCTCTTATCTTATATGCCACATGTAAGTCTAAGTTGATTTAAACAGCTGCACTATTTGAAATCCTTATGATCTAATATATAGGTTGTTTGCCATTCAGATTTTCTTCTTAGCCCCGTTGAAACTGAGGAAGGATTTAGTTTCAGAGTCACCAACACAGGGGAAATAGAAAATAAGCAGCGAGAGGAAGACAAAAGCCCGCAGAGGGAAGGGAAGTGGAACCTTGGTCCCCTACCTCCTGGAAGGTTCTGCTCTGGCTCCCGCTGTCATCCAGGTATGCGGAGAGCTTCCGAAGTGAGGCTGCCACATGAACTCGGGACTCTGTCTGGCCGCTGTGACTCATGAGGGACAGGACGAGTCCAACTCCCAGTATACAGCCCGTGCTTGGGTGCCAAAAAAGATGAGGAGTGAAAACTACAAGAAATCCATGCCCTCGCTTTTCACTTATCACGGGAGTTACCAGTGCTCTACAACCCAAGGTGAGCTGGCTGGATTTTAACTGCAGATTGGTATACATGCACACCCTATAAGCCCCCCACAAGGATTGTTGTTGTTTAGTCACTCAGTCGTGTCCCCACTCTTTGCGACCCCATGGACTATAGCCCACCAGGCTCCTCTGTGGATGGGGAGTCTCCAGATAAGAATACTGGAGCAGGTTGCTATTTCTTTCCCCAGGATACCCACCATCCAAACAGGTGTCTATGGCCCATGCCAGTGCTGTGTACCCAATGGAGAAAATAGATAAATACATCAAATAAATACATGAAATAGTTTGATAGGTTCGTCCCTGGTGGTGCAGTGGGTAGGAATCTGCCTGGCAAAGTATGGGACACGAGTTGAGTCCTGGTTCAGGAGGATTCCACATGCCTTGGAACAACTGAGCCCACGTACTACAACTACTGGAGCCCATGAATCCTAGAGCTGTGCTCTGCAACAAGAGGAGCCCCCTCCGTGAGAAGCCTGTATATCCCAACTAGAGAGTAGCCCCCAAAATAAAGAAATAAACCATTTTTAAAAAGAGATAGTTTGTACAGTGATTATCCTTCAGCTGAAACAAAATAATTTTTTAAAAACCAAACAGTTTGATAAACTCTATATGAGAAGGAGGTATAAAAATGAGTCAAACCAGTTCTATCTCTGCATTTAGAGAAACGCTGTGGTCCCCTCCCCACCTATGATGAGAGCACTCTGATTAACTGCATAAGGAGAGAAAAGCCTAGATTTCAGGGTATGATCTGAGGACATCTGACTAATAACAGGGTGGGGAACAAATGCAAGGCATGGTTACGAGGTACTGCTAAGAGCTTCATGTTTCCTAGTCAACTTCAACAAGTGGAATTTCTGTCTCAAAGAAACTGTGTATTTGTCTGCGCACAATGACATTAATCCTCTTCTCCCCTCTGATCCCTCCAAGTACCACCAGGTCAGGAGAGAAAATGGACAAATGACAGGCTTGTCAAAAGTTACCCCATGTGACAATTCAATTGGAATCCTGGGCTTTGTGCCCCCATTCCCCTGAAAGAATACACATCCATTTAAAGAAAAGAATTGTTCTCCCAGAAAACCTCTAGTCAGTATGATAAGATAATGCGGCTTGAGGGTAATTTTTTACTCTTTTGAAAAAGTTCTTCTATCATCACTGTTGTTTTTCAAGTTGAGGAAATGCTGAGTTTTTCAGAAATCATCCTTTCTCTGGTTTGGCTTGCCTCGCTTCCTGCTACCTGCTGCTTAAGAAGACATTCCAGGGCGTCTCTCCAAGAACATATTTCAGTGCCCGTATGTTATATGTTATGTCATTTTACTCTTACATAGCATCTTTGGCTGGCATCAAGACCCTCACACGTTTCTCAAACATGACAGTTACTTCCCCTGACACCTTTGTGACAACGGAGCTCCCACCTCTGATAAGAGATGCCCAGAAGGATGGAGGGGCTACAGGATTTGCTCAAGGTCAGGCAGAGAGTTTCCAGAAGAGCACGGAGAGAAGATGAGATTTCTTAGTCTTCCCAGTCTGAACCCAGCCCTTCTAGGCACCCTGCGTGATGCCAGGATGGAATGCTTATGAGAAGGCAACATGTCTCAGGTGTGTTTTCCCAGGTTCTATTGCACAAAAATCTGGCATTAGAAAATCTTGTATCAAGCAGTTACTTCAGCAACACTCCAAGTCAGGCAGGACTGCTGTTTTGGCTTACATGAACTTAACAGCAAGCTCGACTAGCATAATGCATATTTTAACCAGTGAAATCAACATCTAACATCTGAACATTATGTGCTTTAGAGACAAATCACATTTCTGAAAGAGGAAAGGCTGCTGTTGATTAGAATGGATTTAAAGTCTTTGTTTTCATTTATACTCTACAGGAAAGTTTTTTGGCCGTCTTTCTATATTGATGAATATAAAAACCTGAAATTAAACCAAAGATATAGTTAGACAAATGTGATTAATACTTTAAAATTTAACTTCTTCTCCTTGTTTGACTAAGTAACTGCTACTTTTGCTAATACCCTGTACTAATTCACTTCAGACAATTTTAATGATAAATTCTGATGAAGATTATCTGGGAGTTGATTTAATTAGTGTCCACATTCTTCACCACCCTCCATGAGGGTGGGTACATTTTCTGTTTTTTTCCTCAATATTTGTGGCACCTAGCACCCTGCTTGACAGCGACAGGCATTCAACCAACATTTACTGAATGCTAAAGAACCGACCAGATGCAGAGTTTTAAGAGGAAATAAAGCTGAGAGAACATTTATCAAGGAAAAAAATCCTACCTCCTCCCCAAAAACCCCCATATTTGATTCTCATGTTCAGTTGGAGGCAAAATTGATGAGTGGAGGCAAAATTCACCAAATATAGCATCCAAGATTCAATCAAGAAAACCTGATTTCTATTTTTTGCCAGACTAATTTAGGAAAGAGGTGTCAGGTTCGTGAGGGAAAAAGATGCTTCTCAAAGCTCCCTTGACTACTGGGGTTCATCCTTTTCAAATAATAGGCAGGTACCTAAGCCTTGCTTTTCTGGGCACACAAAAATCTCTATCCTCCTTCTCTTTTGCACAAAGGTCGAGAGAAAGACATCCCGGTTTTTAGTTCACATTTATCTGAAAATTATCACAGCAGAATTATTTTTGGGCAAGGTTATCATCCATTGGTATAATGGCTTTTAGCTGACCATATACGGGTGCCAATATAAATATGTTAGATTGTACGCATCTATTGACCTTCTGAACTGTTTCCATCTACTCTAATTTGCTCCAGCGTACACCAAGAAGGAAGTCCTAAAGCTTCATTCCTGATGTTTCCTTCTGATTTTTGAATCTTCTGTATTTTAATGTATCTTTTGTCCTAAGTCTTAAAGAGTCTCCTAGGTCTTTAGTTCTCCTAGGTGCCGACAAAGGTCCTCCAAGGTGCCAACAAAGGTGCCTAGTTCTCCTAGGTGCCCACAAAGATTTTCCTAGGTGCCAACAAAGGTCCGTCCAGTCAAGGTTATGGTTTTTCCAGTAGTCATGTATGGATGTGAGAGTTGGACTATAAAGAAAGCTGAGTGCCAAAGAATTGATGCTTTTGAACTGTGGTGTTGGAGAGGACTCTTGAGAGTCCCTTGGACTGCAAGGAGATCCAACCAGTCCATCCTAAAGGAAATTAGTCCTGAATATTCATTGAAAGGACAGATACTGAAGCTGAAACTCCAATACTTTGGCCACCTGATGCGAAGAGCTGACTCCTTGGAAAAGACTCTGATGCTGGGAAAGATTAAAGACAGGAGAAGGGAACGACTGAGGATGAGATGGTTGGATGGCATCACTGATTCGATGGACATGAGTTTGAGCAAGCTTTGGGAGTTGGTGACGGACAGGGAAGCCTGGCGTGCTGCTGTCCATGGGATTGCAAAGAGTCGGACACGACTGAGTGACTGAACTGATTGTCCTAAGTCTTAAAGATTCTCCTAGGTGCTTAGTTTAGCATTTCTACACATTTGCCTCATTCTAACTTCACTGCTCTACCAGCTCTAAACTGAGATTAACTTGGGCAGAGGTAGCTCTCACATCTTTCTGTCTATTGAAAACAAAAAGGAGTTGTGTAGATGGTGTCTTAAACAGATGAAATAAATTATGTTAGATACAAATTTGAGGTTTTAGACTTGCTAACATAAATCCCTTATAAGAATACTAACAAATGATGAAGAGAATTTGAGTTTTAAAATGGTATGCCCCATTATGTCATTACTTATTTGAATCTCTTATCCAAGCGTATTAAAATATCACTGGCAAAAAGAAATTCTTAGTCTTAAGATCTATGCAATTCTGACATGTATGTTGCTATATCAACTGAGACATGATATATTTTTCTAAAATTAACCAGAGATAAATCTTCAATTCCCTAGTTTATTGTAGGTTATTCTGCAGATTAAGTAGTAGGCCATCTAATAATTAGCTCTAATATAAGTTAACATTTGTATAGTGCTTTGCCCTTTACAAAGTGCTATTCAAATGTTATATTTGTAAAAGCTCAATAGTAATTAACCAATGCTCAGGTCATCGATGGATAACATGACTTGTTAGGGCTGGGAGGACTGCAATGGCCAATAAATACCACTAGATGGCAGCAAAATGTAAGCGATAGGACCCCAAATACCAGGTGCTGGGTTCTTTCAGCAGGGACAGGTCCATTAAATCCAAGAAGCGTGGTGAATTTGCTCTGGGTGAATTCTATCACTTGAGGCAGCATGCTCCTAGATCTATTAACTGCCTCCAGGTAATACTTCCAGTATTTCAGGTGAGGGAGGACCAGACTCCTGTAACCTCCCTGGATGGGGGAATATTTTGTGCCATGAGCCAAGCATTCAGGTCTGCATCAAGTTAGAATTTCTGTTTTGCTTTTAATGGTGGGCAATATCTGCACAACGAGGGGGGTGGGGCAGAAATCAACACCACACTGTCAAGTATCAAATTGCTTTTTGTATCAAATTTTTTTTTTCTTTCTACTGAAATGTATTCTCCATGCTGTGCTAAGCAAGAGAAAGAAAAGTCTGACAACCTGGGTTTTTCTCCTGACTCTGCCACTGAAGGGTGTGACCTCGAACCAGTGTCCTATTTGAGACTCATTCTTTATCTGTAAACCGAAGTGATGATGACTCCTGCTTTAGTATCAATATTTAGGGTATAATCAGGGCTTCCCATGCAGCTGAGTGGTAAACAATCTGCCTGCTAATGCAGGAGACGTGAGTTCGATCCCTGGAAAATCCCCTGGAGTAGGAAATGGCAACCCACTCCAATATTCTTGCCTGGGGAATTCCCATGGACAGAAGAGCCTGGTGGGCTACAGTCCATGGGGTTCCATAGAGTTGGACATGACTGAGCAACTAACACTTTCAAGAATAAAGAAAGGAGGTAAGAATGAAGAAATAAGAATCTTATTACTATATTATAAAAAGTTAATTTTAAAGTTAAATATGCTTAGACATATGAAGGTTTTCAATGTATAAATATCCCTACTTTGGCTAATTCAGTTATCTCCATGGTCCTCCCTATACTCAAACAACATTCCTATAAACTAGTGGAGACAATACACGAGAGTCACTCCTGATTGTTCCAACTACCTGAAAGTTTACAGCAGGCTAATCACATCCCCCACCCCCCAGCTTTAAATACCTAGAGCTACAGATATGTTGAACACCTTTGGGGCCAGGCAAGAGAAAGAAGGAAGTGGGGAGGGGAAGGGAGAGAAATTTTTCTTACTCATTGGTTGTAAAAGGCAACACCACCAACATGTGAATTAGGCTCAAAAATCTTCATCAGTCCCCAAAACAGTTAAGGACCCTAGCCCTTCCATTAATCATTCTCTAAAATTTGAGACTTCAATTATGCCTCCAAACTCTTTCTTTGCCCATACTCAAAACCACACTCTTAACATGTCATCTCATCTCTGAAGCATTCAACTTTAAAGGGTGATAAAGCAGGTGTATATCAGGGGTTTTTATTCAACCTTAGCTTGCATGTGAAAGATTTCATATTTGTGAGTGAGAGAGTGAAGTTGCTCAGTTGTGTCCGACTCTTTGCAACCCCATGGACTGTAGCCTACCAGGCTCCTCCCTCCATGGGATTCTCCAGGCAAGAGTACTGGAGTGGGTTGCCATTTCCTTCTCCAGGGGATCTTCCCGACCCAGGGATCGAACTCGGGTTTCCCGTGAAGATCTGACTTCACTTACACGTGATAAAATATGTGATACCTTCAGTACTTCTACCATTATGCTCTTGTAAGTCTGAACTTAATAGGTGAGATGGTATGGAGGTCACTTTAGATCATCAATTCCTAAAGGCCAGACATTTAAACACTGATAATTTTGGTAAACACTGATGTAATTCATATTTGAACAGTACCCATTATAGTATGAAGTAAATGAATTAATAGATTGGAAGTTATAATAGATTATAATAGATGCTTATAATCTGTTGAGTTTCCTATTAACTTCAACCCCAGAAGATCTAAACACAAGCTTCCAAAACATAAGAAGGTCCAAAAAGGTCCAATGCAGGTTCTCATTGGTGCAGTATCTCAGGAGGCATAATAAAACTGCGTTTATCTTCCCACACAAACCACATGGATGAGACAAAGCACTCAATGTCTCACTAAACCAGTATGTTTAACACCATTTTTTGAGGTTCTTTTCTGATTATTCTCTTTTGTTTTTGTTTTTTATAACTGGAATGAGGAAATAAATTTTAAGATATTAGTTTAATAGAGAAAATCTTTAAAATGCACAAAGTTTCTTTTGGGGAAGGGATCTATTAATAGTGAGGAGGGTGGGAACGCCTGGTGTAACCTCTGTTTGTTTCCATTTTGATGCCTCTGACACGATTTCATAAGGAAATCTAAATTATGAGTCAAAGCCTCTCTTAGTCAAATCAAATTCAAAGAATATTTTCAACAGGTCTTTAAAAAGGTTATCATACATACACATCCCCAGACAGATGTCTCATATGATAAGTACAAGACAGAATCTAAGGTATTGGAAACTTAACGACAGCCACAAAATGACATCTGTTGCTCTGTATGGAAACAATTGTCTATTGTCCAAGTTGTCTATTTTCTGAAACATGGTTTTCAGAACAAATAAGCTTTAATTACAGATTTTTAAAAATTATTATTCTGAGTAAAGGAATTCAGGACTGGGTCCTACAAATATTTCACCATAGAATGAAACATTTTATAGCAAAGAAAGATCCAATCTCTGAGCATCAGAGAGGGAATGGAATCAACATACTTGTATTCAAGACTAGGGTCAAAGCAGCAGTTTTCCAGGGCATCCAAAGACTTCATCAGAAGAAGGTTCATCTGTTGGCTAGATATATCACTGGGTGAAGACCAAGAGCGAAAAATGAGTTATTGAAAATCATGCAACTCTCCAACATATTTACTATGTAATATTTTGCTCTTAGTATATTACTGAAAATCATTTCATTAAAAAAACATGAAAGTAGCAAACAACAATACTGATGAAGCACATATATCCTGCAAACAGAGAAACTGAGTCAAAGAATTCATTCAATAGTTAGGTTTCTGAACATCGTCATTACTTGCAAACCAGTGTTTTGAATTTTCTCAGCTCATTCAAATTTTAAATCACTGAAAAACAAGAGCTCAGAATTCCAAAAAGAATATTTCTAGGAATGCTAAGGTGACTTTCCTCAGAGGATATACTAACCTGCTCAGCTGATGCCATCAATGCTCATTCCAGATCCATCTGGCACTTCTGATTTTATGTGTCAAATATGAAGTTCTATTTTCTTTTTTTTTAAAGAGATGGAAAAAACCTGGCCCTTTATTTTTCTGCCTTTATAAAGCAATTGATGTGGATTTTGTAACTATGAGAACTATGAGAACTTAATAAGAACTATGACTTCTAGGGTAAAATGAAACTTAAAAGGTAGCTCTGTCTGTTCTTTCAGGCAGAGCTGTGGGCTTCATCACCGACACTTTATTATCAAGGGGTCTCTGCATTTCAGCTCTCTGGCTGCAGTCTTGGACCATGCTGAGTGGAATGCAGTTCCAGGAATGCCAGCCAGCCAGAGAGCACTTTAAGTAATATCCTCTCCAACCAAGACTATAGTGGTTTTGCCTGGGGTGAAGGATTACATTTTGTGATGAGAAAACACGCACACAAGCACACACAATTTTAATAGTTTTAACTAAGTAAGTCTTATAGATGTTCTCTGGAGCAAAGTATACTTAAATATCCTAAACAAATGCTAAAGAGGCTGGACCATTAATAGAATCCTCTGGGAGTTACGACAGAAGCAAGCTTTGGAATAATATGCTTTTCTGAATAAATTCTAGACTGAAATTGAAATTCAGGAGATTTTTCATAAGCCTTAGCAAGAAAAAAAAATGGTTTGAATGTCAAAATTCTTTTACACAAAGTGACTTTTCATTTTTGAGACCAAGATATTGTCCTGATCCTGTTGTCACAAGGGGCCATTTTGAGCCACTTATTTGATGTCATTGATTATTCAGAGTTAGTAGCCCTCAAAACACTTTAGTTTTGGAAAAATAGAAATTTTCTCCAAAAACGTCATTACCTGGTAAAGACTGTCATTATCTAGTAAAATATTTATTAGTACCAAAAGCCAAATATTTCAGATTCCCCTGTTCTATGAAATTAGGACCTCCCTAATTCATTTCCTAATTCTATGAAATAGGGGCATCCCTGGTGGCTCAGTTGGTAAAGAATCCACCTGCAATGCAGGAGACCACCTGAGATGTGGGAGACCCAGTTTCAATCCCTGAGTCAGGAAGATCCCCTAGAGAAGGACATGGCAACCCCCTCTAGTATTCTTGCCTTGGAAATTCCATGAACAGAGGAGCCTGGTGGGCTAGTCCAGGTGGTCACAAGAGCTGGACATGACTTGGCATCTAAAACCACCACCATTGTGAAATAGTAAGGTGGGAACCATGAATAATTACATTAATGTCTGCAGTACTAAAACACCAACCAGAAGGAGATTGTTATCAATGCAGGATCATTATGGCAAAGGTAAAATCTGCAGTTACACCGTGGGCGCTCTGCCAGAGGAAGAGCTTTCTGGTGTCCTTCCCCAGGGTTTCCTGCAGAGGCGGTAAGTCAGCAGAGAGGGGTGGAAGGCAACTTAAGAACCAGGGAAGGATGCTTTAGGAGAATCACTGTAGGTTTCTCCATGTAGTAAAATTAAATTTACCACAATATGCAAGTCTGTCAAACCCTAAAACCAGCAGCATCTCCTCCTAAACTAAAAAGAAGAGAGCGAGAGCCAGGACAGGATGAAATGAGTTGTCTGGAATTAAAAACTGCCATGGCTCATTTTTAGTTGTAAAACATGTAGCTTGAAAAGATACTGAAGGAAGAACATGAACACAGATGGTGAAGAGACTGCCATTTGTAACACAGAAGCAAAGGGGGGAGGGGGGAGTCACTTTCAAGTTTTAAATCTTTAAAAATACTTTGTGTTCTACCACTCACACACAAGATATGTCACAGTCCATTCGTATGCAAAGGGCAGCTTCTTGTTTGTGTCCAGAACCAGGCCTGTGTATACTAATACTGGTGAAGAGAACAAAATGAATATTCTGGCAACGTTTCATTTATGATCACAAAGACTAAGCTTATCTTCCCAAATACTCCATAGATGTTTCCAAGGGCTGAAAATGATCATTTGAAATATAGTATTTCCCTAGATTCACAGCAGTTCTCATAAAGGTTTCACATACTGATGTTTGCACAAAACTATGGGAATTAACAAATGTAAACTTAACCACTGGTTTCAAACAGAAATCTAAATATAGCATAATGTCATCCAATTTACCCACATCAACACCATTTCCTGCCTTTGGACAGATGGTTTCTGCCAGCTAGGGAAGCATCAGGACTGCTAACATCAGAATAGAATGCCTCTCCCCACCGGCCCTACTATTTCCAGTGGAGGAAAATGGGGCTGAAATTCCAAGTCAGTGACATCTAAAGATTCATGATCTTCAAATATTCATGTTGTACCACACTACCATCGATCTGGATATAAAAATTCTAAGATCAGTTATAAAATAAAGAATAAATATAATGAACACCAAAACTAAAGTCGATTCGTGCACAAGGAAACTTTTTCACTAGTGGAATTTTCCACCTGGGTCTTTGATATTCTATTAGCTCCATTCAAGAGTAAAGCTAGCAGTCTACAAATGAGCAATCAAACTGAATAAAGCACCCAGTATAATATGCACAGATTAAGACTCTTTAAGGATTACTAAAATGTAGCCAGGGCACAGGATAAAAGCAATACTTAAAACCAGTACATGCAGTTCTCAGGTGATTCAGCGATGCCCGCACCCTCAGGCACAGGGCTACCCCAATCTTTCCTCCCATTTTATAGTGATATCAATGAATGAGCAGTTATTTTCACCCTTATAAACCAGAAGCAAAAGATGCTTTTTAAAATTTATAGCACCATATGATTAGACTTTCCTCATGTCTATTACAAAGGGCTTTCATCTAAGCGTGAAATGATTTTCAAGTAATCAATCACTTAAAAAAAAAAGCAACCCTTAAAACATATGAATATCTCTGTGATGGTATTTGAGAGAGACAAATTCATTCATAAAAGAGAAAGAAGGATCAATCTGCTCAAATTGAAAACTTTAGCACCACAAATAGCTCAGATATAATGTAAGTGTGTTGTGTGTGTGAAAGAGACAGAAAGGGAGAGAGAGAGAGAGAAATCAATCACCTAAGTCACAAAGAGGAAAAAAAGGAATATTGTAATAAACTGTACCTGAGTTTCTCCTCACACAAGCGAGAGAGAAACATCCCCAGTGCAAGGCCCATGTGGATTTGCACGGCTTGAGACTCATCAGCGCTTGGTTTCCCAGGTAACCTGGCAGTCAGCATGTTCAGGATTTCCTCAACCTTCTCTTTGCAAGAGATAATGAAAATTGGCACAAGGAGAGACAAAGCCGTGGCGGCCGCAGAACGGGCAATGGCACTGGCCGTGTTTTCACCGGAATAGGATTTCTAGGACATGCCAGAGAAAGAAAGCAAGGGGTTGGCCTTTTGTTTAAAACATGAAGGGAGCACACCTATCACGAAAGCATGACACAATACAAGCTTCTGTTAAACCCACCCTGGCCACCTCAAAAAAATTATTAAAAAAACAAATCTATTTCCGTGTTTATCTACAGGTTACCATTTTACTCTTAGGAAAACAATTTGCTGCTAAGCTATTGGTTAACTAATAATATCCTTTTAAATTTGAAAAAAAAAACAAAAACAAAAACAGTGTCTCTTTTTAATGGGTGTGAATTCCCTCACTATAAAGCCTGAAACAATTTTGGTGTTTTGAAAGCCCACATGTGTATATAATGAAAAAGCTCCAAGTGAAGCTATCCAAGCTTGGAGAAACCACCGAGTCACATTGTACATGTCCAGGAAGCCAGGAGTTTTCTGGGAGAGAGAAAAGGGGTTAGGGTGGGGGCAGTTCAAGTTTAGCTACAGAAGGATAAGTGTAAGTATAGCACAGGGAGCTATTGGCGGATCTCCCAAAAATTTTGGTGGGAACGTTTCCCAGTAGATGGATTATTTCCTACAGGGGGTTAATTCCTTTTAATTAAAAAGGAAGTTGAAATCCTAAAAGCCTCTGGTTACAAAGCAATAACCAGCTATTCAAAATGAAACGGAGAGCACTATAATGCTCCTTTCCTATATGTAATTATGGGAAAAGAAATGAATAACAGCCCTAATAAAATGACAGGGCAGCTGAATCTGAACAGCTTGTAACAAGAATCCTGCGTTAGAGAGTTCCACCAGACATTATATACATTTATCAATATGTCTCAAGTGAGGAAGAAAGCCCGTTGATCATTCCTGAGCATTACCCACTTCAAATCTGCAGATGCACAATAAAGGCCGCGTTGTCCCTTGCAGTCAAAACACATTAAAAAGTGTTTTTAATTCTATCCTCATTTGCTCTCTAAGCTTTAGTCCTTTAAGGATAAAAAGCAAACATGTGCTAAGGGATTCTTTAAGTTAACACAGCGCTATTATAATGACAATGCTACTTAAAATGACCCAGCTGCTAGGACAAAGGAAATAAAGGAAGTGGCTTTTGAAGTAGCGGTTTGAAAAAGTATAATAACGCAAGACTTACAAAGGTAAGAGGAAACCTGGAGCTGCCTAGTAAAGACATTATTTTTACTGGTTTGTAAGAACTAAGCGGCACTATTAGAAATCTAATAGATATCTTGTCCTGCTGCATATCTGAAGCATATAGCTACTGCAAATACCTCCATATAAGCTAACAAGTTTTTCATCCATCGTTAAAGAAATAACACTTCTGACAGAAAACAGATTATCATAGAGAAAGTACTTCTTTGAGCAAAATCTATTTTCCAATATAATTATGTTATCTAGTAAGTAATTTTGTTTTCTAGTCAAAAAGCCAGTTCCTGACCCTCAGCCCTAGATGGGTACACATCAGGTCCAGGGCAGAAGCACACACAGGGGCACACAAATGTTGCAGAAAGAAGACCTAAGGCGATGAAGTTTCAGGCTAAATTCATAATCTTAGCAACAGTTCAGGACCTGCGCTATATTTTCATTCAAATCAGCTCTAATTCTCTGCTACTCTGCTGATTGTCCCATGATCCCTATAATTCCCTAAGCAATGGATAGTGATAAGGTAGAACCAAAATAATTCCAAGCAGATACAGAAATACAGCATGCACGACAGCCAGTTAAGGGAAAACAAAACCTAACCAACAAAGTGTGGTTTCAATTTGCTTCAAATCTTAGCATATAAGCATGAAGAAAGAGAATGACTGAGTAACAGGTGCTTTTATATGACCAACAAAATTAATTGGTATTTACAGAGCATTTTGCCTTTCCATTTTCCCATAAATTATATAATTGGATCCTCACAATCTTTTAAAGTTGGCAAAGCACTCATTTTTACCTTCACTTTACAGGAAGGGAAAAATCAGATGATAAGTTAAGTAGCTGTCAGGTCAACGGTCACAAAACTAATAAGAGGTGAAGTTGGGGCTACAATCACTGCAGATAATACTGTTCAATAATCTCAATTTATAAATAAGGATACAAAGGGCCAGACCAATGAACTGAACTTCCTGTGGTCACATATCCTGAAATGAAAAAAGCTGTGACAATAAACTTAGGATCCTACGTATTCAGCCAATGTTTATTTTACTTCAACACTTGCCTCTGATTATACATTAAAATAACTTAGAAAGCTTCCAAAATGTTGATACCCAGGACACATTCCAAAGCATTTAAATCAGAAGTGAGGCCTACACATCAATATCTCACATATATATATATTTAAAGTTCCTCAGGTAACTCTAATGTACAGTCAAGGTTGAAACATATCTAATGTATAGCTAAGGCCAAGATTTACATTATATCATAGATTTCATGTGAACAATTGATACTAGAATCAACTCTTGAGTTTCTAAACTATTTTTTGTTTTTCAAACTTACATGATAAAACGAGGAGAAAAAGTGTCCTCTGGGTTGGTAGTGGCTATCAACGATGACCAGAAGGGTATCAAATATCATGGAAACCCAGTCTTTCACTGACAGGAAGTGAGGCTGAACCTGCAGATGAAGGAAAACATGAAATGATAATGGGAAAAAAGAAAAAAACCTAACCATGGTTTCTAGATCCCGGGTACAACCTCCTTCTGTATAAAAGAAACTAAACTTCATCTGCCAGGACCGCACGAAGTAGACGGGTATTTGACAACTACACATCCTCACCTGCACCCCCACGTGAATAAAGTTTGCCTTTCAGACAAAACTTAGCAGAGGTGAGAGGATGGGGGCAGCAGAACAGGACAATCTGAGAGTTCCTTACAGGGCTCCTGTGTTCAGTGAGGATAATATGGAAGTTTAAAGGGAGAGATGTGCAGGGAAGGCAAATCAAACCTTCCATTTCTGATTTGTCATTTCAATAAAGCCGCCAACAAAATGTTTTGACCACTTCTAGCTTTGCTGCTTATTATCACTGTACTTATCATTCACAGATCATCACAACAACTGCCTAGTCAAGTAGATATGAAAACATAAATGATCTTCAGTTTGGAAAAGAAGAGGAAAGAGAATGAAAAAAACAAACACAACAACAACAAAACCCAACTCAATAAAAAGAGAACTTGGTTTTAAAAATCATTCATGACAACAGATGTCAAAAAACATTCATTAATTCACACGGTAACACCCAGGTGGTACTGTAAAAGTTGAAATAGTGTTAAGAATCCTTGGAATTAATTCCTTGAATCAAAGAAGATCTGCTTCTTAAGATTTTCAGTTGTTGCTCAAATGTAGATTTGAATGAAGTTTGAAAATTTCAACTTTAGTCAAATAATGAGGTCTTGAGTTCATGCTGCTGCTGCTGCTGCTGCTAAGTCGCTTCAGTCGTGTCTGACTCTGTGCGACCCCAGAGACGGCAGCCCACCAGGCTCCCCCGTCTCTGGGATTCTCCAGGCAAGAACACTGGAGTGGGTTGCCATTTCCTTCTCCAAAGCATGAAAGTGAAAAGTGAAAGTGAAGTCACTTAGTCGTATGCGACTCTTAGCGACCCCATGAACTGCAGCCTGCCAGGCTCCTCCGTCCATGGGATTTTCCAGGCAAGAGTACTGGAGTGGGGTGCCATTGCCTTCATGCTGAGTAAAGCTCAAAGGCGAGGTCATCAAGAGGAAAAGAAAAGCCCCGTTTTTGGCTTGGGTGGCTTCTCAATGTTTTGTGGACTATGTGCTTTGTGGACAGGACACAGATTCAGGGAATAGAGAATAAGAGAGCCTAGAGCTCAAACTCTGAGCTAGACCTCCAGTTACTACTGAGGCAAACATCCTGCACCACTGGTAGTCCTACATAAATAACACCAAAATAAAGGGGTCCTAGGAAGGCATGTTTACTTTTTAGGCTGTAGATCTACCTAGCATGTTGCTTCTGCTAAAGTATTCCATACCTTTTTCAAGAATATGAAACATTTCCTGTCTAAAAGATCTTCATCTTCCTCATTATTAAAATAAGATTCTGGCCTTAAATTACCATATGGTAACTAGCTACATTTTTATCCTTCATGCAATAATCCCTTGGCCTCCTTCTCTTCTCCACATGTAATATACATGTAGAGATTTTGCCACGCAGCATTATTCTTTTGTTTACTGGTAAGAGCACCCTGTGGGGAATTCCCTCCTTCAGAATTTGAAGCCCGGTTAAATGCTCAATCAAGCTACTCATCCTACCCTGCCGAAGGTGTAGGACTGGGACTCATGGGACTCCAAATTTTAAGGGAGCGATGCAAAGACAGTAGGTGACTAGAGCTGATCCATCCCAATAGGAGTAGTCTGCAGAGATGGTTCATCAGTACCTGGGCCTGGACCCCTGTTCTTCTCCCAACTTGGTTTTTAAGCTTTGCCTTCAATTCTGTGCATGTCCAGATTCCTTTTTCTTCTAGCTCCATTTTTAATTTAAATTAAGAGTTGGTTTCTTGCCCCCAAAGAACCCACCAAAAAAGGAACCAAAAAACCATACCATGAAAAAAGAATATAAGTGGTCCAAAAGGCACTCTTCGGGGACAGAGATAGGCTGAAAAGCATTGAAAAAAAGCCCATTTTTTTTGCAACAAGAAGTGGTGAAGTATATACTGATGCTCTTGATAATAGTTACTATTACTGAGTATTTACCAGCCATTGTACCTTACATATATAACTTCATTTAATCCTAACAATAATCCTGTCTGGTAAGTACTATTATCCCCATCTTACAGGTGGCAAATAGGCTCTGAAAGGTGAGGAGACAACAATAGGATTTAAATCCTAATACCTGTGTTTACTAGCTCTACTCCTATGCCAAAGGCTATGTTTTTTAACCACTTGACTATATTGTCTCCAGATAATGATAGCTACCAGATAATGGGGCTTAAAAGGAGAATGAATCCAAGCTTTTTTATTTTGACAGATATGAATTATCTGAAAAAGTACATTGAAAATGAACACTGGCCAGCTTGCCACATGTTTAATTAAGAAATAAATGCCTTGCAAAAATGAATAGGCACTTTGTCATGGACATCTACAATTAAAATGCAAAGTGCGATTTTTTGCAGTCAGTAAACACTGCTTATTTATCATTTTTTGACAGCACTGTTCACTTTCAGTAGGCCTAGTTAACCTCCTAAGATTGGTTACCATGATGTAATCACAGAAAGACAACCCCTGTTGCATAAAATTGGCACCTTCAAGTGGAAATGACCACTTAACTGTGATGGAGAAAGCAAAACAGAAAAGCAGCGAAGAAAAGTGTTTTAGAGGACACCAAGGCTTCTGGTATAAAGGTGCATTGGGTAGCAGAGCCCATGACGGTAATCTCCTCAATTCAGGGCCAGGCTTAAGGAAAAGTCTCACTTTTCACACATTACACAACCAAAGCCCAGTTGGTTCTAATCACCCTTAACTCACCTCCAGGACTCCGTCAGAGTCTGAGCAGAGGCTGGCTTCATGTTTGGAAACGACGACAGCGAGGCTGCTTAAGGCTAACAGCGCGTTGCCTTTGACCACTGGGCTGTCTCTGTTTAAAAAGAAAAAGATCCCAAGAGAGGATTTGCGGGCATTAACCAGGAGAAGAGAAGGCGCTATTATAGGGAGGGCAGATGAGGTCAAAAAGCACTTCCACCCCTTCACAGAGCCTTGGAAACGCAGGTCTGTTTGTTCCCTGGAGTTAGAAGCTTCTGTCCTTCTTCCGATGCTAGTGTTAATTTTTAACTCTTCTTATAAATGTATGGTCATTATGCTTTGGGGAACCTAAAAAAAATCCAAGTTCAGATATCTAAGCTCCTTCTCCCTAAAATTTTTTATTTCATCATTTGACCTTACATTTCCCAAGCCATCTTCTTCAGCATCATCCTCAGTCAGTATACATGTACAGATTTATTTTAGAAACCCAGCCAAGGACAGTTATGTAAATAAGCCCAACAGAATGGAATTGGTCCCTGGCTTTTCTAAAGCACTGGTATGTGGAACCAACTTCTAGGGAATTGCTTCACAAGGCATACTTCACTAGCAACTCGACACACTGGCAGCCTTCTCCTCCATCGTTATCATTTTCTCCTTCTCTCTCTTAATATGCCGAAAGCCAGCAACCTTAGAGTCATTCTGTAACATGATTCAGAGCCACTAGAGAAGATCCAAAAAAGGCTTGTTCTCAGGCAATTTGGATTGAGAGATGTCTTCTTATATCATCCAAATGGTAGTTTTCTAACATTGGCAATAAATCTTCAGTTTGACTTCTGAATTTGGTATCAAGAAAACTGAACCTCTTAAATATACTTACTACTTGAAAATGTACATTTAATATTATTTCATAATTCCAAAGTCCTCCTACCGAATAAAGTCCCCAAGGGGTCACTGATGACACGCTCTTGGGCCTGCCGACTCCATCATAACAGAACTCAGGCAATAGGGTACCCTTACCACCAGATACTTCAGTTCTCAATTAGTCCTAGGATTGTGTGTAGTGCTAGTCGCTCAGTTGTGTCTGACAGTTTGTGATCCCATGATTTGCCCATGGGATTCAGTAGGCAAGAACACTGGAGTGGATAGCCATTCCCTTCTCCAGGGGATCTTCTCAACCCAGGGATGGAACTGGGGTCTCCTGCATTGCAGGCAGATTCTTTACCATCTGAGCTACCTGGGAAGCTGGGTTCCTATAAATATAGAGAATGTTTCTCTGAACCTGGACCTTGGACCTGAACTTGAACCAATGCGTACATATGAGAACGACTCCCTGCTTACCCTGGTGCAGGAAGAGAACTGATACGTGGATCTGCAGATCTGCTCCCCAGGCAAGTCTAGTACATCCAGCCCTAGGCCACAGTCGTGACTGAACATGTGAGCTAGTGGGCATTAACAGGTTAGTATAAACTTGTGTTCTTGCATTTTGGTTTCCATTTGGTAAGAATGGAATTCGGGACTCGTCGTTATAAAGTTCTTCCATCTATCAATTCATCCAATCCTTCCTTCTTTCTCCCACTCCCACTCTAGGGTTGATTAAACTCAGTAAGGCTTTGTACTCTGGGTCATTTTGTTTACTCCTTCTCCAATCATTTCTCTAAGAGGCCTGTCATATGTTTGATAAGAGAACATTTACATTGTGGGATGGGGCAGGGGGAAAGAACAGAAAGGAAGACTTGAGGTTGAAGGAGTTTTGCAAGGAGGATTACTGGCAACTCCTATAGTTAATAATAACATACCAGTAAGTAAGGCAAGATGTGGGCATTCCCAGGTGCCCTAGCCAGAAAACCAGTTAAAATCAAAATTAAATCTTTTATTTCTAATATTCTCTCTTTCCTTTAGCTGAGAATATCTTGAAGTCTGTTCTGCAAAAATGATCATGAATCCCTGAAGTTAGATTTTAAAAAAAGTTTTAAATTCTCAGTGAATGTATCACTCTGAAGAAATTCTTAGATGGTCACCAGAAATTGCATAACAAATCTTCTAAATCAAGAATATTGGTCTGGACCTTCCCTGGCAGTGTGGTGATTAAGACTTCGTCTTCCAAAGCAAGGGGTTTGGATTTGATCCCTGGTTGGGGAGCTATTGTGTACCAAAAACCAAAATATAAAACAAGCAATATTGTAACAAATTCAATAAAGACGTTAAAAATGGTCCATATTAAAAAAAACTTGTCAAGATGACATAAAGTGTCTTTTTAACCCTAAAATTCTAAAAGAGAATTTATCCTCAGTTTTAAAACAGTTTTAAAATAGTTGTATTTGAAAGGTTTCACTGGTCTTTATTACTAAGCATATATTGTTTTTATAAAATGGAGAAAAATATATTTAAAGTCACTGGTAATTAGATCTTTGGATGCGGACTAAAAGCATATCTGTACATTAATCTTTGAATAGAAAAAAAAAACCCAGCCACACAAGGTATGCTTAGGCCAAGTTACACATTGATAAAGGCACGGTGACTAGCTCTTCATCATCTTTACATTCCCCACAGGCCTTGCATAGTGACTTATGGAGAGAAGACACTCCATACACACTCATGAGACACATTCCAGGAGGAGCTAGCCAGGTGGAACTCTAGAATTTGTTCAGCAGAAACGCTTCACCTTGCTGGTCACGTAACTATCCCCAACCAGTCAGGCCGTGGTGACTAATTTGCATAATAACAGGTCAGCATCAGTACAGTGTTTATCCAGGCAACACCACTGACATTTTAATTAAATTGTCCTTTGAAACGGATGCCATTAACCTAATTAAAAAGCTCAAGGAAGGATGAGCTACACTGATGCTTTCTTAGGGACAAAGTATTACATTACATATTAGTGAAGTGACCCAATCCTTTGGGGATTTTTATCTTTAGGTTCAAACCTATTTAATTATTAACAACAAAAATAAACTTACATCAGTCTAATCCTGTAACTAGTGTTTCATTTCCTACATTTAATTTACACCTCAGAACAAAATAAGCCCTACACTGGCCCGAAGGAGCCTGGTGGCTCAGTGGTAAAGAATCTGCCTGCCTGCCAATGCAGGAGACATGGGTTCAATTCCTGGGCGGGGAAAATCCCCTGCGGAAGGAAATTGTATCCAGCTCAAGTATTCTTGCCTGGGAAATCCCATGGACAGAGGAGCCTGGTGGGCTCTAGGCCATGCAAAAGAGCTGGACATGACTTAGTGACTAAAACGACAACCACCACCACCTAAGGTGGCCACAGTCCAAGGAACAGAAGACTAAACTGGCAGGAGGTGATAAGGGGGTCCTCACATGATTGGAGGAAGCCAGTGGGAAAAAGTAAAGAGAAGGCAGCAGAGTGATTTTTTTCTTCCTCTCTATCATTAATCTCTCAGCCTCTGGACCTTAACTATCTCCTGCTCACTTGTGAATCCCTAGTATTGTCAGGATGGTTTTAATAAGATAAGATCTATAAGATACTTTGAAATGTTTGCTGAAAAGGTAACACCATGAGAACATAAATTATTGGTACTCAATGTCACTGGGAATGTGAACACACTTAGTCATGAAATGATGCTTTGCAGATTTGAAGATTAAAGTCTTAGCGAAATAAAATTTTAGAATGGAATCTGCAAAAGTTACTGCAGAGGCAAAATTACAATTTGTTTTAATAGAAAGACGCTAGTTTCTTCAGCATTTGAGCTTTTGTTGCAAACGTCAGGGCATTGTTTTTACAGGAACTAAGTAGACTATTCAATAGAACAAACTATGAAAGGTAAAGGTTAAAGGCGGTCCCCATCCCAGCACCTCCTCCCCTCCAATAAGAAGCTGAAAGCTCTCCCACTGTGTCTGCAATTCACCAAACTACAGAAGCAGACACAAATGAGTTCCTATGGAACCCTCTCTGTACTTTAGTTTTCATTTTGTCAACAGATACGTCAGCAGGTATTTCCCAGGGCTGCCCACAGAACTGAGGGTAGGGGAGGATTACCACTTCTCTCTCCCTTTATTCAGAGGACATGAGGAATAGTGATCAGGTACTGAGATCAGATTTTACAGCAAACTATCTGTGTAAGAAACTGCCAGTGGAAAGTGAAGTCTAAGGTAGATTATGTTTTATCTTTTTTTAGGCAAAGCCTATTTAGCTAAAGAAGGTTCTGGGAAATGAGAGAGATCAACTATACTGTAGTTAAATATTTCTAGATAATATGGACTTTCAGTACATATGAAATCCTCTAGGTCAAAGGTATATCTATATTACTTGGTGAATAAGAAGAAAGGAAGTCAAACAGAAATGGCAGCAACTGAGAAGAATAGTGAAAAAGAAGTGTATGTAACCGACATGTAACTTACTACCAGGAAAAATTAGGCAGCATGCTAACAAAGGGACTTGAAGAGATTGTTCAAGCAAGTTCACTAGGGTATAATTTTCTCAGTGAGAGGTGGCTTCAGATAAATAAAAAGCCTTAAGGTAGTAATGCTCAAGCTACTTTTGTTAAATAATAAAGATTTGTTAAATCATAAAGATATGATAGAAACTGCCTTTTTAACTGAGTCTTCACATTAGTTTTTAGTATTAAAAAATTCAATATTTAGATACACTTGGTCCAATAGCACCAGGAGAATAAAAGGCTCTGCCTTAAATTATTTACTGGCTCACACTTGAGATTTAATCTATTTGTAAAACAGACATAACTCACATTAGCAAAGACTTCTTCCCCCGTACTAAACTGCAATCCTTTAAATCTAAGCCATAGTACAGAGCGTTTTGTAAAGTGTACAACATGGACATATCTTTGATGTAAAAGTTATGTGCCTGTACTGCTTTCTCTGTATTTTCACAGAAAGACATGTAGTAAGAATTAACTGCATATGAGAAAGGACAATGATTGATTTTTTAAAAAAGAACTAAAAAGTCCTTTAAAATCCTTATGAACTGCCTGAAAAGGAGAAATTATTCATACCTGCAAGGAGAAAAAAATGTTTATAGAAAATTTCTGGTAAGAGAATAAATGGATCTTACTTTGCAGCTGCTTTGGTGACTTCATCAGTCAACATGTCTCGAACCCTGCAATACAGTTGGAAAACAGGTTTGAGATCTTATAGTAGAGCAAGAAAGCAATCTTTTTGCTTATTCATCAATTAACAAGAACCTCTGGCAATGACTCCAGATCTTAAAATTTCCATGTAGAATTTTAGTGTAAGGTGAAAGAACTTAATAAAGGGCTTCACCTCCAAGATAGTTTCATCTTCTTATTCCTTAGATTACTTAGTAGAAACATGAAGGAGGTGAATGTAACTCATGTATAGGCAGTGTTGCCATATACTCTTACACTGAGTGGTGGGTATTCAAGTGTCCTTTATATTACTCTATGTTATGGACTGAATGTTTGTGTCTCCTGCTCCAAACTGACATACTGAAATCTTAACTTTGAATGTATGGCATCTGGAGGTGGGACCTTTAGGAGGTCATAAGAGTGGGGCCCTCATGAATGGGATAAGTGTCTTTATAAGAAGACAGACCAGAGGGCTTGCTTTCTCTCTGCTCTCCACCAAGTGAAGCTACAAGGAGATGGCAGCCCATCAACAAACTTAGGAAGCAGGGCTTCGCCAGCACCACGTGGGCTGTCTAGGGCTTCCCAGCTCCTATAACTGTGGGAAATGAATTTCTATTGTTTAAGCCATCTGGTCTATGATATTTTTGTTACAGAAGCCTGAACAAGACATTCTCTCTTTTCTACACAGGAGCTCATCAAGACAAGAATTTATTACTCCCAAATTATACATAATAGCATTGTCACTATGTATGTATATAAAATAAAATTTTAAATGTTGGTTACAATATACATGAAACTAATATAATTTTATATGTCAATCATATCTCAATTTTTTAAAAAACATGGTTAGAAAGTTGAACTAAAAAAACTACATTTATGGATTTAAAAGGAAGGTATGTTCAATTCAAATATTCATAGGATTTTTTTTCATATAAGAGTCTTAAGATAAAGTGAAAAACAATCATTGACAAATTTATATTATGAAGAGGATATCATAAATATTTTCACTATACACTTTGAGTTTCATAAATTTAAAGTTTTTATAACTAAATAAATGTTTTGCAAATATAAATTATATTTGCATTTATAAGTAGTTGCATTTAAAATAAAATCTTAGCTATCCAGCACTCTCAGAATGAGTCATTCTTAAGAGCCAACTTCTTCAGATAGTTTCAAAATGATCCTTAAACTTGTACTTTATAAAACCATTTGACAATAAACTTCTCTAAAACATACTGTCCAATCTTGGCCTTCCTAAATGGAGTATAGTGCGTTCAGTGTATTCTTCTATTGGTCAACATGAAATATTTACACGTGATGACCTGCCTGTACTTCTACATAGGGCGACAGCCTCCACGAGATCCCTCCCCCTCCCTACGCTCCCTTCTCTGCCACATCACCAATTCTTCCTCCTCCACTTGCCTTACTCCCCGTAGCTCCTGAACACACTATAACATCTACCATCTTAGGAAAAGAAGCCCTCCAGCTATTGCCCCATTTCACTGCATCTCACACCTCAGAACTCACTTAAAAGAACAGTTTATACTTAGGACTCAAGTTCACCTCCTTCCATTCTCTCTAGACCCTTCTATACTTTGGCTTTTGTCCCTACAAAACAGCTCCTTCTTGGTTAACAATGACTGTCAAGAGGCCAATCTAATGCTCAACTCTCAGTCTCCATCTTTCACAGTCTCAGAGCAGTATCTGACACAACTGATTGCTCTTCTCTTGAAACACTTTCTTCCTTAAGCTTTTAAGGTGGCTTTTCAGATTCCATTCTCTCTTGGTTTTCCTCCTACAGTACGGATCACTAATGTTCCATCTGCTTTATTGGCTCCCTCTTCATCTGCCTTCTAAATGTTGAAGTGCTCCAGGGCTCAGTTCTCTGACCTTTTCTCTGTCTTTGTTCATTCCCTAGATGACTTCATCCAGCATCTTGATTTTAAATGCAGTCGATATGCTGATGATTCCAAAATTTATACATCCAGCCCTGAACGCACCCTGAACTCTAGACTCATAGTCAACAACCTACTTGATACCTCCAAATTGTAGGTCTAATTAGGCATCTCAGGCTTAGCATGTCTCAGATCTAATTTCTACTCTAGATAGATCTGTTTTTCTGTAGTTTTCTCTATCTTAGTAAATGAGAATGCCATACTTTTACTTATTCACAGTCAAAATCTTAGAGTTATCCTTGACTTCCATTTCTCTCTCACATCCTTGATTCCATATGTCACCGTGTATATTTGGAATAGTATAGCTAACATACCACTCCCCAGATTATCATTTTCAGAAGATGAAATTAAACCATGTGTAAAGGAAAATAGCAAATAGGAAGCAAAATCCAAATGCTTAATCTCTAATCTTAAATCCAATGTCATAATGTTTTAAACTGCATGGCTATTTTTAAAATGAATCTGGGAAATATAACTTAGAATAGAATTATTTAAACATGCGAGTACACACACACGCACACACACAGCTTCTGCTTTTCTACATATGCCAATTGTTAGTAAATTAAAAACTGAAACCCAAGTAACCTTTGAACAGATTTTTATATTAAAGAAATCTGTGACTACAGGCAAAGTTATTTATTAGATTCTGGGCACTTTACTTAGATTTAGGCCGCTGTAACATTAATCTGACAAGGTATTCATCCCAACCTATGTAACACTTTAAACTGCTTTTAATGTGCCAGCACTTACACATTTCTAGATAATATAGTGGGAATTCACTGGGGGATGTCTGCCAAAGAAATTACAGTCTTAACATGGTAAAGTTGTGCCTAGTAATGAAGATGTGTTGAGGAGGGAAGAGCAGGGCAGCAGAAGGTATTCTTTGACTAAATGAGTGAGAAAAACACTCAACCTTTATTCAAAAGCATGTAAAATAATCAATTATAGGGAAAAAAGGGAAAAACAAACCATTTCCACACTGCTTAAGAAAACAATAAAAATATATAAAACCCATGAATAAAGCTCTCCTTCTTTTATCTGGGGAGAAGATGGAAAATACATCCATCACATCTTTGGCCATTGCCCACTTAGGCTCACAGAGAGGTTAAAATTCCAACATTTAAGTCTTTAAAGGTAGTCACCTTCTCCTTTACAGTTCATTTCCCATGACAAATAATGAGCACAGAAAGCCATCCCTTACCAGAGCCAGGCTGTGTTTTTTTTGTACTGCACCTCTTCAGGTCCTTCTTTTCCATGTTTTAACTGCAAATCCAGTTCTCCTATCCTTCCCTGCAAAAAGCACAGCATCCATCAGCATGCAAACTCTATGGTCAAAATGATCTTAAAATTTCTTTGGAAAACACTTAGGTAACAGATGGATCCTTTCCCAAGTAGCCTTAGGTGTTCCTGATAAGATAGCAGATTATGACAGAGGATGTGTAAGGAGAGAGAATTATATGACTGCTAGGGATTTCCACATTCACCAAATAAGTATATGCTGGAGCAGTTGTATATTTGGCAAATTTAGTGCAGAGCATTAAATGTTGGGATATCTATTAAAAGCAGATTTGAAGTTCATAGGTCCCATTCAACAAATCCTCCATATAGTAATCATCTGACTGTGTCAGCAGCTGCTAATTTGAACTGACACAATACCGAGATTGGATTACCACCATTACAACAGAATGGTTAGAAAATGAGTAAGAAGTACATAATACTTAAGATTTAGGTAAGGTGTAACAAAAATTATTATCAAACAGCTGCACACTACATTTTCTATTTCTTGACTAAACTTACAGACATAATTCTCAACCAGTACCAGGCCAAAAAAAAAAAATATATATATATATATATATATACACACACACACACACATATATATATAGCTAATATCATCAACCCGTTAAAGGCAAAACCTTCAAATATTTATTTTCTGTTTTTTTTTTTACACTCAATTATTTTGATCAGATGCTTTCCCCTTTCCTGCATCACAAGTTAAATTATTTAAATGTAGTTAAAATTCTGGTTTATTGATATACCTTGAATCAAACAAGAACTTATTAGTATGCATTACAGAGTAATACCAAACTGTTTTCAGAAGTGTTTGTGTTGCTTTTGTTCCCACTAGTGGTAAACGATGGCACCCCACTCCAGTACTCTTGCCTGGAAAATCCCATGGACGGAGGAGCCTGGTAGGTGGCAGTCCATGGGGTCGCACAGAGTCGGACACGACTGAGAGACTTCACTTTCACTTTTCACTTTCATGCATTGGAGAAGGAAATGGCAACCCACTCCAGTGTTCTTGCCTGGAGAATCCCGGGGACGGGGAAGCCTGGTGGGCTGCTGTCTATGGGGTTGCGGAGAGTCAAGACACGACTGAAGTGACTTAGCAGCAGTAATTGATTTCTGGCTATCTCACATCCTTGACAGCATTTGGGATTGTCAGGCTTTTAAATTCTTACCATTTTGGGGAGTGTGAAAATGGGGCCCATTACAGTTTTAATTTCATTTTACTATTTACTGAGATTAAGCATCTTTCCAAATGTTTAAAGACTATTCGGGTTTCTTATTCTGTTCATTTTTCTATTGGTTGATTTTTCTTGTTGATTTTAGAGTTCTAGGGTGTGCTCTACAGAAGAAAAATGTATCTCTCTATATATTCTAGAGAGGGAAGCAATACATCTTTAGGTTAAGGATGTGGGTTCTGAAATCATGATGTCCTGACCTAATGGCATTTCTATTTGTGTGCTGTGTAAATTTGGGCAAGTTACTTCACCTCTCCAAGCTTCAGTTTCCATTTGTAAAATATAGCAAACACCTAACTTATGGTATTACAGTATCACATTAAATAATGTGAAAAAGTGTCTATTTAGTATAGTGACTGGGAATAATTACTACCATTATCAGGTCTGCTGTAGAAAACAAATTCCCCTTATTATCTTCTTATAAGCTATTCTCTCATGAATATATATGTATATAAAACCTTCTTGAAATAATTCATATTTTTAATCTGCATACTCTCAAAGAGTAAAAAGTTCCCCAAAATGTAATATTCAGACTATACAGTTGCATGTCCCTGTATTTCTCTTATACACTCTTGTTACTAGCCTGTAAGCTCATTGACAAGGACAAGGACAATTTATCCACCTAAGGAGGCGCTGTATTTTGCACAACCTCCAGCACATAGTGCCCTGAGGCTCACCAGTTCAGCACACTGAGATCTGGTGGGCATTCTGTTCACGTCCTTCATAGTTTCTATTTACTTCAGTCAGTGTCCATTCCCGCCTCTGTGTTTTCAATGATAGAATTCTGACCTTTTCATTCTCCCTCTGTCTCTTGGAGCAAGGTATCAGAGATGGTCAAACTGGCAAGACATTAATATTTAATATTGATTGTAGCCTTCTAAGAGGGTAAGCAAAACAGAAAATCATGCCTATTGCCTACCTCTGTTTATTATGCTTCTTAAATCATTCCTCTTTCCTCCTAAAATATTTACGTTCCATAATGCTTTCCATAAAAGATAAGAAATTAAAAGGTTAAAAATCGTTCAGAAATAAACAAAACACAAAAAGGCTGGTATACGTGCAGCCTCTTCAGAAGGTCTACTTTTCTGATCTCTTCTGTAGCCATAAATCAGTACAACTCTATTGTGACTAAGTACATTTTTCATTTTTCCTTTCTCAGAGTTTCGGTTCTTCTCAATCTTCTCTTCTGAAATGTCTCTAACTCCTTCCACCCAGTCAATGTTAGGCTATTTATTCAGACCCACTTTGCCATCCAATTCTTCACCTACTGATACGAGATCCAGTGGCATTTAACTCAGTCTCCTCTGCTTCTGGTTAACAGCTATGGTTAAGAAGAGGGGTGAGGTGGGGGGAACACTCGTTGGGAGAGAAAAGGCTGAAATGATCACTTGAACTGAGATTTTTGGATGGCCTGTAGATTTCAATTATTAATTTATCCATTCATCTTCCTTTAAAAAAAAAAATACCCTCAGCCTGTGTAACTACAACTTGCTGATTACAGGGAGCAATTTTGCCTCATTCTAAACTTGCACACTGAAAACAACGTTTACAAATGGTCAAAGAGTAATTTACTCGTAGTCACAATTCCTGACTGGTTTTGACTTCAGATTATTATGTGGCCAGCTGACCAATGCAGGAAACAAGTATCTTCAGTCAAGCTATTTTTAACCCCTCTGTCCTGTCTGAGGTCATAGTCATAATCCCTAAGGACCCTTTACACAAAGGTTGGAAACCTTAACCTCCTTAGCATCTCTCAAAAGGAGCAAGGTCAAGTCGACTGGACGGCACCTTACCAAAATGGACTCAAAACTGTCAGTCAAGCTGTAGCTGCATTTTTCAACGTCATGGGAAGAAATTCAAATACCTCCCCATGTCAATCACTTTGATATGCTTATAATTCAAAATCCCATGTTCTTGTGGAAAATTAGATGAGGCTAGAAGCTGATGCCCAAGCGAAAGCCACTAGAAGTGTTCAAATTGCAAACTTATTCACATTACAGTCAACCTCCAGGAAATAATGCAGAATGTACCTTTCAGAGTGTCTCCTAGGCTTATTGAATAAAACATGGCTCCTCTAAATGATGCTCTAGTCTACAAAACATGTCTAGCACCAGATGGAAGTAACTACGCCTCCTGTACCAAAGAGCTATCCTCCAGGACGGAAATTCTTGATATAGATGAGGAGTTTGGCAGTCGCTCTAATTCTTCTAAGATCCTGTAAATTCTATTTAAGTGTGTGGGCTCATTAAAAAAAAAACAAAAAACAAACCTGTTGAACACTTAAAATGCATCAGCATATCAAATAATACTGATAGCCCATAGAGCACAGCTATACTTTTAAAATAATACTGAAAATTTTTTTATAGCCCCTACTTTGAGTTTCACCTCTTAATCACCAATTCTCAATGGAACTAGACTTATTAGAAATCCAAAGGAAAGAGATTTTAATTGATAAATAAATACATATAAAGATACATACTGTCACCAACAACAATAGAAAAGGCAGAATAATTGACCTGTATTATTACAGATACTCAGCTGGATTTTCATAAATTGATCTTGAAAATATTAAACCAATTTGCATTATTTGTAACAACTAATAATGGTGTTGGGCTGCCCAGGTGGCTCGGTGGCAAAGAATCAGCTTGCCAAAGCAGGAGACGCGAGTTTGATCTGTGAGTAGGCAAGATTCCCCTGCAGAAGGAAATGGCAACCCACTCTAGTATTCTTGCCTGGGAAATCCCATGGACAGAGGAGCCTGGCGGACGACAGTCCATAGAGTTGCAAAAAGTCAGAGGCACACAATGATGGTGTTAGGGAAAAAGCATGACATGGTGGCAAAGGCTGTGGCTCTGGAATCAGACAAATCCAAGTTAAGTTCTAGTTCTCTCATTTACTGACTGTTGGGTTGTGTGCTGTTTGCTTTGCTTTCCTGCTAACCCTGCTTTCCCATCTATAATCCCATTCTACATGAGGTTAACAATACCTACTTCAAAGGGCTTCTGTAAAGATGAATTGAAATACTAAATGTTACATGTTGATGGGCAGACACTAGTCATTTAATAAAGGTCTTATTATGAAAAGGAAACCGTAGAGTATTTTTAAAAAAATCAATTGCTTGTCATCTGCATGTTATATACCATGAGTGTATGCTTAGCTGCTCAGTTGGGTACAACCCTTTGCGACCCCATGGACTGTAGCTTGCCAGGCTCCCCTGTCCATGGGATTCTCCAAGTAAGAATACTAGAGTGGGTTGCCATTCCTTTCTCCAGAGGATTTTCCCAACCCAGGGATCGAACCTGGGTCTCCTGCATTGCAGAAGATACTTTACTGCCTGAGCCACCAGGGATGCCCATGTTATACCACAATCCTGTCCTATTTGACCTTCCTTATGCTAAGAGCTAAATAAAATTCTCAGGACATTCTGCAGCAGAAGGAGTTATTCTTGCTGCTTCCAGGTTCCTGTATTGGAGTACATCCTCTATTAAAGCATCAAAGACTGAATATGTTGTAGCAAGGTTTTAAGATGCAAACATGAGTGCTGAGATGCTTAGTCATTCCTCTGGCCCCACCTCCATCCTTTAGGACAGTGGTCCCCAACCTATTTGGCACCAGGGACCAGTTTAGTGGAAAAAAATCTTTTCATGGACCAGAAGGTAGGAGGAAGGTGGTCTTGGGATGGTTCAAGCACATTAGATTTATTGTGTACTTTATTTCTATTATTATTACATCAGCTCCACCTCAGATCATCAGGCATTAGATCCCGGAGGTTGCGGGCACGTGTTATATTTAACCACAACACCTTATTTCTTAAGACTTCATGCAAATCTTATTTGGGGCCATCAATTTCTTAAGTAATTTAGATTTTCTTTTTCTATCATCCTTAACAATGAATTTTAAGCTAGGAAAAAGGATTAAGTTAGTAGGTGTTTTTTTTTTTTTTTTTCTCGGATTGTTAATTGTTTATATATTCCCCAACTGGTTAAAATTATTTCTAATTTTTGAAATTCATAAACTATAACTTACAATATTATTGGAATAAAAGAAGTCAAATTAAGCATAATTCATTTATTTAATGAGTACCTACTATGTTTTAGACATGTCAGGTTCTGGAGAGACAACAGATAGGAAAACAGCTTCTACTGTAAGGAAGAGAGACAACTGGAGGGAGACCCTGGACACATAACTGAGGTGATGAGGGTTTCTAAAGGGAAGCGTGGGTTCTAAGGAAACATACGCGAGGGGCAGACAACCCCGGGGGGAGATGGGGGGCACACAGATAAAACTACAAAGAACAAGTAGAAATTTGCCATTCCAACATGTGCCCCTTAAACCACCATGACTAACTATACATACAAAGTGAAACTTACTCCTGGAATTTGACAAAAAGGGAAAAGCTGCAAAAGAGCCTTGAATAGGCAAAGGGAAGTGGCAGCGCCTGCAATAGAAGAACAGTGTAGGTAAAAGTCAAACGGTTAGGGTATACTTCCCTGGTGGTCCAGTGGCTAAGACCCTACATTCCAATGCAGGGGGCCTAGGTTCGATCCCTGGTTGAGGAACTAAAAAATTAAGAGGTTAGGGAAGACATGCTGTGTTTAGGAAAACAAAGAAATTGAGCAAGGTTGAAAATGCAGGGGAAGGGTGAAGACATAAAGCTGGAGACATAAGCAAGTCTAGATGGAGAGGGGGCAGGTACAAGATGATAACTCAGTCTGGGATGTACTCAAGTTGAAGTGCTATGGGCCAGCCATGGGGCACATCAGGCACAATAACAGACATTCACCAAGCAGCAGGACACAGGACAGCAGCTTTCAAGAGGGAGCTCTGGATGGAACACACATGTGGGGGGGCATCACGTTTAAAATTTAAGTGCAGTTATATATGTATGCTTCACATTCCTTTATGAACAAAAATAACCATTGCATTTTTTATTGGAGTATAATCACTTTAAAGGATTTAAATGGAGAAGGAAATGGCAACCCACTCCAGTGTTCTTGCCTGGAGAATCCCAGGGATGGGGGAGCCTGGTGGGCTGCCATCTATGGGGTCACACAGAGTCAGACACGACTGAAGCAACTTAGCAGCAATCACTTTAAAACATGTTCGTTTCTGCTGTACAATGAAGTGAATCAGCTATATGTATATATATTTCCCATCCTTCTTGAGCCTTCCTCTAACCTACCATCATCCTACTTCTCTTGGTCATCACAGAGCACCCAGCTGAGCTCCCTGTGCAATAAAACAGCTTTCCACTAGCCACCTACGTCACACATGGTAGGGTATATATGTCAAACCTAATCTCCCAATTTGTCCCACCCTCCAGTTCCCTGTCTGAATCCACATGTCCATTCTTTAGTCTGTGTCTCTATCCCTGCCCTGCAAATAGATTCATCTGTACCATTTTTCTAGATGCCACAGATTTGCATTACTATAAGTCAGAAAGAAGAAAACTGCTGCATTTTTGATAATGCTATTTTCCTAAGTGCTTTTACATTAAATACATATTTGCAGTAAAACTTAAAAAAGAGATAAGCTTTAAAGCAAGCCATACCATGATTTCATTACCTGTAAAATGGCATGATAAGCACGAGTCATATACGCGAGCCAGGCCTGGGGGAGAAAAATTGCCCGGTGCCACTCGGAAGGCTGGATATGAACCTGTGGGGAAAATGTACCAGAAGTCAGGCTGCACAATATTAAAACAGAATAAAATGAAAACTGTATCAGGAACTCCTTCTTCCCCTTCATTTCAATGGTTTAGATTCTAAAACAAACCAAATCTGTCTAGGATCATAACCGCAAATAAGATCTTTTGGAGATTTTCAAAGGAGAGGAGTTTAGAGTCCTGCAAAGACAAAATAAAATAAGCCTGGAATTTTCTAAATTAAAGCAAATAAAATCCTACAATGACCACAAGTTAAGATGCATGTGTAATACAAATATGTCTTTGAAAATTAGGGAGAAACTCTAGAAAGCCTCTTGTCAATGTCAGGAAACTAGGTTTTGTCTAACAAATCCCCCTAGTAATTTTAAATAAAAATAAATATTGCTCACATCCTGCACTTCCAGTATGACAGTTTCTGAAGTAATAAACTTAAATTGCCAACAGAAATATCATGTTGTGTAGAAACCGTCGTGGTAAGAGCATGCAAATGAGTCCCGCACACAGCAATTGTGCACACCACTAGATAAATGCCCTTTAATCAGTGTGGGTAAACAAGAGAAAAATGATATATGCCAACACTGAAATCCTGTTTCTGAAGACAGGCCCAGACAAAACATCTGGTTTTCATAGTCATTTCTGTTTCTACCTATTAGTATACGGCTATCTTGCAACAAATCTTGCCAAGGTCTGCTTCTGTTAAAGAAAGATCACTCAAGAAAAAAACAGTCACAGTGCATCACATTTCATGTTTCCTGTAACTCATCTCATCTAAACTCAAACAACGGAAACGTCAGTCTGTGTCTCGCAGACAAACAATAACAATAAACACACAAAAAGGACAAATTTCTATATGATTGCCCCAGGATCATGATAAATACAGTGTTTACGGAGATTTTTACTATACGACAGGAATTAATTTTCTCAAGTGCTCTGTGATAGGGAAGAGAACAGCCTCTCTGAACCGGGTTGGTTTCCATGGCTTCTGGCATTTTCTTTCATCCCTGTCTCAGTGTGGGCCTACAACAAGCAAGGGACTCTGGAAGGATATGAGGATTATAAATCGATCAGTGACTGCAGAGGGTTCAGAAATGGGCAGAGAGAGTCACAAATGGACATAAATAGATTATGAAGCGTCTGTGGGAACAAAGAGATCAGCTCTGTCTGAAATCTACACCCCTCATCCCATTGCTTCTTTTTTAAAAATCAGATACTCAAACAGTATGAAAGAGATATTCAGATCATGAAATAAACTTAAAAATATTATAAAGACAGGTTTCTTGCTTTTCTGGTTAAGTACTCATTCTGTCAAGTAGAGTAGGGGGAGCCTTGTTGACATATTAGCAAAACTCCTTGAAAGAATGAACTCACCAATTCCTGCTTCCTCTCTCATTGTTCAGGAAGCTGTGGAGGCACTAATTAGCCCTTGATCTTGCTCTCTGTTTCCAAAATGTGGGGACTTCCCTTTAACTTTTTTCCTATCAATTCTGTTTTCTTTCCATAAAATAGATGAACAATCTTTGAGTTCTACTTTGAGATTTGGATTACAGAGAAAGAAAACCAACACCACAACTAAAACTTTTACCTCTTACTTCAGAACTCAAAATATCTTAAAATTTTGCTGCCAAATAATCCACGGACATCACTGCACAACTGAGAATATCCATGTGCTGTGTGCTAAATCGCTCAGTCGTGTCTGACTCTTTGTGACCCTACGGACCATAGACAGACAGGCTCCTCTGCCCATGGGATTCTCCAGGCAAGAACAGTGGGGCGGGTTGCCATGCCCTCCTCCAGGGGATCTTCCCGACCAGGGAACTCACCTGGGAAGCTCAAGTCTCGGCAAATTGGAAAAGAGAGCACTGAATGTTTTTGGAAAGACAATGATCTCAATTGCTTCTTGAGTTAAGAAAAGAAAGTAGTATGAAAAAAATGTAAAGGTAAATAAGCAAATCAAATGTCAAGCTTCTAAGAACAAAGACGCTTATGCCAGGAAACCTATTTAAAAGGAGGTTATAAACTGAAGGTTAAAGCTACTCCTCCTGCTGCTACTCAGACCACATCTGAGGGTGGGTGCAGGGAGGCAGTCAGGCTTGAGCCTAGACACCAGCATGAACTCCCCAGGTTTCCTGAGATTATACCTAGTCTTTGTGTTCTGTGGAGTTAGCTGGGGCCAATCTCCTGTAAAATGCACTTTCTCACTTTTTCCCTTACAGAAGAGAGACTTAGGGAAGCGGCTTGCATACAGCCATGCCCTTACTCTCCAGCTGTGCTACAGACACAAGAGACTTCCTTGACCATTTTTAACACAAACACATTTTAGGATCCCATTCCAATTCAACACATAACCCTCCCATATAGGTTAATGTCTCTAGGCTGACAAATATAATTAGCATTTTAAAGTATGAAAATCATGTATCATTTGCTATATTTGTGAGAAGCCTTTGAAGGAAAGCCAATCAACAAACAAGTTCCAAATCATGACGTTTCAACCCTGTTATTCAACAGATGATAAAGCAAGGTTCTCAAGCACTGTGCACCAAGTTTTAATTAACATGTGCAATATACTTTTTCTAAGACTAACTCTGCATACCCATGCAATGACAGGTGTCTGATGGACTGCTGAGGTGAGCAGGTTCTATGATTTAGGAAAGAGTAAGAGTTTCTGTGTATAAGAGGTAGTACTAAGTATAATGAAACATTACTGCATGTGCCTAAAAGAATAGACCACATTATGGAAATATGCAAATAGAAGAAAGGGGGGAAAGAAGGATAATAAGGCCAGAGTGGGGACAGAAGCAGACTACAGGACCAATAGGGTGATCAGTGTATCTCATTCAGAAGGTGAAGCCTGAGTGAAAACTTGAAGATGAAGATGTAAAAACAAAGGAAAGTGCTGGTGGGAATGGAAAATGGTTCAGCTGCTATGGAAAACAGTTTGGCGGTTCCTCAAAAAGTTAGACATAGAATTATGACCCAGCAATGCCACTCCTGGGCTTGAATCTGCCTGCAAATGCAGGAGACTCAAGAGACATGGGTTCAATCCCTGGGTTGGGAAGATCACCTGAAGAAGGAAATGGCAACCCACTTCAGTATTCTTACCTGGAAAATTTCACAGACAGAAGAGCCTGGTGGGCTACAGTCCACAGGGTTGCAAAGAGTCAGACACGGCTGGGCATGCACACACACAGACTCACACACAGTCCCACTCCTAGGTATATACTGAAAAGAACTGAAAATACATATTCAAACAAATACTGTAATACATGCTCAAGCAGCACTTTCACAACAGGTGAAAGGCGGAAATAACCCATAAATGAATTTGTTCATGAAAGAATAAATGGATGAACAAAAAAATGATATATCCACAATGGAATGTTATTCGGCCATAAAAAGGAACGAAGTACTAAAGCAGGCTACAACATGGATGTACCTTGAAAACATGCTGTGAAAGTGAAAGAAACCAGACACGAAAGGTCACATATTATACAATTCTGTTTATATGAAATGTCCAGAACAGGGAAATCCATACAGATAGAAAGCAACTTAGTGGTCGCCAGGGATGGGGAGATGAAGTGGGAGGGAACATTTAGTGTATACATGGTCTCATTTGAGGGTGATGAAAAGGTTTCAGAACTAGATAGCGGTGATGGTTACTCACGGAAAAGGTACTAAATACCACTGACGTACACACTTTAAGCCTTAAAATGGTTAGTTTGATGCTACATGACTTTTAATTCAATCAAAAATCAAAATAAAAGATAAGGCAAAGATCCCTAAAGTGACTGCATGGCTCACTGTTTTAGGAACAGAAGGGAGGCCAGTATGATGAGCACAGAGAAGCAGAGAGGAGAGTGGAAAGAGAGAGGGCTGGAGAGCCAACAGGAGAAAGGATGGCCTTCTAGGTCAGTCCTCAGGACTTGCCTTTACTCTCACTAAAGGGGGAGTCATTATGAGGTTTTGAGACAAATAATATGATCTAATCTACATTGAAAAGGATCTTATGGACTGTTCTGCTGAGAAGAGACTATCGTGGGCAAAGGTCAAAGCAGAGAAATCTGCTCAGAGGCACCTGCAAAACTATAGGTAAGAGATATTGGTGGCTCAGAGTGGTATCATTTAGACTGTAGAATAATAGTTTTCAAGTATTTAGTTATGTAATTTTTCCACCTCACCCCAAATGTTAAGTAAAATGCCAATATATAAAGCATGAATCAGAGAAGCAGAATTTGTCTGGAGAAAGTAAGGAGGAAGGTTGGGGGCTGGGTGCTCAGCCCTCATGACCATCTTGGTCTACTCTGCAGTGGGCCCTGGTGAGTGCTCATGCACGCATGCTCAGTTGTGTCTGACTCTTTACGACCCTGTGGACTGTACAGCCCACCAGGCTCCTCTGTCCATGGGATGCTCAAAGGCAAGAATACTGAAGGGGGTTGCTATTTCCTTCTCCAGAGGATCTGGCCAACCCAGGGACAGAACCTGCATCTCTTAGCCTGTGGTGGTCCTTAGAATTCTTTAAAATGCAGTCTTAACTAGAGGCACATAAGAGAGATCAGTGGTTGTCAGGAGATGGGGGAGCATGGGAGGGGCTGACTGCAAAGGGGCATGGGGCGATTTTAGGGTACTGGAAATGTCCTTATCTTGACTGTGGTACTGATTAGACGAATGTATTCACTTCTCAAAATTCATAGAACTATACACTAAAATGGGAGAAACCTACCATATGCATATAACTCAATAAAATAAAATTTAAAATACATAGTTTGAAAATGACCACTTTTAGAACATGTACTTCTCAAACATTCACCTTCCACTATCTAATACCCTCTGTACACTTCTTTGCATCATCATTCAAAAACCACTCTCCCTCTTATCATTCCTCTATCAACATTACCCCATCAATATTGCAGTCACCCAGATTTAAAACTTCTGATTTATCCTGGTCTTCTCCCTTGCCTCCAACTCAAATGTCAACTCTGCCTCTGAAATGTTCACTGCGCTTGTCCCTACTTTCCTCCTCACTGAGTTAGTCCTAATTCCTGTCTTAATTATTGAGGCCATCTAGCTCATCTCTTAACAGTCTAAAATCTTCCTTCCTTCTAATACATCCTGAACGATGTTGCTACTATTACATTAACTCAGAATTTTTCAAAAAACCTTTGATAGCTCATTAAAGAATAAAGTCCAAAATTCTTCCATGCTATGTCCAAAGTATTTTAGAATTAAAAGTACACCATTTACTTCAAGAAATAATTTGTTGTTATGTGAGAACTCTGCTGGCTAAGATCCTTAACCAGTTCCCCCACTTACTTTCTGCTCCTCTTTCATTTAACCTGTATTCTGGTTCACTTAGGTTATAAACCAATTTCCAAGCCTGTCCAATACTCTTCAAGACCTTCGCGTTCACTGATTGCTTCCATGGCTTTGAATGTCCTGTGTTCCTTCCTCTCATCTCTACTTTCTGAAATATTTCTCCCATCCCTACACTTCCAGTACACTATACTACACCTCTCTTGTTATACTCAACAGGTTGCATTTTTTTGTGACTGGACGCTAATCATACCAACCTAAGAGCAGAGATCATATTCTATTCACCCTGGAATCCCTCTCACGGACACTGAACCCACAGCAGTGTCTCACACATAAATGTTCCCTTAAAGACCTGCTGAGCTTAACCACATTAAATGTACAGTGTTCGCTTTAAGGCAAAATCTTGTCATGTGAAAACTACACTATCATAAACAAGTAATCACAGAGAGTTATGATGTGTGAAAACACAATGTCAGAAAACCGTTTTAATAGGCACAGCCAAACTCTAATACAAGTTGTTGAGGATATGATTATTTGAAATTTTACAAAACATGTTCAAAATGTTCTGGCTGGGAAATGTTTCATTCCAGATTAAAACCACAGTGAGTGACAAAGCGAAATTTAAAGTGAGTATTATAAACTTTACAGTTTGAAATTTCCTAACTAAACATTTTAATTAGTGTCACACAAGTTCTAGTGACATATACCTGAAATGCTAGCTCGACAGAGAATATGCTGCTTAGAAACACAATTCACAAATGTAGAGCAAATGTCAAAAGACAGAATGAAAGAGGAGATCTAGTTTCCCCACGGACACATACTTTACTTGAAGGGACTATGTGCATGGGTGCTTAGCTGCTCAGTTGCATCTGACTCTATTCTACCCCACAGACTCTAGCCCGCCAGGCTCCTCTGTCCACGGGGTTCTCCAGGCAAGAACACTGGAGTGGGTTGCCATTTTCTCCTCCAGGGGATCTTCCTGACCCAGGGACTGAACCTGGGTCTCCTGAACTGCAGGCAAATACTTTACTGTCTGAGCTACCAGGGAGCCGTAGCAGGAACTACATGACCACTTAATTTGATAATTTACTGTTCAGAACACATTGCCTAAAAGTTTGGTAATGTTCTCTGCCTCTTGAGTGATCTTAACAAATATACTTATTCATTTATAAGAAAATAGTCATTTCAACAGCCCTTCATCAAATAACTTAAATCGTGTAAGTCAAGCTTTGGGGAGGTTGACTATGAAACTGGAATGGGACGAGGCAGACCAGCACGTAAAACTGACAGGTCAAGTGTTTCCTATGGATTTTAAAACCTCAATCTCACAAAGTAAGGCGTTTTCATGTTTCCCAGATGTATATCTTATTATCAAAAGAATAAAAGCATTTAACTTCAGTTGCTACCCAGGCACACCAATATGAGTCACTGCATTTGGTCTGTGACATACGCACACTCCTCCCACATTCCCAGAAGAAAAACCATTTGTACTTAGTGTTAGAGACCCCCAAGGCTGCTCAGTGTTCCACTGTATATAGATAAGGAAGCACAGGCTTCAGTTGTCTGTCAATAGTAATCTTGTTTACACAGAATAATTTTTCGTTATTCCCGTCCCCTGACAAATACTGACTGGAAGACAAGAAGGGAGGGCTTGTGACGGACACATTTTTAAAGGAGAATGACACTCGTCACTTTGTAGGTGCTTTCTGGACATTTTAAACTCTCTCTCTCCTCCCTCCCTCCCACTTTCTCTACCTCAGTCTCTCTTCTCTCCCCCAACTCCCCTTTCCCATCAGGATAACATTAGCTTGAAAGCTGACAATTCAATCATGTCTCAAGCAACCATTTACTCTGTTATTTAATAGGAAGGGGGAAAACCCTGTTACCATAACAACTCACACTGCACAGTAATTACAGAGTCTCTAAAATATAGCAAACCATACTTTTCACAGTGTTTTCTAAGGGGAATGTGTAACAAGCACAGATACCACTTCTCCCAATTATTATTCAAAATTTTTGTCTAATTGTTTCTTATTGCATGAATGCTAACACGCTCCATGCTTTTCACAAGAAATACGTTTTTAAATAAAGAAGGCACTGAAAGAAAAGGGGAAATGATGGGTTACAGCCCATGTACTTTTGGGTATCTAGGGGAAAATGTAAAGAAGGCAGAAGAAAAAAAAATAACTTACAAGGCAAAATAAACAAGTGATGATCAATTTCGAAAGAAAGAAAGAAGAAAAAAATCTCTTTCAGAGTAGTGCCGGCAATAAGCCCAATAAAGGTTTTGCAGAAAAAAAAGATGAAAAAAGAGCTCATTACCTAGTGCTAAGGCAGAAATATGGTTAGGTAGCAGCAGCAGGATTGGGAAATTTGCATGTGCCCGAAGATGTAGGAAATAATGAAGCAAGGCTGCCATTCTCATCCAGGGACAAATCAGTATCATCCAATTTAGGGGAAAGTGTCATGTCAGAGTTAGAAATGCCAAAGGATGACAAGACAGGCAGCAACTTCCAGGGAAAGAGACATGTCATTCACCTTCAGCTTCCTCATCAAATGGAGCCAAGTCAGTCTCAGGATGAGAAGAAGTAATCATAAATCAGGGCAGAGGAGGAGCTTGAAGAAGCACTGGTAGGTCTGAAATGACCCCTGCTGGTCCCCTTTTCAAAGGAGCAAAGAGAGCAAGGGCACTTCAGTTTCAGAGAAATCTAAACTACCCCTGGTAGGTCAGGTCAAACCCAATTCAGATTTAGGTCCATGAGTCTTCTCAAAGTACAAGGGAGAGTTTCAATTTAAAACAAAAACAGTTTTTAGAAAGAAGGGTGTTAAAGAATTTATCACAGATTAAACAGCTAGTTCTCCAAGACACTGAATATACTTGATTTAACTAATGTCATTATTGAGAAATATTGACAATTCCATGGAGCAAAATACACTTAAAAAAATGAAAAGCAGAGCATTTGAATATTCATTTACCCATTCATTCACTCACTCACTCATCTATAGTTGTATGCATTAGGGCTATAGAATATCCTATAGGTATATGTAAACTTTGGCAGAGAGGGGAGGCTAAACCATATAAATGATTAACAACACAGTTTATAATAGCTTGTTCAAATGACAATAATGTCATTTCCTAGTAAGATCTCAACAATTATTAGATTCACCATCAATTTAATTGCAACATTTCTGGAAAAAGGAAATGATCCCACTAAATGCACATGTAAAATATAAGACACACCCAAGTTTCAAAAGGATTAAAATCATTTATAAAGTGTCTACCATGTGCCAGGAATACCAACCACTGGAACTACATATGGCCAAAACAAACTCCCTGATTTTATGACGTGCACACTTCTAAAAAGGAGAGATACACACTAACTGCCATGTATGCTGTGCCACCGAAATTCCCTCTTCAGGATTAGTAGGGATGGATGGCTAGATAGTGTAAATAGTCTCATATATTATGTAACTTGAATTCATAGTTACAAACTTTCCTAAAGCAAACTCCAAGCCCAGACTTTTCACTAGAAAATTCTACCACTTAAGGAAAAATTACTAGGAGAGCATTATCCTGATAACATATCAGGCAAAGATAGTACAAGGAAACCACAAAACCATATCCCTCATAGGTGCCATGGGGCAAAAATCCTTAATAAAGTGTGTGAGTGCTAAGTCACTCCAGTTGGGTTTGACTCTGTGTGATCCTATGGACTATATAGCTCACCAGGCTCCTCTGTCCATGGGGTTCTCCAGGCAAGAATACTGGAGTGGGTTGCAGTGTCTTCCTCCATGGGATCTTCCCGACCCAGGGATTGAACTCACATCTCTTATATGTCTTATGCATTGGCAGGATGCATACCACTAGGATCACCTGGGAAGCCCTCTAACAAAGTATTACTAGCAAATCAAATTCAGCAATAAATAGGATACTATATTATAATCAAGTGGAGTTTATCCTATGAATGCAGATTTGCTTCACATTATAAAAATTAATCAAAATAATTCATCCTACTAACAAATGAAAAAAGTATATAGTCATTTCAACAAATGTAGAAAAAACACATTTGACAAAATTCAACATCTATTTGTAATAAGAAAAAATACTTCCCAATTTAGGAATAAAGGAAACTTCATCAACCTAAGGAGAAGGCAATGGCACCCCACTCCAGTACTCTTGCCTGGAAAATCCCATGGATGGAGGAGCCTGGTAGGCTGCAGTCCACGGGGTCACTAAGAGTTGGACATGACTGAGCGACTTCACTTTCAGTTTTCACTTTCATGCATTGGACAAGGAAATGGCAACCCACTCCAGTGTTCTTGCCTGGAGAATCCCAGGGATGGCGGAGCCTGGTGGGATGCTGTCTATGGGGTCGCGCAGAGTCGGACACTACTGAAGCGACTTAGCTGATATAGAATATCCATAAAATCTCTATACTAACAGTAAATATAACATCATATGTAATGTTAAGCATCCTGAATGCTTTCCCCCAAGACTACTTTGTTAACAAAATAAGAATGTCTACTCTCACCACTTCTATTCAACCATACCAAAGGTCCCTAGACAGTGCAATTAGGCAAGAAAAAGAAATCAAAGGCATACAGATTGGAAAGAAAAACATTAAGACAATCTCTATTCATAGACAACATTGCAATGAAAATCAAAAAGAATCTACAAAAAATCTACAAGAATATATAAGTAGGTAGAGTAAGGCCATAAAAAAGTATCAATTATATGTTTATATTTTATCAATGAACAGTTGGAAATAAAGACAAACCAAAAAACATTCTAATTGCCCTAGCATAAAAATACTTTGGGATGTGCAGTACTTATTAAATTTAGCAAAATAGGTGCAAGATTTGTAGTAAGAAAACAACAAAACACGGACCTAAAATAATGGAGAAATATACCTTGCATACTGGTTAAAAAACTCAAAATTATTAAGATATCAGTTTTCTCCCAGACTGATATACAAATTCTGTGCATTTGTAACCAAAATCACAGCAGGTTTTTAAAATAGTTTCTCAAAGCTGATTTAAAACGTATGTGGAGACTTTGGGATCGACGTGTTCATACTGTTATATTTAAAGTGGATAGCCAACGAGGACCTACTCTATAGCACAGGGAACTCTGCTCATGCTATGTGGCAGCTTGGATGGGACGGGGATTTGGGGGAAAATGGATACATGTATATATATGGTGGAGTCCCTCTGCTGTCCAAAACTATCACATTGTTAATCAGCTATACTCCAATATAAAATTTAAAAAACATGGACTCACGGTTGCGGAAGGCTGGGGTGTGAGGGAAATGGAGAGTGGCTGCTAATGG